>NC_045988.1:21363922-21687672 GCF_010909765.2 Amblyraja radiata
GGATAGGGGACGTTTCGGGTCGGGACCTTTCTTCAGACTCAAAGTCTTTTCATGCTTGTAGAAGGGTCCCGACCAGGAACATCGCCTATCCATGTCCTCCAGAGATGCTGCCTGACCCACTGAGTTACTCCAGCACTTTTTTTTTTGCACTGGCTACACGACATGTAGGAAACTGATTTCTTTGTTCAGGCATCCTATATTGTTATTTAATAGCTCAATTTTACAGCTAACCTGGATCGAGGTTCTGAATAAGTCACTAAATGAAACCTATGCAAAGTATATTTTCTGCTATGCCGAATTCTTTCTATTTGATGTGCTCGGAAATACAGCACAATATGGAGCAAGATCTTCCACCAGATACAAAGGGCCAACTTACCTCATTGGGTAGGTGGGGCAGCATGTGATGGGCATGGCAGCTTTGTACAGATATTTCCCACTCCTAGACAAAACACAAAACATAACTTTCACTATTCATGGACAAATTACTTAACAATTCTCAGTCATATCAGATATAATTATTTTTAAGATCCTGGATTTTGATTAGATGGTTGCATTGAAAGTTTTTAAAAGTTCATTTTATACGAATAATAACATGAGCAAGACTCCAATTTATCTCCCATTCCTAATTATCTTGACAAGGTAGTAGTGAGCTGAAGATTGAGAATATTGAGAAGAGGCTTTGGTGATGTCTGCCATATGGTGTTCCAATGTGGCTCAGTCTACAAGAATCATTTTGATGTGGGTTAAGAAAGTTTATAACAGTCATTATAATAATGTGCCTGGCCATTGCATTGGGTGTGGATACTGTGGCAGGTGGCTTCGTAATAGGACAAAGCGTGAACAAATCCTACCAATAAAGAGTGTTACATAAACTCGGCAAATCGGGCAACATCTGGAGATGGAATAGATAAGCCGCATTTCGGATTGAGACCCTTCTTCAGACTATCGGAAAAAGGGTCCGGACCCAAAACGTTGCCTGTTCAATCCCTCTGCTGCCTAACCCGCTGAGTTCCTCCAGAACTTCATTGTTTTGCTCAAGATTCCAGCATCTGCAGGTCCTTGCATCTCTTACCAATTAAGAGTAGGGTCCTGTTGTACACTTGAACACAAAATGTTCCTGACACTGATAAACATGAGCTTATGCTACTGCAAAGGTAACATGGATTGGACAATTTACACTTACACCAAGCCAACTGATCTACAAACCTGTGCGTCTTTGGAGCGTGGGAGGAAACCGAAGATCTCGGAGAAAACCCATGCGGGTCACGGGGAGAACGTACAAACTCCGCACAGCCAGCACCCGTAGTCGGGATCGAACCCGGGTCTCCGTTGCTGCAAGCGCTGTAAAGGGCTTGTCCCACTTTCACGACCTAATTCACGACCTCTGCCAAGTTTGCCCTTGACTCATACTCGCAGCATGGTCGTCACGGGGTCGTAGGAGGTCGTAGGAGGTTGTGATGCTAGTCGTAGGTACTCGTGGCATCAAGTAGGTCGGGGCGTTTTTTCAACATGATGAAAAATGTCCACGAATAAAAAAGGTCGTGAATTAAGTTGTGAACGTGGGACAGGCAGCAACTCTACCGCTGCGCCACCGTGCCTCATTGTAACTATGTATTTCCATGGCAGGTTGACTGTAAGGGGATAGTATAGTTAAAGGTAATACCCTTAACAGCATTGATGTACAGGGAATCTTGGGATCTGAGTCCATAGCTCCCTGAAAGTGGCAACATAAGTAGAGGAGGCATTTGGCATGGAGGCGTATTGCTTGACTTCCTCAGTCAAGGCAATGAGTAATAGAGTCAGGAAGTCATGTTGCAGCTTTATAAACGTTTATTTGGGTCGCATTTGAAGTATTGTGTGCATTTCTGGTCACCACAATACAGGAAGGTTGTGGGGGCATTGGAGAGGGTTCAGTAAAAGTTAATCAAAATGCCTGCCAGATTAGAGGGTTTGAGCTATAAGGAGAGGTTGGACAAAATTGGACAGTTTTCTTTGGTGCTTCGAGGTTGAAGGAATTATATAAAATTATAGGGGGCATAGAGAGGGTAGAGAGTCAGAACCTTTTCCCCCCAGGGTGAAATGTCAAATTCTACAGAGTATAGCCTTAAGGTCAGAGGGGGATCATTTAAAGGAGATGTACATGACCTAGCTTTTTTACATAGAGTGTAGTGGGTGCCTGGTCTGTACTGTCAGGGCACTCATAGTGGAAGCAGATTTGACAGTAGCATGTAAAGGGCATTTAGACAGGCGCAGTGATATTCACAGAATGGAGGGATATGGATCACATGCAGACAGGGGATTAGTTTAACGTGGCATCATGTTCAGCACAGACACGGTGGGGCGATGGGCCTGTTACTGTGCTGTACTGTTCTATGTTTAAAAGTCTTATAAATGACACCAACATATCTGCTTCGCCCACCACCCCTGGCAGCGCATTCCAGGCACTCACTGGAAAAAACATCCCGTGCATCTCACTTCAAGCTGTGCTCTCTAGTATTTGATTTTTCCATCCTGGGAAAAAGGTTCAGACTGTCTACCCTATCTATGCCTCTCATTATTTTATACATCTTTATCAGGTCTCCACGCTACCTGCAGCATTCCAGAGAAATTATGCAAGTCTGTCCAGCCTCTCCCTGTAGCTAATACCCCCACCCCCCCCCCCCCATTAATACATGAATAGTATAATCTATTAGTCTAATAAAATACCTTAAATGCTCGTTGATGTTCTCCATTGAAATCAATGTGGAGATTAAGATTTAATCCTGCTGAGGATGTACTAGTTTAGTTTAGCTTAGAGATACACCGCAGATACAGGCACTTTGGCCAACCGAGTCCGCACCGACCTGCGATCCCCGCACATTAACACACTATGACACACTAGGGACAATTTTACATTCACCAGGCCAATTAACCTACAAACCTGTACGTCTTTAGAGTGTGGGAGGAAACTGAAGATCTCGGAGAAAACCCACATGGTCACGGGGAGAACGTACAGACTCCGTACAGACAGCAGCCGTGGTCGGGATCGAACCCGGGTCTCTCGCGCTGTGAGCACTGTAAGGCAGCAACTCTACTGCTGCGCCACCGTGCCGCATGAACCCTATTCCTGCACTAGTTGGAATACAGGAATAGAGTGATTCAGTTTAGAAACAGGCCCTTCGGCCCAACTTGCCCACACTGTCCAACATGTCCCAGCTACACTAATCCCACTAATGCCAGCATTTAGTTCATATCCTTCCAAACCTGTCCTATCTATGTACCTGTCTAACTGCTTCTTAAATATTGGGATAATCCCTGCCTCAACTACCTCCTCTGGCAGCTTGTTCCGTACACCCACCACCAAAAAGTTACCCCTCAGATTCCTCTTAAAACTTTTCCCCTTCACCTTAAACCTATGTCCTCTGGCCCTCGAGCTCAATGATGAATTGCAATGCCCTCGGCCTCAGGTAGGTAAGTGGTCAGTAGCAGTTTTGGGACGTGCATTATCCTGCAGAACCTGCCCGAAGGCTCGTCGGTCGGCGAGACCAGGAGGGAGCCGGAGACTGTACATGAGGAGCAAAGGCGGGTAGAAGGGAGGACTGGGACAATGTCTCTCACGCCTTCAAGATCGGTTGCAGGAGGCACTCCCAGGACACAAAGATGGCCAAATAGTAGAGAGGGACATCGGTTCATTGAAACATAGAAAATAGGTACAGGAGTAGGCCATTCACTCCTTCGAGCCAGTACCGCCATTCAATATGATCATGGCTGATCATCCAAAATCAATAGCCATCTCTGCTTTTCCCCCATATCCCTTGATTCCTTTAGCCCCAAGAGCTAAATCTAACTCTCTCTTGAAAACATCCAGTGAATAGGCCTCCAATGCCTTCTGTGGCAGAGAATTTAAGATTCACAACTCTCTGAGTCAAAAAGTTTTTCCTCGTCTCAGTCTTAAATGGCCTACACCTTATTCTTAACCTGGGAACTACTCCAGTACATCGAGTGCGTGGACTGACCGGACTTTGGAAATGGTGCCAAAACATGGTGGCGCCTGCATGTGTAATATGTGCAAAAATAATCTCCCAGTGCAGTTGTATACGTGACATATAAAACACCATTCAACCATTGAATTTAAAATCCCATCCCATGTAAAGAGAGAGAGAGACACACGCACAATCACAACACTATGTAAGGTGTCCTTGAGATTTTGTATGAAAGGCGCCCATTAAATATAAAATTTATTATTAAAGTGAGAGAGAATGTGAGATCTGAATACAGGGAGAGAGACTAGAATACAGAGTAGAATGAGAGACAACTAGGGCAAGAACTAAAGAGAAGGAATGATAGAGAGAGTCATGAACATTTAACCTAAATAGGGTTAGAATGACGGGGAATGAGATTGATTGCTCAGTAATCATTTTACTTGACTATTCTTAAAGGATTTAACAGATTAGATGCAGGAAAAATGTTCCCCATCTTGGGGGAGTCCAGAACCACGGGTCACAGTTCAAGTATAAGGGGTAGGCCATTTAGGACTGAGATGAGGAAAAACTTCTTCACACAGAGAATTGTGAATCTGTGGAATTCTCTGCCACAGAAAGCAGTGGAGGCCAATTCACTGGACGTTTTCAAGAGAGTTAGATGTAGCTGTTAGGGCTAAATAAATCAGGGGATATCGGGGGAAAAGCAGGAACAGGGTACTGATTTTAGATGATCAGCCATGATCATATTGAATGTCGGTGCTGGCTCGAAGGGCCGAATGGCCTACTCATGCACCTATTTTTCTGTTTCTATGTTCTATGTTTCCTTATACACACGAGAAAAATCCACATAAAATAACTGAAATGGACAGAAAATAAAAACAGAGAAATTACAGACAGCACGACAAAAACGGCAGGAGGAGCAAAAAGAGAAATTGCAGAGATTTTACACTGTTTAATTCAGAAATAGTTGAAAAGAGATAGATAAAGGCCAATGGAGAGTTACAAATCCTTTAATCATCTTAAATGATTTAATTAGATCATCCTTTAATCTTCTACGCTCAAAAGATTAGAAAACTAGTCTGTGCAAACTTACCTCATAATTTAATTTGTTAATAGAAATTTGTTAATAGGGGCCACACAATGGCACAGCTGTTAGAGCTGCTGCCCCAGAGGGCCTTGGGTGCTGTCTGTGTGGAGTTTGCACAGTTCATGCATTCTCATTGTTCCTCCAGATGCTCCGGTTTCCTCCCACATTCCTAAGAAATGCAGGTTAGTAGTTTAATTGGCTTCTGGTAAATTGCCCCAAGTGTGTAGGGAGTGGATGCGAAAGTAGGATAACATAGAACTAGTGTGAAATAGTGATCGGTGGACACTGTGGGCCTAATTGTCTGTTTCAATCTTGTATTTTTCGGTTAATACTATACGATAGAACTTTATTTATCCCAGGAGGGAATCTGATCAAATAGGTATCCAAGAGGTTCTTATCTTCCTACATTCCTACCCTATATGGAGGCAAGTCCATTCATTAGCCATTTCACTGCTATTATCCGAGAAGTTCAGTGTGTGAAGGCAGTAGAATGTTAAGATGGGAGGCAACTCCACTTTCAGAATAAGGCAACTCCACTTTCTCACAGTTTGGAAGATAACACAAAGTCACATTAAGTTATTCACTGCACTATATAGCAGTGCAATTACTTTCTCTGGGATCTCAGAATGCAGATAACACTGACTCAAACATATTCTCTTGCACATCCTGTGAGGTGGAACTGAGTCACTTATGAAATGGAGGCACAAGAGACCGCAGATGCTGGAATGTTGAGCTACAAACAAAACTGTTGGAGGAACTCAGCAGGTCAGGCAGCATCTGTGGAGGGAAATGGACAGCCTGAACAAAGATCCCAACTCAATACCTTGTCTGTCCATTTTGGTCCAAAAATGGTGCCTGACCTGCTCGGTTCCTCCAGAGTTTAGTTTATGGGGGGTGACATGCAACTTTAATAAGCTACTTTCCTAAATTGACATCAGTGATCAAGTTGAGTCTCCATAACAATTTGAAATTCCATAAAGTGTCTTTACCGCCCTTGCACGGTAGAATCCAAATACAAACACTGGCCTCTTTGTCTTGTGGTATCGGTACAGGGCTGGTCTCTACAAGGCGAGAGATGTGGTCATTTCAATTACCATCAGCTAGTTATTATCCCTCTCATCAATCCTCATCAGTTAGAGTGCTGAACTCACCTGACCTCCCATTCGGAGTGGCGGCGCGGCCCTGGCTGCAGCGGCTCACCGGCAGTCCCGTTTGTTTGTTCTTTTTGTGTTGTTTATTTTGTTTTGGTTAGTCTAGTTTTTGGTTTTTAGTTTTTGTTTGGGGGGGGTGGGGGGTTGAAACGGGGTTTGCAGTCTCTCCCTGCGGGGGAATGCAACTTTTTTGTCGTATTCCCCTTCTCTGTCTCCGTCTGCGCTGAGGCCTAATGGAGCTGATGACCTCGAGGCTCCGGAGGCAGAGCCCGTCAGGACTCGCCCTGAGCTCGCTCCCGTGAGGGTGGTCCAGCTCAGGGCTGGAACAGTGCTCCCGTGAGAGGCTGTGGCGCTCTCGAGAGGGCGGCCAGCCCAAGGGTGGAACGAGGCTCCCGTCGGAGCGGCCGAGCTCGGGGAGGTGCGGCGCTCGCAGCCCGAGGGAGGTTCGGCGCCCATGTCGGGGCGGCCCAGCCCGAGGGAGAAGCGACGCCCAAGTCGGGGCGGCCCAGCCGGAGGGAGAAGCGACGTCCAAGTCGGGGCGGCCCGGCCCGGGGGAGAAGCGACGCCCAAGTCGGGGCGGCCCGGCCAGAGGGAGAAGCGACGCCCAAGTCGGGGCGGCCCAGCCGGAGGGAGAAGCGACGTCCAAGTCGGGGCGGCCCGGCCAGAGGGAGAAGCGACGCCCAAGTCGGGGCGGCCCAGCCGGAGGGAGAAGCGACGTCCAAGTCGGGGCGGCCCGGCCCGGGGGAGAAGCGACGCCCAAGTCGGGGCGGCCCGGCCAGAGGGAGAAGCGACGCCCAAGTCGGGGCAGCCCGGCCAGAGGGAGAAGCGACACCCAAGTCGGGGCGGCCCGGCCGGGGGGAGAAGCGACGCCCAAGTCGGGGCGGCCCGGCCCGGGGAAGAAGCGACGCCCATGTCGGGGCGGCCCGGCCCGGGGGAGGTTCGGCGCCCATGTCGGGGGCGGCCCAGCCCGAGGCTGAAGACGGCACGATACTCACGTGAGGGTGGCTGGGACGGTGTTCTGGCGGTGGTGGCCTGAGTCCGGGGTTCGGCCACGGGCCAGCGGCTGCGTCTGCAGGACTGGTGGGCGGCAGCTTCGACCACCCCGGGCCGCGGTGTTTGAGCCGCGGGACTGATTTATAACATCGCCCGGGGGGTATCGCCTCAGCGCAGAGGGAGAAGAGGAGGGAAGAGACTGGAGACCTAAGACTTTTGCCTCCATCACAGTGAGAAGATGCTGGGTGGACTCACTGTGGTGGATGTTAATATGTGTTTATTGTTGTTTTTATTGTATAATATGTATGACCGCTGCAATTTCGTTCAGACTTCGGTCTGAATGACAGTAAAGGCATATCTATCTATCTACCTCATTGGAGACCTTTGAACCATCTCAATCAGACTTTATTGGGCTTCAAAGTTGTATCTTTGCACTAAATGTTGTACCCTTTAAACTTTATCTATTCAGTGTGGATGGCTTGATTGTATGCATGGTCTTTGTTCTTGACTGGATAGCATGCAACAAAAAGCTTTTCACTGGACCTAGGTATACGCGACAATAGTAAACCAAACTAAACTATTCTTATAACAAAAGATAGACACAAAAAGCTGGAGTAACTTAGCAGGCCAGACAGCATCTCTGGAGAAAAGGAATAGGTGATGTTTCGGGTCACGACCCTTCCTCAGACCCTGAAGGATTCTGATGACTGGATTGAGGCTATTTCTCTCCATCCATTCACGATCAAGGAGCAGGAAATTCTGGTGCGTCTACGCAGGTTATTCCCCCAAGAGGAACGGAAATAAACAGCAGTGCTGCCTGCGTTACATTCTATCCACTAATTGTCACTCCAACCAAGCTAAGCAAACGCAGCACAGAGTAGGACTTAAACACCAGACTTCTGCATGTTTAAGGAATTCACAAACATTCACTCTCCCGCACGTTGATTACAAATCTTTCACCATAAACGCTCAGGGCCTCTATTCAATGTTGCCAGCACTCACCTGACCCAGCCTTTGTTCAGCAGCAGCTGGTAATCGTGGACAGACAGTTTGTGAGCCATGAGACCTGCGGAGCAAAGAATGGACATTTAGTTAACGGCAGCACTCCTGCTGAAGGCCAGCCGAGGTGGAGACCGCATGGACGTCAGTGGGCTTCAAGAATCGCTTACGTAAATGTGAGTTTACGTAACTCGTCCCTTTACGCAAGTCGAGGAGTTGCTGCTCTCAACAAAAACTTCCATAAGTGTGCTTTAACGCAATGGGTGAGATAAACTATGAAACCCAGATTCAATCCTGATCTCATGTATGGAGTTTGCACGTTCTCCCTGTGACTTTGTGGCTTTTCCCCTCAGGTTCATTGGTTTCCCCCCCCACAACCCAGAAACATATGGGTTGGTAGGTTAATCAAATTGTCCCTAGTGTGTAGATGTGTGATGCCAGGGCAGCGTTAGAGTTGCTGCCTTACAGCGCCAGAGACTCGGGTTCCATCCTGTCTACGGGTGCTACCTATATGGAGTTTGTACGTTCTCCCTGTGACTGCGTGGGTTTTCTCTGGGTGCCTCGGTTTCCTCCCACACTCCAAAGAAGTTCAGGTTTGCAGGTCAATTGGTTTCAGTAAATTGTAAGTTGTGAGTGGATAATGCTAGTATATGGGGTGATCGCTGTTCGGCATTGACTCGCTGGGCCGAAGGGCCTGTTTATACTCTGTATCTCTAAAGAGTCAAGTGTCTAGCCAGTTTATTTTTCATACGTACTGACAACGGGATAATTAAATTATTTCATGCTGCAGCTTAACAGGCCTGAAAACGCAATACACACAGATACATACAGGCATATAATTTAAAAAAATCATTAAAGTATTATCTGTAATAGTAGCGCCACGAAAATAAATGAAGTCCATCGTGCAACCAAATTCACAGTCCATAGAAGTTCATAGTTGTAGCGGTTAAGTGTTATGTTATGTTTAAGAACGTTGTGTAGGAAGGAATTACAGATGTTGATTTACACTGAAGATAGACACAAAATGCTGGAATAACTCAGCTGGACAGGCAGCATCTCTGGATAGAAGGAATTATATAGTTCCCTGGAGGAAGCTATTCTTGAGCCTGATTGGTACGGTTTTCAGGCTCCTGTACCTTTTTGCCAACGTTAGTAGTGAAGTGGACCTGGACATTAATGAATATCATGAGTCATGATATTATCGTTAACAGCTTGAAAAAAGAATTTACTAAAATCTGGGAGAATTTGCGCAAAGTCAGATTCTCGTAGGTCTGGTCATTCGTAAACTAATAAGTCCCCATATTTGAAGATAGACACAAAATGCTGGAGTAACTCAGAGGGACAGGCAGTATCTCTGGAGAGAAGGGGTGGGTGACGTTTTGGGTCCAGACTCTTCTTCAGCCTTCTTCTTCTTCTGAAGGTCTCGATCCAAAACATCACCCATTCATTCTCTCCACACACGCAGCCTGACCCGCTGAGTTACTCCAGCATTTTGTGTCTCTCTTCGGTGTAAACTAGCATCTGCAGTTCCTCCCTACACAGCCGCTGTATTAGAATCTCTTCTAAAACCAGTCAGCAGTGAAGCATAGTAGCAAGCAGTAAACAGCTCGAGTGCACGAGTCATATTTGTAATGCAGATATTAAAAGTTTGGACTGTTATGTTTTACAATGTTCTCATCTTCACACATCCAGTGGCAGAGCTTCTAAACACGAGCGCTTTGAACTCTTTGCCAACATTAACACAGAGATTGTCGGGCCACACAGGGCCTTACGAGGGGCGGTGGTTATAGCCAGAAGTACAAAGAGCAACATTTGTATTCACGCCCAACTCTAAAGCCATAACCAGGGCTACCAGACACAGGTCATTCAGAACAACTGTTTGCCCACCAGCCGCAAGTTGCAGCAGACCAAAGGAACTGATCTTAACATTGAACAGACGTCCCTCTGTTCCCAGACTTCCCACAGTCTGTGCCCTCTGGAGCTGGCTTCAAAAAATCAAGTTGCCTAGTAATTTAAAAATAAAACCTGGAAGCAAAATTGATGTAATTGAGACCGTCAGTAGTTCACCAGGAGGAGGTTTTTGCAAAGCAGGGCTGTGTTTATCGCCAGTGATAGACACACAAAGCTGGAGTCATTCAGTGGGTTAGGCAGAATCTCTGGAGGAAAGGAATAGGTGGTGTTTCGGACCAAAACCCTTCTTCAGACCCTTCTGAAGAAAACTCTCGACCCGAAACATCACCTCTTCCTTTCCTCCAGAGATGCTGCCTGACCCGCTGAGTTATTCCAACTTTTTGTGCCTATCCGATGTAAACCAGCATCTGCAGCTCTTTCCTATACTATTTATCGCCAGTGTTACTCACAGGAAACGGACGGGGACGGTTTCATGCTCTTACTACTACAACAAAGAAAAGGTCACTGCATGGAAAGTGCTTTTCACCCACATTTGGCACAATGTTTTGCCCTAACGCCAGATCAGTGGTCACCAAAAGACTAAGCCAACTGACTGCGGCAAATTTGCTGTGTATAGTGATAGCGATCGCTCTTGAACACTACATAACACTTAAATTCTTGCGGTCTGCTCCAACAATTCCTGAGCTCACCACACCCATCTCATTGGTTTGGTGGCACACAGTTTGCCATGTGAATTAGAGAAATGGGGTGATGGGAAGTGTGGTGGAAGGATGATTAGTATGGGTGTAAAAGGTTATGTGGAGAGGGCAGGAGAATGGGGTTGAGAGGGGGAAAAATAGATCATCCATGATCGAATGCTGGAGAAGGCTCGATGGGCCGAATGGCCTAATTCTGCTCCCATGTCTTAGGTTAGGGAATAGGGAGCCCTCAACACCACAGCCAGTGACTGACCATGGTGATCAACAGGGGTTACAGTGCTACTTGCCGGCAGAAGAGGAAATGGCACGATGGAGCAACGTTAGCGCTGCTGTCTCACAGTGCCACAGACCCGGGTTCGATCCCAACTATGGGTACTGACTACAGAGTTTGTACGTTCTTCCTGCAACAGTGTGAGCTTTCTCCGGGCGCTCCAGTTTCCTCCCACACTCCAAAGACCTGCAGGTTTGTAGGTTAATTGGCCACTGTCAAATTGGAAATTGTCCCTAGTGACATAGTTCTAGTATACTAGGCGATTGCTGGTCGGCGTGGACTCGGTGGGCCGAAGGGCCTGTTTCCTTCCTTCACAAAGAGGTGTAAAGACACACAGGGCCGCAGACTGGGACCTCTGACCCATAATCCTTTGACCCCAGGCTGCACATTGTTCCTCCAGCTCCCATAAGAAGTAGCAGCATAGGTGCCACAGGTCCAGGTCTCTGGGGCCCAAAGGTACTTTGTTGCATCAGTCTAAGCTCTGTGCTATCTGCAATCAGTTTTTCAATGTTATAATGGGTGGGTGAAAGAAAAAGTAAAATTTAAATAAGGTTTATGGGGAAACTCTGAGTTAGTTTCATTAAGGAGCAAGGCAGTGGTGAAGCTGGTAGAGCTGCTGCCTCACAGCACCAGAGACCCGGGTTCAATTCTGACTAGTGGAGTATGTCAATTTGTGGATGCTGTCAGTGTAGAGTTTGCACGTTCTTCCTGTGACTGCATTGGTTTCTTCCAGGTGCCCCGGTTTCCTCCTTCATCCCAAAGACGCGAGGGACTGTAGGTTAATTGACCCCAGGGAATTGGCCCCAGTAGGGAGTGCACGAGGAAGTGGGAGAACATAAAAGTAAAGGCCCTGTCCCACCTTCCCGAGTTACTCACGAACTCTCCCGAGTTTTCCCCTTGATTCGAACTTGGGGAATGTCGGGTAATGTCGGTAGCGAGCCCGTAGGAGTCCGTAGATGTGTTGTAGCGAGTGTAGGAACTCGGGGCATCAGGTAAGTCGGGACGTTTTTTCAACATGTTGAAAAATGTCCACGAGGTAAAACAATAGCCCCGAGTACCTACGAACGGCTATTACCGTAATTCCCCGAGTTCAAATCAAGGGGAAAACTCGGGAGAGTTCGTGAGTAACTCGGGAAAGTGGGACAGGGCCTTAAGTAAGTAAGTAAGTAAGTTTATTGGCCAAGTATTCACAAGTGTGAACAAGTGACCAATGGCTGGCGTGGACTCGATGGGCCGAAGGGCTTGTTTCCATACTGCATCTTTAAAACGGCGTGTTAAAAATGACCATCCGATGATGCAATTTCTATCAGAAAGTAACTTGGGCAAACATGTGTGTTAATGATGTCATCACGTGCACAACGTATGATGGGAAATGACATCAGAGTTTGGATGAACCATGAAAGGAAATGCCCAGGTCAATTTCCCAATGAGTGGCACTTCAAAACATGCACAAATGCTTTATTTCTGTCTCATTAATGTACAAATGGTCCAATCGGAGGCACAAATAATTTGTCTTAAAAATTTATGCTGGTAGTCAACTGCGGTGTAATAAGGTCATGGAGTTATACAGCATGGAAGGAGGCCCTTCGGCCCAACTTTCACAAGCCGACCAGCATGCCCCCTCTACACTAGTCCCACCTGCTCATATCCCTTTAAACTAATCCTATCCATGTACCTGTCTAACTTTTTCTTAAACTTTGTGATAGTACCTCCCTCAACTACCTCCTCCGGCAGCTCTTTCCATATACCTAGCACCCTTTGTGTAAAAATGTTACCTCTCAAGTTCCTATTAAATCTTTCCCTCCTCACCTTAAACCTATGTTCTCTGGTTCTTGATTGCCCTACTCTGGGTAAACGACTCTGTGCATTTACCCAACCTATTCCTCTTATGATCAGATACACCTCTATAAGATCACCTCGTATCCTCCTGCGCTTCAGTGAATCATTAAACCTGGTGCCCTGCGATGGAGGCGTACAAATACTCTCGGCACGCTGCCTCATGATTTTGATCTACATCATCAAAAGCGAACTGATCTGATCATTATGGCTTTCTGCTGTAGTTTCCACCACATTGTGACAATGACCACAGTACCTCATTGTCTATCCTGACTCCGTGAAGATCACAGTGCCACATGTAAATCCAAGACTTTGTGCTCTTTCTTCAATGTTTCAAAGATGCAGACATTGCAAGTACCCAGTCTGCATAGGTGGCCCAACGCATGTAGAGTTTGCATGGCATCTAAAGAATCTTAAACTGCATTCACAAATATAAATAGGTTTGCATACGTCACACCTAGACTGCTGCACATCAACTACATTCATGCTTGCTGGGTCAGCAGAGTAGTTGTGTTGTTATGGTTACAGTTTTATTTCCTGCTGCATTGGTCACCACAAACACACAAATAAAAGGGTTAGAATAAACTATAATGCAGATGCAACTTTTATATGGTTTCCTTCCATTAAACTAACACAATTATATCTAGAAACGAGGAACTGCAGATACTGGTTTACAGAAAGGACACAAAGTGTTCGATTAACTCAGCGGGTCAGGCAGCATTTTTGAAGAACATGCAAAGGTGACATTTCGGGGCGAAACCTTCCTTCAGACTGATTGTGGTGGGCGGGGATGGGAGAGAGGAGAGGCGGGACAAAGCATGGTCGTTAAAATGTGGACATAGGTGAGCGGGGATTTCGATAGGCAGATGATTGGAACAAAGGCCAGATATTAGAACAGAAGGCGTGAGACAAACGAATTGAGGAGTTGCAAATTGTGAAGCCAGAGGAAGGAATGTAAGGAGAGGGGGAGGGGAAAAATTGGTACGTCCATGTGGGACACAGAGGGGGGGGGGGGGGGGGGGGGGGGGGGGGGTGTTAGACGTAACTTAAAATTTGAACATTCAATGTTCATACTGTTGGGCTGTAAATTTCCCAAGAGGAATATGAGGTATGTTCCTCCAGTTTGCGTGTGGCCTCACTCTGGCAATGGAGGAGGCCCAGGACACAAAGGCCAGTGTGGGAATGGAATGGGAAGTTAAAATGGTTAGCAATTATATCACAAGGATTCAGCTCGAACGGTAACCTTCTTGATATCATTGAAAGTTTATCAGTGAGTTTCAAACTTGTGGTAAAATCAAAAGGAAAAGATCTTGGTTTGTGTTGCGTGCCAATGGATGGTGGGAATCAGAGTCAGTTTGTGTTGGACCCTTTCTGTGGATGGTCCTTGTAGCCAGTTGGCAGATAGTGAACTGGCTGGATTAAACTGAAAGTCTAATGCATGTGTTTCCAAATGGCATTACTGCGGCCTTTAACAACTTTCATATTACTACAAGGCAGTGGTTTTGATGGAGTCCCTGTGGAGGTGAGTTCTAGATCAGAGTAATAAGGTCATAGTGATTGGAGCAGAATTAGGCCATTCAGCCCATCAAGTCTACTCCGCCATTCAATCATGGCTGTTCCATCTCTCCCTCCTAACCCCATTCTCCTGCCTTCTCCCCATAACCTCTGACACCTGTACTAATCAAGAATCTATCTCTGCCTTAAAAATATCCACCGACGGCCTCCACAGCCTTCTGTAGCAAAGAATTCCACATTCACCACATTCTGACTAAAATAAATTCTCCTCATCTCCATCCTAAAAGAACGTCCTTTAATTCTGAGGCTATGACCTTAGTCCTACACTCATCCACTAGTGGAAACATCCTCTCCACATCCACTCTATCCAAGCCTTTCTCTATACTGTATGTTTCAATGAGGTCCCCCCCTCATTCTTCTAAACTCCAGCGAGTACAGGCCCATTGCCAACAAACACACATCATAGGTTAACCTACTTATGCAGTAGATATCCAAGTTTGCTTTGGGTTTGATGCCTGAAGCTATTTCCATATACCTCACACACAGACACTTTGGGCTGCTGGTTCCACCTGCGAATGGCACACTGGTAGAGCCACTCACACCACTGACCCGGGTTCAATCCTGACCTCCGCCCTTGATTTTTGATCAAGTCAAACCTTTGTCGATGAAAATGTTAAAGACTGCAGACGTTGGGTATCTGAAAAAAAACCTGAAAATGCAGGATGACTCAACAAGTCGGGCAGCATCTGTGGTGAGAGAAACAGTTCATGTTTCAGGTCTGGGACCCTTCATCGTTCTAACACAAGACATTAACTTTTCTATTTCAGATGCTGCCTGACCTGCTGAGTGTCTGCATCCTTTTCTGTTTTGATATTTGCCACAATGACACATACGTGTCTCTGGACACAGCCTTCCACACATTGTGGCTTCCTCTTCTTTTACTTCTGCAGAAGATACAATTTCTCCTTGCAAGCCTGTCGTGCTGTCAGACGTACTCTTCAGTGTAGAAGGGGAAGCTTCCCATCATGACGCACTAGTGACAAGCAGAACTATGACACAGTTCCGCCTTTTTGACTGAAACGTTCCTTTTCCCATTCATATTTAGACCCAGTTGCGCATTAGATTGCCACAGGTTCCATTTCTTTGATTCACAAATGAAGCTCGCTCACATTTACAGGCAGTGCAAGTCCCACTTGAGCACAAGCCTTGCTTTCACAGGCAGCGGGTCGCTGGCACATTCTCACGGTATCCTAGGCAACCAATAGCCCCCAACCACCATCAATAGAGCAGGTAATGTGGTCATTATCTCGGTGTGCGACATGGTGCTTGACTGCACAAAAGGTTCAAAGATATTTTATTATTACGTGTACCAATTAAGGTAGTGAAACTCGATTTACCATACAGCCAAACCAAAAAAAGCAACACGACACACAACTACGTAAACCTGACATAAACATCCACCACAGTGGATTCCCCACATTCCTCACTGTGATGGAAGGCAATAAAGTCTAATCTTCTTTCCTATTAAACAATGACCACACTGGAGACGCATTCTTGGCTGTAGCTTTCATCGCCCTGGTTTTGAAAGGTTCACAAACTAAATTACTAAATAAACTCCAACTAAACTGCAAAACCACAAACTCTCTTGGTTGCACTGGGGACTTTAGGTTTGTAGTTTTGGTTTAGTTTGGTTTAGAGATACTGCAGGGAAACTTGTCCTTCAGCCCACCGAGTCTGCAACGAGCAGCATTCATCCCGTACACTTCTTCTTCTTGCGTATGGCGTGCACAGCCTAAAATTGTAGGACAACTTGTTCTATTTGATCTTATTTGATTGTGCACGCCGAGTTGATTGCATTCGTCGAAACAGGGCAGACCACGTGAAGGTTGCAATCTTCCACCCCATCCCGTACACTAACACTATCCTACACACTGGGGACAATTTACAATTTTTACCGAAGCCAATTAACCTACAAACCTGCACGTCTTAGGAGTGTGGAAGGAAGTGTGGAAGAGTGTGTGACTGTCATCTGCTGAGAGAATGGAGCTGGCTGAGCTTGTACACTCTGGAGTTTAGAAGGATGAGAGGGTATCTCATTGAAACATATAAGATTGTTAAGGGTTTGGACACGCTAGAGGCAGGAAACATGTTCCCAATGTTGGGGGAGTCCAGAACCAGGGGCCACAGTTTAAGAATAAGGAGTAAGCCATTTAGAACGGAGACGAGGAAACACTTTTTCTCACAGAGAGTGGTGAATCTGTGGAATTCTCTGCAGTGGGCAGTGGAGGCAGGTTCTCTGGATGCTTTCAAGAAAGTGCTAGATAGGGCTCTTAAAAATAATTGAGTCAGGGGAGAAGGCAGGAACGGGGTACTGATTGGGGATGATCAGCCATGATCACAATGAATGGTGGTGCTGGCTCAAAGGGCCGAATGGCCTACTCCTGCACCTATTGTCTATTGTCTATTGAAAACCCACGCAGTCACAGACAGCACCTGTGGTCAGTATTGAACCTGGGTCACTGATGCTGTAAAGCAGCAATTTTACTGCGGTGCCAACGTGCCACCCGTGTTTTACACTAATATATATATTTTTAATTTAATTAACTCTTTTTTTGTTTATAATGTTATCTATGAGTACTTTATTTACTGACCCTGTTATACTGCTGCATGTAAAAATGTAATTGCTCCATTTTCAGTTTAGGTGACATTTATATGTAGCCCATTTCTTCTCTCCAGAGATGCTGCCTCACCCGCTGAGTCACTCCAGCATTTTGTGTCTACCTTTGATTTAAACCAGCATCTGCAGTTCTTTCTTACTCAGTAAAGTGGCCTCCGAGTTAAGAAATTATCCTTGCTACAGGATTTCCATCTCCACCATCACCCTCAGCTTGATCATGCCCCCAACCCACAGGGCACATCGGGCAAGCAGTAGAAAGGACATGACGTGTGAAAAAGACGGAAGACCTCACAATACTTTGGGCAGGTTCTCACGTAAAGAACGTGCTGGCTTCCAACACCCAGCCTGTCTAACATGCCTTTCCTGCCTGTCCATCTGGCATTGACTTCGATACCAGATCCAGATTCAGATACAGCAAAGACACACCCAAACAAAGTTTGCCTCATACACTTTTGTGGATCTGTGCCAAAATTATTAGAACCACCTTATTGAGCGTCGTACAGTTGCCGGCTGATACAGCAGGGAAGCAGGTCCTTGGGTCCACCAATTCCATACCAACAACCAATTTTACTTCGGAGTCACGTGAGTGACTACGTGAAGAACCCGCTCAGCGCGCATGCGCGGCATTAACGCCAGCAGTGCAACAGCGGCTGCAGCGGGAGTTAGGCGCTCCCGCTACAGAATGAAACGGACCGTCAGGTGAGCACCCTGAGGTCGGGTTTCTATTACAGGGGAGCCTTTTTCTGCTTGTGCTTTACAGGCAGAGAAAAAGGCTCTGGAACAAAACTGTTCCCCGTTCGAGGAGGAACGTTTTCCGTCGGGGAGGGGGGCAGCAACAGGCGATAGGAGCGTTTACCCGGTGTTCCGCAATTCCCCGACACCGTGCTGAGCCCAGCCCGCTAGTACCTGAGCAGCGGGCTGGATGCATAGCCACCCGAAGAGGCATCCGGCAGGTGTTTTTCCCGATTTCGGACGGGACGTCTCTCCACCCGCACGGGGGGGGGGGAGAGAGCCGCCTGAGCCGCTGAAGCGGCTCTCGGAGCAGGTGCCTGCGAGACGCGCTGCTTGAGGGGCGCTCTCGCTTCTACAAGGCACAAAAGCTCTAGAAGAACCTGTCCCCCGCTCGACTCCAGCGGAGGAGCGTTCCATTGCAGGGGGGGGCAGCAACAGGCGGTAGGAACAATTACCGGGCGCTCCGCTATCCCCATCACCGCGCCGAGCCCAGTCCCGCTAGTGCCTGAGCTGCGGGCTGGATATTTAGCCATCCGAAGAGGCATCCGGCCGGTGGCTTCCGACTTGTCGGAGGGGACGTCTCTCCACCCGCATGGGAGACAGCCGCCTGAGCCGCTGGAGCGGCTCCTGGAACAGGAGCTCCTGCGAGACACGCTACGTGAGGGGCAGTCTCGTTGGAGTGTTCAGGCATACCCTCCACAGTGCCTAGGCACTGCCCATCGCTTCCTCCTTAGTGTGGTTAGCTTTGGGGTGACCAGGGCTGGGCTGGTCATGAAGAGGGGGTCGCTGGCTGAAGAATTCGGGAGTATGCCAGGGGTGCAGGAACAGGAAGAGCTGCTGGGTGTGTGTGGACCGCTACGTGGCTACCCCACGTGCAGGAAGGCCATTAGAGCCTAAAAACTAACGACCAGTGTTGACCACCTCTCCGACAGGCACCTACAGGAGCAGGTGGTTAATAAGGCTTAAAATGTACAGCTCAAATTAATTATAGTCCTTCAAAGTGCCGGCACTCAACAGCCAAATCTGGGGGTACGTCGGGACAAATACTCGGACCAGGAGCTGATACTGCAGCGGATCCTAAGGCTCCTGACGTCAGCCATCACACCATTTGCTCATTTTCTGTGGACAATACGGAGATGACCACTAACTAACAAATCACTCTCGCACTGTTGTGCAACACGCAGAGCGAGATAAATTACCTCCGTATATAAATCATAAGACCTGCCCTAAATCCCGAATTTGGGTTGTGCTAAACCCCAGCCACTGAGTCAGCCTCACAACTCTTTGGCAAAAAACCTCATGGGAATAAAAACTTTCGGCCTCATGAGGGCAGGCCCCAGGACGAGCAAACCCCAAAAATACAATACCCAAGCGGCAGCACCCCATCGCGTCCACCAGTCGACGTCTACCATATGGGACTGGTGAAAGCTCGGGGACCGCATTTTTATGCCCGAGAGTCTTTTAGACCACGGCCCAGAGCAGGACCCCATGGAAAATGCGCCACCCCCCAACATCACTGCCACGTCAGACAACGCGCCAGACTCGCTGGTCTGGGAAGAGACAGAAGAAATGCCCATATCCATGGAGGTAGGTGGGTCTGGTGCCTACAAGAATATGTAAAATAAGGAATCTAATTTCAAAGGATACTTTATGGCAAGCATTGGCCTCAAATATGCTTACTATTCAGTACCCATTCAAAAGGATCTACGCAGATACCTAAAATTCACCTGGATGGGGCAACTATGACAGTTAAAGCATTACCCCATGGGGTAACATCAGCTCAAGGTTATTCATCAAGTTACTAAAACCAGCCCTGGCAAAACTAATAAGAAGACCATGGAATTGGCTATGTCAGCTGTTTTTCAGCTACAAAACAGTTTTCGAAACCCTGGGGTTTGTTTTACATCCAGATAAATCAAAGTTGAAGCCATCCACTATCATGGACTACTTAGACTTCACAATTAATTCAGTCCATATGACTGTAACTTTACCAAAAGACAAAACGGTTGAATTGGCACAATTATGCCACAATTTAATGGTCAACGAGCAACCAACTATTCGACAAGTAGCAAGAGTAAGTGGGAAAATGGTAGCAGCATTCCTGGCTACACAATTCGGACCATTGCATTATAAAATCTACAAAGAGCAAAGGTACAGGCATTAAAATATCATGCAGGTCATTATGATCGGGTCATGAAATTACCCACTGAAACTATATCAAAACAGTTGGCATAGTTTCAGCCCTATCATTATCTAACAGGTGGTAGATGGACTAACCTAAAGTCATCATTACTACTTACACGGGGCATTAATTATTCAGCGATGTTGGGTGCCTTTTATGGATTAAAAGCATATACATCAAATATGCATCACTGCATGTACGGTTACAAATGGATAATACTACGGTGGTGGCCTACATTAACCATATGGGAGGCATAAAATCATTATCATGCGACAAATTGGTCAACACAATTTGGCAATGGTGTGTCAAAAAGACATATTTGGCTGTCAGCAACTTACCTATCAGGTAAGCTAAATACAGTGGCAGACACCAGGTCACGCAAATTCAATGACAACATCGAATGGATGTAAAACCCAAAGTATTTGCAAAAATTATCAAGCTATATGGCACGCCAGATATCGATTTATTTGCATCACGGCTAAATCACCAGATACCTATGCATGTCGCTTGGGAACCAGACCCAGAGGCAGCAGCGGTAGTAGATGCCTTCACGCTAGATTGGGGAAATTCCTTCTTCTATGTTTTCCCTCCCTTCTGCCTCATCAGTCAGGTACTACGAAAAATACAGATGGACTCTGCATCAGGGTTTGATAGTACCCGACTGGCCTACACAGCCATGGTTCCCAGTAATCCACTAAGAAGCAGTACTTAACCAGCATCAAGAAATGCGAGAAGTACTGCCAGGAAACAAGGACCACGTGCACAACAGCAACAGTCACCAACGCACTGGAGTTCCTGGCCTACCTACACCACAAAGAGGAATCAGCTACAGTGCCGTCAACACAGCAAGGAGTGCCCTGTCTGCTTATTTGAAACCAGCACCAGGACAACAGCCGATGGGATCCCATCCAGTGGTGGTCAAATTAATGAAGGGCATCTATAACATCAAACCCCTAGACCAAGGTATACCCATTTATGGGATGTCAGTGTGGTCCTGACGTACCTCAGGGGATGGCCACCAGCCAGATCCCTCAGCCTCAAACAAACTACCCTGAAAACGCTCATGTTGATGGCACTTGTATCCACTCAGAGGGTCCAGTCACTACATCGATTGCGACTGGACAACATGGTGACCACCCCAGACCAGATCTTGTTCATCATCCAGGGTCTGGTAGAACAGAGCAGGCCAGGTATAGCCAATCCAGTTGTGGTGTTCCGGGCTTACCCGCCAGAGCCGCGGTTGTGTGTCATGACCTATCTACTATATTATATAGACACAACCTATAACATCAGAGGGAGTGAAAAAGCCTTATGGGTCAGCCACAAAAAACCTCATGGCCGGGTAACGAGCCAAACCATTGCAAGATGGCTCAAGCAGGTACTAAAGGCTGCCGGAATAGACTAACTTTTTTCAAATCTCATTCCACCAGGGCAGCGTCTACATCAACGGCCGAAAGAATGGACGTACTGGTTGACCATATTCTGACGACAGCAGAATGGTCGAGGGAAACGACATTCAAAATTTTTTACAATAAGCCATTGACGAAACCTGACTTGTTTGCAGAAATTTTTTACAAACTGCAAATATTTAATTAAAGCCCGGGGGAGCAATTTAATTTGTTATTGTTACTAAATACCATTTTTGTTTTAACGAAAAACAGATTCATTGGTTGGTTACGATAACACACTTCCTCCCTCAAGAACTTCGGCAGTGAGTGAAATAAAACTGTTACGCGGTTTGAAATCACAGAGCTTTGAAGTCTTCACGTAGTCACTCACGTGACTCTGAAGTAAAATAGTAAGATTAAACGAGAACTTACCAGTTTGAAATTTGATCTGTATTTTATGAGGAGTTACGATGAGGGATTACG
Organism: Amblyraja radiata; assembly: GCF_010909765.2. Lineage (NCBI taxonomy): Eukaryota > Metazoa > Chordata > Chondrichthyes > Rajiformes > Rajidae > Amblyraja > Amblyraja radiata. Next base: position 21,385,808 of record NC_045988.1, read on the forward strand.
TGCCCTCCGCTCCCACCCTCATAATATAGGTCAAACTGATAACTGATGTCTCCTTTTCTTTACTATGTTTACTTCAATAACTGTGTTTATCTGTGATTCCACACCGCTGCTTGGAAGTATGCCGCGCATGCGCGCTGAGCGGGTTCTTCACGTAATCCCTCATCGTAACTCCTCATAAAATACAGATCAAACTTCAAACTGGTAAGTTCTCGTTTAATCTTACTATTTTATCCCTCTCCTATATTAATCCCTTTTACAAATTCAAGGTTTCGAGGTCAGTTTATTGACACATGTACCAATTAAAGTACAGTGAAATTTGAGAAATTCTCCCCACATTCTACCATTCACCTTGCAAATTATAGTGGACAAATAACCCTCCCCCCAACCTGCATTTTGTGGGATGCGGGAGAAAAGCGGAGAATCCAGATGAAGCACGAACATGCAAACTCCACATAGACAGCACTCGAGCTCAGGATTGAACCCCTGGGTCTCTGGGACTGTGGGGCAGTGGTTTGACTAACTGCACTGTTGTGATAGCCATAACAAGATCAAGGAACATTGTGACACTAGCACAATATTTTGAACACACAATCTTCACCTATCACCCCATCATGATAAAGTATCTCCTATCCTAAATAGAAATGGTCACGAGCTTCAAGATTGTAGGTGTAAATGTAACCAACGATCTGTCCAAGACCATCCACGTTGAAGCCATACGCAAAAAAGCACACCAACATCTTTACTTTCTCACGAGACTAAGGAAATTCAGCATGTCTAAAAATGACTCTTACCAACTTCCACTGATGCACCATACTGTGCTGAGAGCAGTGAAGGTACTGCAAGACTCTGGGTGGAAAATGTTCATGACCATTACTAATACTGTTTCAATAACATCACCGCTGACTACAGTACAGCTGCCAGGCTGTCTTTGAGATAGGTGGATGGAGGACATAGAACAGTACAGCTCAGAAACAGGCCCTTCGACCCACAATGTCTGTGCCGAACATGATGCTAAAACCAAATCCATCATCAGTGTAAGAAGGAACTGCAGATGCTGGTTTACATCGAAGATAGACACAAGAAGCTGGAGTACCTCAGTGTCTCTGGAGAAAATCTCTGCAGAATCTCTGGAGAAAATGAATAGGTGAAGTATTGGATCGAGACCCATCTTCAGAGTGAGGACTCGTCTGAAGAAGGGTCTTGACCCGAAACGTCACCTATTCCTTTTCTCCAGAGGTGCTTCCTGACCTACTGAGTTCCTCCAGCATTTTGTGCCTAACATCTTCCATCACGTTGTCTGGCAGTATGCTGGACGGCGTAGTGTTAGAACATCTGGTTCCTCAAAACTGGATAGCTATGAGGTAAATGTGAACCATCAACAGCAGCATTATCTCAGTATCCATGGATTCCTTCTCTCCATCATTCTCTCCGGGTTAAGCAAGGGGCCCGACCTTGATTCATGCTGGAATGTAGACCAGGAACAACAGCAGGGAAACCGAAAATATAAGTGTTTGAACCAAAGGACAACATGGCTGTTAAGCAGAACAAACAGCATGCTATAAATAGAACAACAGCTCAGATCAAAGCTATGTAGTGCTGCCGGGGTGGAAGATTGCAACCTTCACGTGGTCCACCCTGTTTCGACTAATGCAATCAACTCGACGTGCACAAACAGAAGATCAAATAGAACAAGTTGTCCAACAACTTTAGGCTGTGCACGCCACACAAAAGAAGAAGTAGTAGTGCTGCCACATCCACATGCCACAAATACTGGAGGCAACAATGGGAGTAGGAAGAAGCAGGTTGTACATCACTATCCATAGAGATGCTGGTTCAAATCTATGCCGCTTGCAAGTCCAGCAGTCAATATTTTTATTTCAGATCCCCAATATCCTCAGTGTTCTTATTTTCATTTTACAATTTCTTTGTCTTCCAATGAGATGGCACAGTGACGCAGCGGTAGAGTTGCTGCCTTACAGCAACTGAGACCTGGGTTTGATTCTGACTACGCATGCTGTCTGTATGGAGTTTGCACGTTTTCTCCGTGACCACGTGGGTTTTCTTCCACTCCAAAGACGTACAGGTTAATTGTCTATGGTAAAATTGTAAATTGTCCCTAGTGTGTAGGATAGTGCTAGTTAGCGTATGGGGATCGCTGGTCGGCGCGGGCTCAGTGGGCTGAAGGGCCTGTTACAGCTCTGTAGCGCTAAACTAAACTAAATTTAAATTGTCTCAAGAGAATGAAGATAAATCAAAATAAATGTCCTCATACATTGAGTTGTTAGGCTAAAGAAGGAGTTGATGTAGCTTCAGGCTAAACATGGTGGCAAAATCTGGAACCTCGAAGAAAGTAAAGTGCGTAGAATTGTGAGGGGACTTCCGATGTGCAGGGTTACGGGGAGAAGGCCCGATTGATAGAACAGCCATGATTGAATGGCGGTGTAGACTCGATGGACTGAATGGCCTAATACCACTCCCATGACTTATGAACATGAAAGCATATTTCAATGGGAACAGTTGGAGCAGGTGACCTGCCTCTCGAGGAGTCAACATTCTCTAAGATGAGGAAGGTCAAACAAAAAGTGCAGATGCTGGAAATCTGAGATAAAAACAAGACATTGGGAACACTCAGCAGGTCAGGGAACATCGGTGGAAAGAGATAGATGATTGAAGGAAGGGAGAACTGGGACAGAGGGAGGTTGGGCCAGCATAGATCAGCTATGGTCATGCAGAATGATGGGCTAGGTGGCCAACTCCTGAATGGTAGTTAAATAGAATGCAAAATGATAGAAAGAGACACCACAGATAGACACGAAAAGCTGGAGCAACTCAGCGGGACAGGCAGCATCTCTGGAGAGAAGGAATAGGTGACGTTTCGGGTCGAGACCCGTCTTCAGACCATGTACATTTTAGGTTCTGGACCCTACAGCAGAACTGAAAAAAGCTCCAGATAATCTGAAGAAAATCTATTTATTCGTAGGCCCTGCTTTCACTCTTTTCACCAATTCTCCACCCATGATATGTATTACCCCAACTTCCGTATGGATACAACAACCTAATGCAATAGGAATACAAGTTCAAGTTCAAGTGAGTTTATTGTCATGTGTCCCTGTATAGGACAATGAAATTCTTGCTTTGCTTAAGCACACAGAAAATAGTAGGCATTTACTACAAAACAGATAAATGTGTCCATATACCATAATATAAATATATACACACATGAATAAATAAACTGGTAAAGTGCAAATAACAGAAAGTGGTTATTAATAATCAGAGTTTTGTCCGAGCCAGGTTTAATAGCCTGATGGCTGTGGGGAAGTAGCTATTCCTGAACCTGGTTGTTGCAGTCTTCAGGCTCCTGTACCTTCTACCTGAAGGTAGCAGGGAGATGAGTGTGTGGCCAGGATGGTGTGGGTCTTTGATGATACTGCCAGCCTTTTTGAGGCAGCGACTACGATAAATTCCCTCGATGGAAGGAAGGTCAGAGCCGATGATGGACTGGGCAGTGTTTACTACCCTTTGTAATCTTTTCCTCTCCAGGGCGCTCAAATTGCCGAACCAAGCCACGATGCAACCGGTCAGTATGCTCTCGACTGTGCACCTGTAGAAGTTAGAGAGAGTCTTCCTTGACAATCCGACTCTCCGTAATCTTCTCAGGAAGTAGAGGCGCTGATGAGCTTTTTTGATAATTGCGTTAGTGTTCTCGGACCAGGAAAGATCTTCAGAGATGTGCACGCCCAGGAATTTGAAGTTCTTGACCCTTTCAGCCATCGACCCGCTGATATAAATGGGGCTGTGGGTCCCCCTCCTACTCCTTTCAAAGTCCACAATCAGTTCCTTGGTTTTGCTGGTGTTGAGGGCCAGGTTATTGTGCTGGCACCATATGGACAGTTGCTCGATCTCTCTTCTGTATTCTGACCCATCCCCATCAGTGATACGCCCCACAATAGTGGTGTCGTCAGCGAACTTGATGATGGAGTTCGCACTGTGGTTCGCTACGCAGTCATGGGTATAGGGTGAGTACAGCAGGGGGCTGAGCACGCAGCCTTGAGGTGCTCCCGTGCTGATTGTTATCGAGGCTGACACATTTCCACCAATACGAACAGACTGTGGTCTGTGGATGAGGAAGTCGAGGATCCAGTTGCAGAGGGATGCGCAGAGACCCAGTTCTGCGAGTTTGGTAACCAGTTTGGAGGGGGTGATTGTGTTAAATGCCGAGCTGTAATCAATGAATAACAGCCTGACATATGAGTTTTTGTTGTCCAAGTGGTCCAGTGCGGAGTGGAGGGCCAGCGAGATCGCATCCACCGTTGATCTGTTGTGGCGGTACGCGAACTGCAGTGGGTCCAGGTTTTTGTCGAGGTAGGAGTTGATTTGCTCCATGATCAACCTCTCAAAGCACTTCATCACCACCGGCGTTAGTGCCACTGGTCGATAGTCATTGAGGCACGTCACCTTACTCTTCTTCTCAAGAAATTAGGAGCAGGATTTGGCCTTGCCATCCAAACATTCCACCACATAACCACCATTAGCGTCACCATTTACCACCATTACTGACTACCATTACTAACCACCACTACTAACAAACAATCAACTACCATTAATCACCACCAATAACCACTAACTATTGAACACCACCACTTAACTACCGTTAGGCATTCTATTTAACTACCATTCAGGAGTTGGCCACCAACCACACCATTCTGCTTGATCATGGCTGATCTATGCTGGCACAACCTCCCACTGTGCCAGTTCCCCCGTCCTTCACCTTAAAAACTTCTAACGTTCTAGCCTCCACAACCCTCTGGGGCACAGGATTTCAGAGATTCACCACAATTTTGAGAAAAGGAATTTGAATGCACCTCTGTTTTAAATCACCAGCCATCTCTTATACTATCACAAGCCTGTTTTCTAATTGTATTTGCTCTAATGTCTTGCTTCTTTTCACTGCCTTGTAGAATTTATGTGTAATTTATGTATAGGATATGTATAATTCAAGTGTCATTTATGTATCATTTATGTTTTTGTGTGTTGTCCGATTCCGTGTGCCTGTGATGCTGCTGCAAGCACAACATTTTCTTTCTACCTATGTCTCACCATATTTGTACAGAAGACAATGCACTTCATTTGGCTTCACTGTCTTCTCGTTCATGATTCTCCAAGTCAATACATCACAATATCTTCCCTGATAGGTACCCTCATGACCTCTATATCTTTAAAAGAGCACCCCTCACAATAAGCTCCAAAGAGTATAGATCTAAACTGTGTAAGAAAGAACTGCAGATGCTGGTTTAAATCAAAGGTAGACGCAAAATGCTGGAGTAACTCAGCGAGTGAGGCAGCATCTCTGGAGAGAAGGAATGGGCGACGTTTAGGGTCGAGACCCTTCTTCAGACTGCCTGTCCCGTTGAGTTAGCATTTTGTGTCTACCTTAGATCTAAACTATGCAGCCTCACTTGGTAGGACAACCTTCTCATCCCTGCTGAATCTACTTTTGACTGCTTCCTATATTAACAGATCCTTAGATAGACACAAAATGCTGGAGTAACTCAGCGGGACAGGCAGCATCACTGGATAGAAGGAATGGGTGACGTTTTGGGTCGACACCCTTCTACTGAACCGAGATATATTTGATAATCGGTTAAAAAAAGACACGCACAAAGTGCTGGAGTAACTTGAGATAAGTCGTTTAATACCAAATTCTAGTTTCACCAACAGGGGTGTTACTGCTTGGCTGCCTGCTGAAGTTTTGTAGCCGGGTTATATGCTCCTCTCTGTCCCCTTTCCCCCTTCCCCAGCAGTAAAGGGAGTTGTTCCCCTGCGTCCCCACCTCAACGAGTTCCGGGTCCACCACGACGTAGAGCTTTTCTTCGGACGCCTGCACCTCCGTGCCTTTTCTATTGGGAGAGTCTTCACCCCTTTCCCTGTCTCAAATAGTCCTACTCCTCTTAGACTCCCCCATATGGCCTTCTACCATCTTTTGGCCTTTTTTAAATAAAAAAAGGTACTTTCCATACCTCTAGTTTCCCTCCCCTGACTCTCAGTCTGAAGAAGGGCTTCAACCCAAAACATCACCTATTCCGTTTTTCCCCAGAGATGCTTCCTGACCCGCTGAGCTAGTCCAGAAATTTGATTCTATCGTTGGTGTAAACCAATATCTGCAGTTCCTTCCTACACATGCTCTAGCAAGACCTCTTGCTGTCGAACTATCCTGCTGGAATGTGATAAAACGGTATAAATAGCTGGTGGGCTGCAGCATGCACTGGAGCACCTTCTAGACTTCCACACTGCAGATGCGCTGTGAGCAGGTAATTATTTAATAAACGCATGCAGAAGCTGGACATCCTGAAATAAAATCAGAAAATGCTGGAAAACCTTGCAGGACATGCAGTATCTGTGGGAAGAAAAACAGTTTATACTTCTCGCCCAAGTCCCCTTGTCAACACCGAGAAAGAAAGAAACTAATGTGTAGGGAGGAACTGCAGATGGTGATTTACACTGAAGATAGACACAAAATGCTGTAGTAACTTAGCGGGACAGGCAGCATCACTGGAGAGAAGGAAAGGGGTGACGTTTCAGGTCGAGACCTTTCTTCAGACTGAGAGTCCGAGGAGAGGGAAACTAGAGATATGGAAGGGTAAGGTGTGAAAACGACATACGCACATTCGGAACAATTTACACTACAAACCTGTACGTCTTTGGAGTGTGGGAGGAAGCCGAAGAACTCGGAGAAAACCCACACGGTCACGGGGAGAATGTACAAACTCCGTACAGACAGCACCCGTAGTCAGGATCTCTGGCGCTGAAAGCCAACAACTCTACCGCTGCGCCACTGTGCCGCCCACATTACTATCATAATGTTTAAGAGACATTTGGACCAGTACACGGATAGGACAGGTTTAGAGGGAGATAGGTCAAATGCGGGCAGGTGGGACTAGTGTAGATGGGATATGTTGGTCGGCATAGGCAAGTTGGGCAAACGGGCCTGGTTACACACTGTATGATTCTATGCGGAGTGTCCTGGCAAGCAGGCCCAACTCGCCGCCACAGACCGGGGACCCTCTCACCACAGACCTACCATAGACCGGGGACCCGCTCACAGACCGAGGACCATGGATCGCCCGCCACAGACTGGAGACGGAGGACCCGGCTTTCACTGCCTTGTAGAATTTATGTGTAATTTATGTATAGGTTATGTATAATTCAAGTGTCATTTATGTATCATTTATGTTTTTGTGTGTTGTCCGATTCCGTGTGCCTGTGATGCTGCTGCAAGCACAACATTTTCTTTCTACCTATGTCTCACCATATTTGTACAGAAGACAATGCACTTCATTTGGCTTCACAATGTCTTCTCGTTCATGATTCTCCAAGTCAATACATCACAATATCTTCCCTGATAGGTACCCTCATGACCTCTATATCTTTATAAGAGCACCCCTCACAATAAGCTCCAAAGAGTATAGATCTAAACTGTGTAAGAAAGAACTGCAGATGCTGGTTTAAATCAAATGTAGACGCAAAATGCTGGAGTAACTCAGCGAGTGAGGCAGCATCTCTGGAGAGAAGGAATGGGCGACGTTTAGGGTCGAGACCCTTCTTCAGACTGCCTGTCCCGTTGAGTTAGCATTTTGTGTCTACCTTAGATCTAAACTATGCAGCCTCACTTGGTAGGACAACCTTCTCATCCCTGCTAAATCTCCTTTTGACTGCTTCCTATATTAAGAGATTCTTAGATAGACACAAAATGCTGGAGTAACTCAGCGGGACAGGCAGCATCACTGGATAGAAGGAATGGGTGACGTTTTGGGTCGACACCCTTCTACTGATCCTTTCTTAGGTAAGAAATGCAGCATTGGTCTGAAACACTGTGCTTGCTCAAACATACATGCCATAATGACAGATAACCAACCAGTGATGTTGATAGGGTAACCACTGTAAAAGTGAATGGTGGGAGTGATCTCAATATCCTTGCTCAAAGCAGTCTTTAGTAGATAAGGTCACCAACTATATTTGATAATCGGTTAAAAAAAGACACGCACAAAGTGCTGGAGTAACTTGGCGGGCCAGGTAGCATTGGTCTGGAGAACATGGGTAGGTGATGTTTCGAGTCGGCACCCTTCGGTCGTGACGTCGTGACGTCACTCACGTCAATCAATTCAGCTTGCTTATTTATGTATTGTATTTATTTACCTTTCTTGTACATCAGTGGAGCTGCACACTAAATCTCGTTGCACTGACGTGCAATGACAATAAAAGATATATTATTATTATTATTATATTATTATTCTTCAAACTTTGATAATTGGTAGAAGTATTACAGGGAAGATAGCGGGGATGTACTTGTCTTTTTGAAGTGTTTAGAATTTGGAACTCGCTGCCTGAAAGGTTGGTGAAGGCAGAAACACTCATCACACTTAAAAAAACGACCTTGATTAACACTTCTGGCCTACAATGCTGCAAACTTAGGAACTAAGATTAACCTAAATATGTTTTAGCTGCCATGGGCATGATGGACTGAATGGTCTACAACAGAGTGAATTCATGTCACAAAAGAAATGAAAATTGTTTGAAAAAGAGGAAAATAATCAACTACGGGAAGAGCACAGGTCAGTGGAATTAATGCAGGATTGCCCTGTAAAAGCCAGTAAAGCTGAATTGGTTTGTTGTGTTTTAAACCTCTATAACAGGGCAGCGGACAAGATGACAGTGCTGAGTGATAGTCTTAGATTTGCTTTGCTTTATTAAATATAATAGGGCGGCACAGTGGCGCAACGGTAGAGTTGCTGCCTTACAGCGCCAGAGACCCAGGTTCGATCCTGACTACGGGTGCTGTCTGTATGGAGTTTGCACGTTCTCCCTGTGACAGTGTGGGATTTCTCCGGTTGCTCCGGTTTCCTCCCACATCCCAAAGACGGGCGGGTTTGTAGGTTAATTGGGTTCTGCAAATTGTCCCTAGTGCATAGGAAAGAACTAGTGTGAAAGGGTGATCTTTGGTCGGCACCGTCTCAGTGGGACGAAGGGCCTGTTTCCATGCTGTATCACTAAACTACGCTAAATACTTTAAAAATAGCACATTCAACGAAAGCATTCCACCATCCTTGTTCTTTACATAACAGCTTGCAAAGCAACATTAAATGTGTAGGTTAAGTGCCTGATTCTCAAAGTCCATAAAGCAGGTCCCAACTCTCTTCCTCGTTGGTTTTGAGCCAACTATATCAATGACTTCCAGGATTTAAGAGATAACAGGGTGGTGGGTATAAGGAATGAGCTCCTAGAGGAGGTAGTTGACGCAGGTACAATAACAACATTTAGAAGACACTTGTTCAGGTATATGGATTGGGAAGGTTTAGAGGTATATGGACCAAATGCTGGAAAATGGGATTTTTTTTTAGATGGGCCATCTAGGTTAGTATGGATGAGTTGGGCCGAAGGGCCTGTTTCTACACCCCATTACTCTATAAATCTATCTCAGGAGATTTTTAAGTCAGGATCTCAAGAGCTTGTTCTCATGAACAAGTCATTAGAACAGAATTAGGCCATTCGGTCCATTTAGTCTATTCTGCCATTCAATTATGGCATCTATCTTTCCCTCTCAACCACATTCTCATGCCTCCCCATAACCTTTGACACCCTCACAAATCAATAACCTGTCAATATCTACTTTAAAAATACCCTATACATGGCCTCCACAGCCACCTACGGCAATGAATTCCACAGATTCACCACCCTCTGACTGAAGAAATTCCTCCTTAACTCCTTCCTAATGATACGTCCTTTTATTCTGAGGCTGCGCCCTCAAGTCCTAGACTAGTGGAAACAGCCTCTCCACATCCACTCTATCCAGATCTTTCACTATTCAGCAAGTTTCAATGAGGTGTCCCTTCACCCTTCTAAACTCCTGCGAGTTCAGGCCCAGAACACTCTTCGTATGTTAACCCGCCGTATATTTTCTGGGAGGTCATGGTTGTGTTCTCTGATCAATGCCATTTCCCTCGCGAAAGATGTTGGCAAGATATGTGGCCAAATTATCAGCGTAGGTTTTCAGCACAGCAATGTTAAATCACGTCATGGGGTCTGTTAGCTGTGAGGAGGATGCTAGGAGACTGCAAGGTGACTTGGATAGGCTGGGTGAGTGGGCAAATGTTTGGCTGATGCAGTATAATGTGGATAAATGTGAGGTTATCCATTTTGGTGGCAAAAACAGGAAAGCAGACTATTATCTAAATGGTGGCCGACTAGGAAAAGGGGAGATGCAGCGAGACCTGGGTGTCATGGTACACCAGTCCTTGAAAGTGGGCATGCAGGTGCAGCAGGCAGTGAAGAAAGCGAATGGTATGTTAGCTTTCATAGCAAAAGGATTTGAGTATAGGAGCAGGGAGGTTCTACTGCAGTTGTACAGGGTCTTGGTGAGACCACACCTGGAGTATTGCGTACAGTTTTGGTCTCCAAATCTGAGGAAGGACATTATTGCCATAGAGGGAGTGCAGAGAAGGTTCACCTGACTGATTCCTGGGATGTCAGGACTGTCTTATGAAGAAAGACTGGATAGACTTGGTTTATACTCTCTAGAATTTAGGAGATTGAGCGGGGATCTTATAGAAACTTACAAAATTCTTAAGGGGTTGGACAGGCTAGATGCAGGAAGATTGCTCCCGATGTTGGGGAAGTCCAGGACAAGGGGTCACAGCTTAAGGATAAGGGGGAAATCCTTTAAAACCGAGATGAGAAGAACTTTTTTCACACAGAGAGTGCTGAATCTCTGGAACTCTCTGCCACAGAGGGTAGTCGAGGTCAGTTCATTGGCTATATTTAAGAGGGAGTTAGATGTGGCCCTTGTGGCTAAGGGAATCAGAGGGTATGGAGAGAAGGCAGGTACGGGATACTGAGTTGGATGATCAGCCATGATCATATTGAATGGCGGTGCAGGCTCGAAGGGCCGAATGGCCTACTCCTGCACCTAATTTCTATGTTTCACTACCTGCCATACAATGTCTAATATTTAATTACAGTAGCAAGGGCCAAAATCCAAGTTAATTTGGGGATTAAATCGATCCTGGTGTGCAGCACAGCCATAACTTTAGTCAGATGTTGTCTCTCTGAACCGCTTTGATCTAATTGCGGAGGTCTCCGTGGCTGAGTTCAGGCCAATGGATCTGTTGTTGAGATGAAACAGAGATGAGCATTCTCTGGGGATTCATGGTTTATTATTGCGTTTCTATCTGCCAGTATTTGCGTTTTCATCTTGAGCAAGAGTTCAAGAGGGTCGGCTGCACAGTAAATAAGCCTTTGTGTGTCAGCAGAATATCACGAATACAAATATTAAAATGTGGCAGTGCAGAGACTGTCAGGGTCTGCTGATTTCTTCTTTGTGTTCAGCTTCGTTTATTATTGTCACGTGTACCGTGATACACTGAAAAGCTTTTGTTGCGTGCTAGCCAGTCAGTGGAAAGACTATACACGGTTACAGTCGAGCCGTCCATGACGTACAGATAGAGGATAAAGGGAATAATGTTTAGTGCAAGATAAAGTCCAATAAGGTCCGATTAAAGATAGTTGGTCGGTTTGGTCATAGATGCAGCAGATTCACTGAGATAAATTCGAGACACTTTCAGCAGTACACTGTATGTTGGATTATACACTGAAGACAAGTGCCCCAAAGTCATGTGAGCTTGAGCAGATATTCATTGTGGCGTCTGACTACAGTTACTTGGTCACAGTTGCACTAACCAGGCCCAAACCTCACATTGCTCTCAGGGATGTAAAGACAGCAGAGTACCACAGCCAATAGAGCTGCTGCCTCACAGTGCCAGAGACCAGGGTTCGATCCTGAGCTCGGGTGCTGCCCGTCCAGAGTTTGCACTTGCTTCCTGTGACCATGTAGGTTTCCTCTGGATGCTCCGGTTTCCTCCACATCACAAAAACTTGCAGGTTTGCAGGTTAATTAGCCTGTGTAAAAAAAAGAAAATTGCCCCTAGTGTGTCGGGAGTAAAATAAGAAAATGGGATACCATAGAACTAGTGCGAACAGGTGATCGATGGTTAGAGTGGACTTGGTGGGCCGGAGGACATATTTCCCTGTTGTATTTCTAAACTAATTTAGTTTAGTTTAGTTTAGAGATACAGCACAGAAACAGGCCCTTTGGCCCAACGAGTCTGCGTGGACCAGTGACCCCCTGTACACTAGCTCTATCCTATACACTGGGGGCAATTTACAGTCTTTTTTGTTACCAAAGTCAATTAACCTACAAACCTGTGTGTCTTTGGAATGTGGGAGGAAACCAGAGCACCCAGGGAAAACCCACTCGGTCACGGGGAGAATGTACAAACTCGGCACAGACAGCACCTGTAGTCAGAATAAAGCACGTGTCTCTGGCGCCGTAAGATAGCAAATGTAGCACTCTGCCACTGTGCTGTGTCTAACATTACTTTTCTTCACCCAACATTGTCTCTGTCAGATTCCTCACTCTACCAGTAGAAAATTCAGACTAAATATTGGAAAGACCAAAGTCACTGCCTTTGCTCCTTGCCACTAATTCTGTTCCTCAACTACTGACTCTATTCACCACTCTCGCAACTCGCTGAAGCTGAACCTGGCCACTCCTGCTCCTGTTGTCAAGTCTGACCCCATGATGAGCTTCATTTATTCATGTCTTGACCTCTACAGTCTACATCCACCTCCATAACCTCATCAAACACTTCTCTGTCTCAAGACACAAAGTACTGGAGTAACTCCACGGGTCAGGCAGCATCTGTGGAGGGAATGGACAGGTGACATTTCAGGTCGGGACTCTTCTTCAGACTTGGCAAATCGCGAAGTGCTGGAGTGGCTCAGTGGGTCTTAGCTTAAAGCAATACAATCTTCCACATCTCCACCCAGGGAATAAGGTTTACCCGATCTTGCCTCTCATAATTTGAAATACTCGTCATGTCTCTTGGGAGTCTCTGACATTCCAGAGGAAACAATGCAAGTTTGTCTGACATCTCCGTGTAACTAATACCCTCTAACCCAAAGACACAGAGTGTTGGAGTAACATGGATAGATGATGTCTCGGGTCGAGACTCTTCTTTCGATTGCAACATCACCATCCATGTTCTCCAGAGATGCTGCCTGACCCGCTGGGTTACCCCAGCACTCTATGTCTTTGTTTTGCAAGCCAATATTTGCAGTTCCTTGCTTCTACCCTTTAATCCACACAGCTTCCTGGTAAATCAACGATAGGCGCAAAAAGCTGCAGTAACTCAGCGGGATAGGCAGCATCTCTGGAGAGAAGGAAAGGGTGACGTTTCGGGTGGAGACCCTTCTTCAGTCGGGGATAAAAGGAAACAATAGATATAGATGATGATCTAGAGAGATCAAGAACAATGATTGAAAGATATGCAAAAAAGTAATGATGATAAAGGAAGCAGGTCATTATTAGCTGTTTGTTGGGTGAAAACCAGAAGCTGATGTTTGTTGATTTCCTGGTAAATCACTTCCGTGCCTTCTCCAAACCCTCTGTCGCTTTGAGAGCAAGACACACTGCACGCATCACTGCACTCATCTCAAAAATCACATCTTGCAGAACAATCTTTCAAACTATATCAGCACTGAAATCTTCGAAGTAATGTCTTTCCTGTAACTTTTGAAGGTATGTTATCATCTGCCGCATTGTGTCCTTTGTTACATCAGAGGCGAATCTTGGGGAGATATTTGGTGAGATAAGTCGTTTAATACCAAATTCTAGTTTCACCAACAGGGGTGTTACTGCTTGGCTGCCTGCTGAAGTTTTGTAGCCGGGTTATATGCTCCTCTCTGTCCCCTTTCCCCCTTCCCCAGCAGTAAAGGGAGTTGTTCCCCTACGCCCCCACCTCAACGAGTTCCGGGTCCACCACGACGTAGAGCTTTTCTTCGGACGCCTGCACCTCCGTGCCTTTTCTATTGGGAAAGAGTCTTCACCCCTTTCCCTGTCTTAAATAGTCCTCCTCCTCTTAGACTCCCCCATATGGCCTTCTACCATCTTTTGGCCTTTTTTAAATAAAAAAAGGTACTTTCCATACCTCTAGTTTCCCTCCCCTGACTCTCAGTCTGAAGAAGGGCTTCAACCCAAAACATCACCTATTCCGTTTTTCCCCAGAGATGCTTCCTGACCCGCTGAGCTAGTCCAGAAATTTGATTCTATCGTTGGTGTAAACCAATATCTGCAGTTCCTTCCTACACATGCTCTAGCAAGACCTCTTGCTGTCGAACTATCCTGCTGGAATGTGATAAAACGGTATCAGTCCCACCAACTTCATGTTCATGTGATAATGAGCCAGACTGCATGACTGATATGCTGGCAGTTGCTAGCCAACACTACCTTACACGCAAAATAGCTGGTGGGCTGCAGCATGCACTGGAGCACCTTCTAGACTTCCACACTGCAGATGCGCTGTGAGCAGGTAATTATTTAATAAACGCATGCAGAAGCTGGACATCCTGAAATAAAATCAGAAAATGCTGGAAAACCTTGCAGGACATGCAGTATCTGTGGGAAGAAAAACAGTTTATACTTCTCGCCCAAGTCCCCTTGTCAACACCGAGAAAGAAAGAAACTAATGTGTAGGGAGGAACTGCAGATGGTGATTTACACTGAAGATAGACACAAAATGCAGTAGTAACTTAGCGGGACAGGCAGCATCACTTGAGAGAAGGAAAGGGGTGACGTTTCAGGTCGAGACCTTTCTTCAGACTGAGAGTCCGAGGAGAGGGAAACTAGAGATATGGAAAGGTAAGGTGTGAAAACGACATACGCACATTCGGAACAATTTACACTACAAACCTGTACGTCTTTGGAGTGTGGGAGGAAGCCGAAGAACTCGGAGAAAACCCATACGGTCACGGGGAGAATGTACAAACTCCGTACAGACAGCACCCGTAGTCAGGATCTCTGGCGCTGAAAGCCAACAACTCTACCGCTGCACCACCGTGCCGCCCACATTATTATCATAATGTTTAAGAGACATTTGGACCAGTACACGGATAGGACAGGTTTAGAGGGAGATAGGTCAAATGCGGGCAGGTGGGACTAGTGTAGATGGGATATGTTGGTCGGCATAGGCAAGTTGGGCAAACGGGCCTGGTTACACACTGTATGATTCTATGCGGAGTGTCCTGGCAAGCAGGCCCAACTCGCCGCCACAGACCAGGGACCCTCTCACCACAGACCCACCATAGACCGGGGACCTGCTCACAGGCCGAGGACCATGGATCGCCCGCCACAGACTGGAGACGGAGGACCCGGCTTACACACCGCGGACACTGAACTCAGCCCCAAGGGGGGGGTCTCCGATTCAAGTTAGTCTGCATGAGTTCTTGCAGCGTACACCAGGACTGGACTGAATGAGTGCCAGGGGTACAGAAACTGAACACGTGCCAGCAATGTAGATACCAACTGGGAGATTACTCAGAGATTGCAGCTCCACCTAGGGTGACACATGAAGCATCTTGTGTGGTCCCTGGTTCTAGTCCCAAGACCCAGGGTTGTGTTTTGCCTTCAGAGCATTCAATAAAAATGCTGCTGCCGTCACCAATACAGGTCAACTGTGAATGGTTTGTATTGGGTATTTAAGGATAAGTGGGCAAAGACCCAACAAAGATAGACTGTTGGCCAGAGAAACAAAGACCGCCTTGTTTCCCATCCATCAGCCTTTGCATAATAGGCTGCAGTCAGACAGACATTTCTTTGCCATTCTGCCATGGCTCCAGAACCTGTGGTCCAGAGATATTCCTCGTACAATATAGTGCCTTCAGTATCTGTGCATTGTGCTTCACAGTGTTTGTAACTTTTTCAAACGGAGGGTGGTTGCTCCATGGAACAAGCTGCCACAGGAGAAGATTGAGGCAGGTACTATAACAACGTTTAAAAGACATTTGAACAAGTGCATGGATAAGTACTGTCAGAAGGATATGGGTTAAACATAGGCAGTGGGACTAGCATAGATGCGGCATCCTGGTTGGGCCGAAGGGCCTGTTCCCATGCAGTGTGACTTTGATGCTTGTGGGTCACTGGACAGTGGATTCAGTGACTGGACACAATGTAATGATCCTGAGCAGTTAAAGGAGGATCATAAAATGTGGAATTCCTGGAGAATTTCTAACATTCTGACTGCCATACATTGCCAAATTCTGCAATTTTATCTTCCCAGATCAGGAAAGTTAGATATCACCACAGCCAAACATGGAAGTGAGATATTTCTGATTGGGGTCTTCATGAAAGGCCAATAATGTTGGTATCCAACGAAGATGCTCATCCATAATCAAAGACCAGTCTCGCCCTGGCTACTCCCTCTTCTCCCCTCTGCCTTCAGGCACGAGCTACAGAAGTATGAAAACACATAACTCCAGATTCAGGGACAGTTTCTTCCCAACCAATACCAGGCAACTGAACCATCGTATCACCAACTAGAGAGCGGTCCTGATCTATCATTACCTCATTGGAGACCCTTGGACTATCTTTAATAGTGGACTTTATCTTGCACTAAATGTTATTCCCTTAATCCTGTATCTGTACACTGTGGATGGTTTGTTTGTAGTAATGTGTAAGATGGAACTGCAGATGCTGCTTTAAACCGAAGATAGACACAAAAAGCTGGAGTAACTCAGCGGGACAGGCAGCATCTCTGGAGAGAAGGAAAGGGTGATGTTTCAGGTCAAGAGAGTCTGAAGAAGGGTCTCGACCTGAACCGTCACCCTTTCCTTCTCTACAGAGATGCTGCCTGTCCCTCTGAGTTACTCCAGCTTTTTGTGTCTATCTTTTGTTTGTAGTTATGTACAGTCTTTTCACTGACTGGATGGCACGCTGCAAAAAAGCTTTACACTGTACCATGGTACACGTGACAATAATAAACTAAACAAATCCAATGTGATATTTGCTGAAGGCAAGAGAGGCTTGCACACTGCAAAGTCCAATGCACGCAGTGGTCAGCCAAGTGTCGTGAAGTGGACAATGTAAGCATTGTTATTTAATTTTCCTTGCAATCCCTGTAGACTAGGAGGAACAGGAATCCTTGGACTCTCTCGCGCTCTCTCTCTCTCGCCTACCTTCCTTCGCTCCCACCACCAAACGATCATTGCACTCTCTCCCAGCAGTAAGCTTGCCTGGGATGTTTGGCCTGAATCCTAGCACTGGCCTGCTTCTCAGCTTAATCCTTCTGTTTGCAGAACAAGAGGGAAAGGGGAAGAGTGTCGAGAGGGTGGGACTGCATGAGACCAAACTATTTTAGTTCAAGAAGAAAACGCTGCTGTGCGGAGGGATGATGTGCTGGAAGAATCATGTAATGTGCCGCTTGAGCTGAACTAAAGAGTAAAAATAAATCATTCACATAGTAGGGGTGCACTGTAATAGTGATAGTGATATTTAAGAGGCTTTTAGATAGGGTACGCAGGGAATGGATCACAAACAGGCAGAATAAATTAATTTGGCATAACGTTCGGCACAGACATTGTGGGACAAAGGGCCTGTTTCCAGTGAGTGTGAGTGAGTGAGTGAGTGAGTGAGTGAGTGAGTGAGTGAGTGAGTGAGTGAGTGAGTGAGTGAGTGAGTGAGTGAGTGAGTGAGTGTGTGTGCGCGCGCGTGCGTCTGCGTGCGCCTGTGTCTGTGTGTGTGTGGTGCGTGTGCATGTGTGTGCGTGTCTGTTTGTGTGCGCGTGTGTGTCTGCGTGTGTGCGTGTGTGTCTGTGTGCATGTGCGTGTGTGTGTGTGTGCGTGTGCATGTGTGTGTGTGTGTGCGCGTGATATTTTAACATTGCTCCTTGTTACATCTGCTTTGTTACCAAGGCAACAGAGATGGTGGAGATGGCGGCCCAGTGCATTAAGGCCCTAATCACTGCCCCAGGATTTACAGTGTCATCCAATACAATCGCTCTACTCTTTTAAATTTATTTTGCCTATTGTACAGATCCACCATCGATCGTCTGTCAATTGGAGATCCATTCAATTCAATTCAACTTTAATGTCATTGCACAAATACTGGGTATGGGTACAACGAAATGCAGTTTTGCGTCAGTCCGTAGTAGTGCAATATAGAAATTTAAAAAAAAAGAGGATACAGAATAATAAAAAATACAGAATAATTAAACAATGGGGACGGAGGGACCAGAGGAATCTATCGGCGGGACTCCGAGTTCAGCAATGCGACGGTATGATTGTAGAAGCTGTTCCTCATCCTACTGGTACGAGACCTGAGGCTCCTGTACCGCCTCCCTGATGGGAGGAGGGCAAACAGTCCATGGTTGGGGTGGGAGGGGTCTTTAATGATCCTTTAATGATCCAGCCCCCCCTTTAATCCGGATAAAACCTCTCGCCCCAGGTGTCTTCCCAAAAAATGTGGTGCCTAGGCCGATCTTGACCTCATTGGGACTTCCACACAGATCGGCGGGTAGAAATTTGTCCTCTGCGGCCGGAGCTCTGGACCTCCGGCCTGGCCAGAACCGGCAGATCCATTCCCATAGCCAACATCCACGCTGACTTTGTGGGACGGTATCTAAGCTCCCCAAGGCTGTGAGCTCTGTTGGTCTGGCAAAACGGATAATCCAGAAATACTCTGGAACCACGAGTGCTGGAAAATCAGTGTTGGACCTGTACTAATCCTAAATAATAAACTTAAACTGAAACAGAAATGGAGGGGTTATTAACTTAAAAACCCCACAGTTTGGAGAGTTCACCTTCTATTACTGATAGCAAAGTTATTTGCTGGAACAAAACGCTGGAATTACTCAGCCGGTCAGGCAGCATCCCTGGAGAACTTCAGGTCGATCCCTACTTCAGACTGATTGCGGGTGGGGGGGGGGGGGGGGTGGGGAAGAAAGCTGCAAGAGAGGAGGGGCTGCACAAAGAATGGCAGGTTACAGGAGAGCACAGGTGTGGGGGGATTTGATAGGCTGTTGGTTGGAGAAAGGCCAGAGATGAAACAAAACAGGTGTGAGACAAATGTTGCGAATTGTGAAGCCAGAGGAAGGAATGTAGATGGAAATGAAGTTGAAGGTTTATTTACAATCAAATCCCAGGCAAGTAATATCCAATAGACCCAGATAGGTGGTGAAGAAAAGCATATTGCCAGAGCAACTAGTCTATTATGGTTATGTCCAAAATTGTCATGCACTGAATAGTAATATTTTATTTTCTGAATGGGTTTATTCAGTTTGAAGTTGCGATAATCCACAGTTCCACCAGTGTGAAATGTGAGGTTTCCAAAACAGGAAAAATAAACATGGTAGACCCTACACCATGTAAATTAGACCAGGATGCGTGCACGGATATACATATATATATAATTATCTGGACACATTTCTGGGCTTGTTGGGATGGAGAGAATGAAGAGATTTTATACATTATGTTTCCAATCCCGTTCCCTATTCATCTGCCAGTAGTATCTATCATCAGGTGTTAAAAAAGCCGAGGTGATTCTAATACTCTGCAGACTGGGAGATCTACGAGTGCCTGGGAGAACCTATACGTCGACAGAAACATTCACCAGAAACAAGGTTTACTCTCAAATACATTCTTCACCTCACAAGCTATGATGTACCCAGGCCCAAACATAAGTCCAGCCCAAGCCAGGAGACGCTGCTTATAGCCACAAACTAAACATTGGCCGCTCCAGCAACTCACATGGGTCCAGACGGAAAGAGAACAAATATCAGCACTCTTTTTGCATCAGACTGATTAATTATGAGCTGGAACATGAATAGTAAATGGTGGACATCTGCACTGTCAGTAATACTCCCATCTTACCCTAGGTCAGCACAGTGAAGTAGCTGGTAGAGCTGCTGCCTCACGATGCCAGAGAACCAGGTTCGATCCTGACCTCGGGTTCAGTTGGTGTGGAGTTTGCACATTAAGCCATAAGGTCATAAGTGATAGGAGCAGAATTGGACCATTTAGCCCATCAAGTCTACTCCGTCATTTAATCATGGCTGATCTATCTCTCCCTCCTAACCCCATTCTCCTGCCTTCTCCCCATAACCCCTGACACCTGGACAAATCAAAAATGTATCTATTTCTGCCTTAAAAATATCCATTAATGACCTCCACAGCCTTCTGTGGCAAAGAATTCCATAGATTCACCAGCCTCTGACTAAAGAAATTCCTCCTCATCTCCTTCCTAAAGGAAAGTCCTTAAAATTCTGAGGCTGACCTCGTCCTCGACTCTCCCAATGGAAACTAGTGGAAACATCCTCTCCGCATCCACTCTATCCAAGCCTTTCACTATTCGGTAAGTTTCAATGAGGTCCCCACCGCATTCTTCTAAACTCCAGTGAGTAGAGGCCCAGTGCCACCAAACGCTCATCATATGTAAACCTACTCATTCCTGGGATCATTCTTGTAAACCTCCTCTGGACACTCTCCTGAGCCAGTACATCCTTCCTCAGATATGGCGCCCAAAATTGCTCACAATATTCCAAATACAGCCTGACCAGTGCCTTATACATCCCTGTTTTTGTATTCTAGCCCTCTCGAAATAAATGTTTGCATTGCGCTTGCCTTCTTTACAACCAATTGTCCCTGTATCCGTGTAGGTTTCCTCCGAGTGCTCCAGTTTCCTCTGACATCCCAAAGACATGCGGATTTGTGGGTTAATCGGCTCTCTGCAAATTGCCCCTAGTGCGTAGCGTGCAAGATAACATAGAACTAGTGTGAACGGCCGTTCAATGGACAGTATGGACTCCATGGACCGAAGGGCCTGTATCCATGCTGTATTTCTAAACTAAAACCGAAACTACAAAAAGTACCAGGTTCGATCATTATCTGAGGAGGAAGTGCTGGACTCAAGTAATACTATACCATTTTTTCAGCAATTCCCTATGAACTGTCACAAATAACGATGCATGTGGCTAGGAACTGGAAGAGCAAGTATTTCACATGTGGAGTTTTATGGCTGGAGTCCCAAGTTTCATCATCACAGGATCACTTTAAACCACAATTGGGCAAAGGAGAAGTAATCAGTTGGAAAGAGAATTACACAACTGTTTGAACAGGCCCTAAGTCAGCAGCATTGCTTCTGTATTTAAAGATAAACTACAGGCTTGGTGCTAACTCATTCACATCACCCAGCCACACAGAGACATGAAAAGGGATTATAAAAGTGATCTAAAAGGAATTCAGGGCCAAGCTCCCAGCTCCGAATACTTTTCCATCAGCCATCTCCTCCAACTTAGTTTAGTTTAGTTTAGTTTAAAGATACAGTGTGGAAACAAGCCCTTCGTCCCACTGAATCCGCACCGACCAGGATCACTCGTTCACTAGTTCTATCCTACACACAAGGGGCAATTTGCAGAAGCCAATGAACCTACAAATCTGCATGTCTTTGGAGTGTGGGAGAAAACCAGAGCACCTGGAGAAAACCCACACAATCACAGGGAGAATGTACAAACTCCATACAGACAGCACCTGGATCAAACCCGGGTCTCTGGTGCAGTAAGGAAACAACTCCACCGCTGTGCCACCGTGCCGTCTGTTTCAGAGATGCTAAGCTAAGGATGGAAACTTGAATTTTCTTTAAAATCCACATCTTCATATTCTAAAGAAAATTATCCTAAGACTTGTTTTCTTTATATACACCCTAGATCATGATTTCAAACTCCATAACTTTGATTCTGGCTGCTTAACCCAACCTATAATTTAAAACCAAGCCATGCAAAATCAGACTGGCGCATTTAATTTAATATGGTCTGATGTCAAACCGTGGTCACTTGCTCTGATGTGCTTTGGCACATCCCTGAAGGTCTGAAACCAACACGCAAATCAAAACATTGCAATGTGCCAACTACTGAACAACTGAGATACAAGAAATCGCAGTTGCCAGAATCTTGAGCAAAAAACAAAGTGCTGGAGGAACTCAGCGAGTCAGGCAGCATCTGCGGAGGGAACTGGCCAGACGAAGTCTCGGGTTGCAGACCGTAAGACATGGGCACAGAATGAGGCCATTGTAAAAGAACAAATGACAATTACAATAAAATGAGATCTAAACAGTAACAGGACATCTGTCTGTCTGCCACTGGGTGCGGTTTCTATCTTGCCACTAGATGCGATTGAAAGGCATTTGTTAATCGGTGTCTTTTCCTGAGGTGCTTGACCTATGATTGTCGTAGGACCATGTGAAGAGGAAAAAGACTCGAGTGATCGCGGGAAAGGGAAATCAAAGGGACACTGTGCACATCAAAGGGAAATTCTGTAACAAGGGAACAGATAAATCTTTGTTCGGTGATCACTGTATTTGACGCTCCGAAATGAAGTCTTGATTGTCCAGCTCAATCTTTGTGGTGTCGTTTAAAGTTTTCTTTAACACCATTCAACCCATGGAATCTGTCCACGATTTGATCATAGCAGAGGGCAGCACAGTGGCACCACAGTAGATCAGCTGCCTTACTGTGTCAGCAACTGGGTTTGATCCTGACCATGGGTGCTGTCCGTACGGAGTTTGTACTTTTTTTCCCTGTGACCACAGGGGTTTTCACCGGGTGCTCATGTTTCCTCCCACACTCCAAAGACGTACAGACTTGTAAGTTAATTGGTTTCGGTAAAATTATATATTATTCCTAGTGTAGTAGGGTGCTGTTAGTGTGCGGGGACCGCTAGTTGGTGCTGAAGGGCCTATTTCCACGCTGTATCTCGAAAGTCTAAAGTAAAATCTATTTTTTTATCTCAATCCCATTCTCCTGCCTGGTTATTGTAATGTTTGACACCCTTACCAATTAAGACTCTATCAATCTCCTGACCCACTGAGTTCTGTACTGAGCAACCGAGGTGCACAGATCACTTTAGTAGCTTTTACTGCATGAGTGTGATATGAATGGATCTTGCAGGACAAGTTTGGAGGAATATGGACAAAACACAGGCAGATGGGATGAGTGTAGCTGGGACATGTTGGCCGGTGTGTGCAAGTTGGGCCAAAGGGCCTGTTTCCACACTGTATCACTCTATGACTCTAGTGGTGTGCCCATGTACATGGTGCCTCAATGGTGGAGTTCATGGCTTTGGAGGTGCTGTTCGAATATCTGCTGGAGTGTATTTTCGATCAAACCACCAGGCAGGAGAAGGCCTGTGTCACCCTCTCAAAGCAGCACAGCCAGAATAACTGGCTCTGCCAGTGACGTCAACAACCCAACAACTGGAGTAACTTCAAGAAACCTGTACGGCTATTGGGACAGTACAGTGGTGCAGTAGAACTAGCACCTTACACTCCGGCAGCCCGGGTTCAGTCGTGACCTCGGGTGCTACCTATGTGAAGTTTGCATGTTCTCAATGGTTCTTTATTATCACTTGTAGCAAGGAACAGTGAAATTCTTTCTTCGCGTACAGATCAGCAAGATTATTGCCAGACATAAGTAGAATCTACGATTATGTACAGAATGCAGAGAAACGGCTCAGTCCATATGCAAGAATCGCCAGTTTTGGCGCCATTTCCAAAGTTCCAGCTCAGCTGGCCAGAATGTACAAACACCGAACGGACAGCACCTTTTGTCAGGATCAAACCTGGATCTCTGGCACTGTAAGGCAGCAACTCTAACGCCACGGCACTGTGCCATAAACAAGGTATAATAACCATATACTCAGTAGCCATAATCATGCACAGAGGTACGAGCGCAACCAAAGGCCCAGTCTATAGAAATTCTTGGCACCCATTAGTAAAGGTGTCAAAGGTTATGGGGAGAAGACAGGACAATCAGGTTGAGAGGGAAAGATAGATCAGTCATGATTGAATGGCGCATGGGTTGAATGGCCTAATTCTGCTCCCTTGATTAATTAACTTGTGGCAAGAGTAACGGGGGAGAAAGGAGATTGACGGCTGATCACTGGGTTTCAGCAACGATTCTCGCTTCCTTGGCCACCCAGCCACCTCCCTCCACAGTGAGTTTTGCGACCCAACAATGCTGGAAGCCAATGATGAGCAGAATGAGTAGAACGGTACTGCAGATGCTGGTTTACACCGAAGACAGACACAAAATCTGTAGTAACTCAGCGGGTCAGGCAGCGTCTCTGGAGAAAAGAAATAGGTGACGTTTCTTCAGAAGAAGGGACTCGACCCAAACCGCACCTATCCTTGTTCTCCACAGAGATGCTGCCTGACCCGCTGAGTTTTACTCCAGCAGTTTGTGTCTGTCTTCGATAAGCAGAATGAGGTTTGCAACGATGCAAACACGGCCCGGGACAAAAACAAACACAGAGCGTGTTACTTCATTTCACAGCATCGCTCAGTGACACCTTAATCGACCAATCTACTTCAGCAGAACCATAGGGTCTGAAGGATCGAATCTGCAAACAGCTGTTCGCGTTTACTTTCCAGACAACAATAAAATCACGTTCGCATGGAAACCGGGATGCAAAATAAATAAATAAGCAATGCAAATATTCCAGGCATTTTAGAGGGAAAAACTCCGGCCATTGCTCGGACTCAAGTCTATCTCTCGAAAGGCATTGGAGACCATCAACCGGGGACAGACGGTGTAACAGATTTGAAATAAGCATGTAACAGAATCGCCTGCCGAGAGTATCTGAGATCAACAAGTCTCAGGCGCTGGCAACATGTAAGATGTGCAACCTGATTGATGTTGGCAGAAAGAAACTCAACTCAAAACGGGAAATCAACGCCAATAGTTCAGATATGTTCCACTTTCAGTTGTGGTTTTAGATTTCCAATGGGGGGGATACATTTGGTGTCTCTTTCATTAGGGAGTGAGAAACATTGTTGCATTGACCTGTGGAGATTTATCTCGCAGTGTTTCCCCCCCTCCTCGCCCCGTACACTCTCTCTCTCTCTCTCACACACACACATACACACTGAGCCACTCACCCTGAGCACAGAATGAGTCCTTCCCGCAGTAACCGCAGCTCCACGCCTCCAGTGGCGGCCTGAGTTCGCTGGCCAGCCCCGCCGCTGGGGTCTGCCCCGTGCCGCTGCTTCCCATCGACTCTCGGGGAGGGTGGTGGAGGTGGAGGTGGAGGGGGGTGATAATGGGAGTCACCCCATCCGCTTACTTCCCCGGCCAAGATCCGGAGCCGGATACACACACAGACAGATAGAGAGTGAGTGAGAGAGAGAGGCGGTGGGAGCCTGCCCTAACTCTCGCTACTTCCTCATCCGCCTGCCTGCCTCTCTCTCTGGAGTAATCGGCCCAGTCTCTTCGCTCCCGGCCGGCTCCCTGCACCCATGCCCCGGCCTCACCCCCAACGCACCGCACCACTCAAGGACGCATTTCCTCGTTGCAAACTGACCAGGAAAACACATCCACGCGGCAGTGGCTATAGTTTTTTTTTAAAGGGAGGGTATTGTGACAAAATCTGTCTCAGAGCCACACCAGGAAATATGCGTGAAAACCACATGCTTGGGCAAAGAGGTGGGTTTTCAGGGACGGGAAAGACAGAAACAAACGAGTCCTCGTTTTTGGAGTTATCCGAGTTGTAGATGTACAGAACTGGGGGATTGTGGAGGGGGAAATCCGTAGGAATGGAAATGAAAGCTGCAGTGAGTTTGGAGGGATTACAAGAATGAGGATTTGAAAACACCAGGGGTGGATCCAATTTATTGGGAACAAAGTTTGCTCTGCGCCACTGTGGACTGTGTGCCACTTTGGGTAGGACAGAAAGGTTTCCAAGGGGGTGTGATCGTGTCAAGACTAGTTTTGACAATAGTAGATACAATGAACTGCAGTTGCTGGTTTAGAAAAAGATACAAAGTGTTGGAGTAACTCAACGGGTCAGGCAGCATCTCTGGAGAACATGGGTAGGTGACGTGTGTACAAAAGGAACTGCAGATGCTGTTATACCGAAGATAGACACAAAGTGCTGGAGGAATTTATGGGTCAGGCAGCATCTCTGGAGAAAAAGGTGGGTGACGTTTAACGTCGGGGCTCTTCTGCAATCGGAAGAAGGATCTCGACCCTAAACATCACCCAGCCTTTTTCTCCAGAGATGCTGCCTGATCCGCTGAGTTACTCCAGCACTTTGTGTCAATCTTATGGATAGGTGACATTTTGGGGCAAGACCCTTCTTCAAACTAGAGAAGAATTAACAGTTTAAGGAAAAGGTCCCACCTGAAACAACATATCTCCATGTTCTCCAGAGATGCTGCCTGGCCCTCTGAGTACTCCAGCACTTTGTGTGTTTTTTTTTACATCAAACATCAGGCGAGCAGAGGCAGAGACTGAGGTGAGCTACAGATTCAGCAGTTGCAAATATGATCTCGTTTTTATTTGATGTTTTCTTTCTATGTGTATTTGTAAAAATTTAACTGAGAATAATTTAAATGTATAAATAAAATTATTTTCGAAAAAATTGTGGCTGCGAGTGAGAACAGCCGAGATGCAAGATATTCAGCTGGGTTTGGCATAGCATCTACATGTTACAGCTCAGCTACCTCTTGAATGTGAGAAAGGTCAAGTCAGGTCCAGCCCAATATGTTGTCTTATGCACAAATATGCTAAGGTACAGGTACTTCTTCCTATCCCAGCCCCTTTCTGCCTTCCGCATAGACCCCATCCCCCGCAACTTCTTGTCAATTGATTACTTCTCACCCAAACCACCCCCTCCCCAGTTACTTCCCCCTGCTGAAACCGGAGATGTAACGACTGTCCTTATACTTTCTCCACCTCCATTCAGGGACCCCAGCAGTCCTTCCAGGTGAGACAGATGTTCACATGCACCTCCTCTAACCTCATCTACTGCATCCGGTATTCCCAATGTGGCCTTTTGTACCAAACCTAGGCTTGGCGACCATTTTGCCAACCACTTGTGCTCGGACCACCAAGTCCTGCTGGATCTTCTAGTTGTTAACCATTTTAACGCCCCTTCCCATTCCCAAACTGACCTTTCTGTCCTGAGCCTCCTCCATTGTCAGACTGAGGTCACACACAAACTGCTGGAACAGCACCTCTATTCCACTTGAGTTGCTTACAACCTAATGGTAAGAACATTGAGTTCTCCGATTTTACTCTGAAAAGACTCTGTGGTTTCAACCTAGCAATTTCCGTCATGAATTTATACACCTCTATTAGATCACCCATTTGCCTCCTGCGCTGCAAAGATTAAAGTCATAGCCTGCCCAACCTCTCCCTGTAGCTCAGACCCTCATCCTCTCTGTATTTTTTCTAATATGTAAATACTGATTCTGTTCTATTCTGTTCTGTAGTTGTTTGCACAATCCGCAGGCATTGCCACTTTCATTCCACTGCACATCTTGTATGTGTATGTGACAAATAAAGTTGACTTGACTTGACTGGACTTGATCATAACCTTTAATCCGTAACATTGGCTGTATTCCAAAGATTATATCCGTTGAGGCTATGTTTTGTAATTGCATCCCTGCCTCCCAATAATCAGTGTGCTGGACCTCACACTTCCTTTAACTCACTGAATATGGACCACAATCTCTGGCCATAAGCCATCTCTTCTCCATCTTCTACAGATGTTTGACTACATCCACGGAACCAATGCACCATCTGGAATCACATTCTTCAGCATCAGTAACGCTGTAACTATGGAAGCTCCTGTCATTGTAGCTCACATGTCCTTCCACTCATCTCTGTACAACGACCACTTATCACTGAGGTATCTTGATTATTCTGTTGTCATAGAGTCATAGTGTCACACAGCACAGAAACAGGCCCTTCGGCCCAACTTGCCCATACCCACAGGACAACCAAGATGCCTCATCTACACTAGTCCCATCTGCGCATATTTGGCCCAACCTCTTCCTATATCTTAGGCCCTCAAGTCCTGGCAACAACTTTGTAAATTTTCTCTGCACTCTTTACAGCTTATTTACACCCTTTCTATAGCAGGTTGACCGATACCGAACACAATTATTCAATTGCGGCCTCACCAACATCTTGTATAACTGTAACATAACATCCCAACTTCGATACTCAACATCTTGACTGATGAAGGCCAATGTACAAAACCCTCGGGCCTCTCAAGTCCTGGCAGCATCCTCGTAAAACTTCTCTGCACTCTTTCCTGATTCACAATATCTTTTTGATAGCAGGATGATCAAGACTGAACACAATACTCCAAATATGGCATCACCAACATCCTGTCCAAGTGATGGATCTATTACTTCTGAAGAAGCAACAGGATAAACATTCATAACACGATTGGATACTTGCATTGCGTGTCGGTTTATATGTTATTCCAACTAACACTCTGAAGTTGACCATGGGATTTGACTCAGATGAGAATGTGCATTTAACTACGATACGATATGATGCGATAGAACTTTATTTATCCCTGGAGGGAAATAGATCTGTCAACAGTCACAAAAATGCAAAATACATGAAACATGAAATTAAAGTGACGAGTGCAAAGGATTGGGAATGTGCAAAGATTGTGGGGGGAGTCAGTCTCAGTCTACCCTACGACAGAAGGGGGAGGAGTGAAGGGCCTGTCCCACGAGCATGCGACTCCATGCGGCAAGCGCGACCTAAAGGGCTGGTCCCACCAGCATGTGCCTGCATGCGGCAAGCGCGACCAAACCAGAAGCGGGGGCCGCACGGAGGTCGTGTGAGTGACATGAAGTTCGAGCGAAGTTCGTGCGTGACGTACGGCATCGAGGCGGCTGCGGGCCGGCAGGCCGTTGCCACGCAGAATTTTTAAACACGGTCAGTTTTTCGGAGCCCCGCGCGATGTCGGGACCAGATCCACACAACTCCATACGGCTCCGGCGATCAAATTGGGACCGGCCCCGCGAGGCCATACGGCTCAAGCGACCACGTTAGGTCACGCTTGCCGCATGGAGTCGCATGCTCATGGGACAGGCTCTTTATACAGTTTGATAGCCACAGGGTAGTAGGATCTCCTGTGGCGTTCGGTCCTGCATCTTGGTGGATATTCTGTATTTAGATTCTAAGGGTGAGTCAAGCTTGATTATTTTTTTCCTGTTTATAATTTACACTTAAAGACTCTGTGCAGTGATGCCTGTTTTCAAGACCAACTAGTATTTAGGATAGAAAATAATTAGTTGATCATTTTTCAGTGGCAGTAATGAGCTGTGGATGAGACTTGGAGTATTTGGTCACAATGTCCCAGCCACTGAAGGCATGCTGACCACATTGCATTCCAGACGCAACTGTTTCATATCCGAATCATGTTGAGGATATTTATTTAAAACCTCCAGAATTCATCTCATATTCTTCTGGTAATTATTCTGCAACCGCCTCTAAATTAAACTTATGTTCCCTTATTTGTCTAAGAACCATCTTTCTCACCAACTACTGCCCTTGCTGCCATCTGATTTCTCCTCCCTTCAAAGCAATCACATTTATTCCCTCCTCCTCTGCCATTTTAAAATGCTTGTTATCTCTGACTTTTCCCACTTCTGATGTTAGATCATTAACCAGAAGTGTTAACTCTCCTTCCCGCTCCACAATAGTTTTCTCCCATATTTCCAACGATTTTGATATTCTGTATTTAGAGTCTAAGAGTGGGTCTACCTTGATTATTTTTTTTCCTGGTTGTTATTTACACTTAAAGACTCTGTGCAGTGATGCCTGTGTTCAAGACCAACAGTTCTCTTGTGATTAATCACACCGTCAGATTAATTGCTCATTCATCCTCATTGACTTTGTGAAGCACGATCGAGCAACAGAGGTGGCACGGTTGCGCAGCGGTTGAGTTGCTGCCTTACAGCGCTAGAGATCCCCGGGTACAATCCTGACCATGGGTGCTGTCTGTACGGAGTTTGTACGTTCTCCCCGTGACCACATGGGTTTTCTCCGGGTGCTCCGGTTTCCAACTACATTCCAAAGATGTACAGGTTTGTAGGTTAATTGACTTCAGTAAAACTGTAAATTGCTCCTAGTTTGTAAGATAATGTTTGTGTACGGGGATCGCTGGTTGGCGCAGATTCAGTGGGCCGAAGGGCCTGTTTTCGCACTGTATCTCTAAACTAAACCAAACTGAAGGAGGAGGCCCAGGACAGAAAGAAAACTCCCAAATAACATGAAAAACTGGAACATGGAATCTTCGTCCGCAGTGACATGTTGAGCTTCGACTGTCTTAGCTAACAGCAGTTCCTATTTGCTCAAAGAACATGCAGACCACATTATTATTTGATGAGCACATAGATCAGATGCGGTGGTCCACATGGACAACATTGCCAGACCAGGCTGACCCCTGTAACACCGGCCCACTGCCACTGCCAGGACAACAGGCCGTAAAGGGCAACAACTTGGAACTTGAAATACGAAGGATACAAGTAGGCGGCAGAGATGTGGAGACTCTGTGAACTGCCTCAGAGGAAATCTACTAATCTTACGCTATAATCATTGCACTCTTGTACTTATGCATGAGTGGGCTTTTACTGCATTGGGATGAAATAAGAGACTTTTGGATAGGTGTACAGATATGTAGGGAATGAAGGTATATGGATTATGTGCAAGACATATAAAGAGGTGGTCTTGGCATCATGCAGGAACAAGAAACTGGATTATACCAAAGTTAAACACAAAGTTGGAGTAACTCAGCGGGTCAGGCAGCATCTGAAAAAGGATGGGTGATGTTTTGGGTCAGGACCCTTCTTCAGACTTCTTACTCCAGCACTCTGTGTTTATCTTTGGTCTGGGTATCATGTTCGGCACAGACATTGTGGGCCAAAGGACCTGTTCCTGTGCTGTGCTCTTCTATGTTCTAAACCATGATCCATTCTGACCAAGACGCAAAATTCCCCAAGCTTCAAGCTAATATATCGACCATATGTGATATAACATCAATTTCAGATTGATTATATTTGCCTAATCCAGGTTTAAAAGGTTGCACGGCCTATTAATAAATATTCCCTTTCACTAGTTCAATAAATGCAAATTAAATGTGGGTCAGTTTCAGATTAAGTAGTAAAAGGATCAGTCACACTAAACACACGAGATCACGTTTCGGATCAGGACCCTTCATCAGGTCTGGGTCGGGATCCGTTTGAAGAAGGGTCCCAACCTGAAATATCACTTTTCCATGTTCTCAAAGATGCAGACAGACCTGCTGAGTTACTCCAGCATTTTGTGTCTTTTTTTCGTAAACCAACATTTGCAGTTCCTTATGCCTTCACACAAGATTACTATTTTAGGTAAAGTTAGTTCTTTATGTCTCATTTACATTGTTGTCACCAACGTTACAAATGCCTTTCTCTCTCTACTCTCACTTCCTCTCTGAGAGCCACTTCATTTTGTTCTCAACTGCATGTTAGTTTACAACTGCACAACTCTCGGATGTCCCAAAGTTCCTGATTCTACTGCAGCCTTGCACAGGAAGATACAATATAATGTACTGTAGAAAAATGTAGGTGGCACAGTGGTAGAGTTGCTGCCTTAAGAGCCAGAGACCCGGGTTCAATCTGGACTACGGGTGCTGTCTGTATGGAGTTTATACGTTCTCCCTGGGACCGCGTGGGTTTTCTCCTGGTGTCCTGGTTTCCTCCCACGCTCCAAAGTATTACAGTTTTGTAGGTTTATTGGCTTTGGCAAAATTGTAAATTGTCCCTAGTGTGTAGGATAGTGTTAGGGTACAGGATGATTGCTGGTCAGAGTGGGCTCGGTGGGCCAAAGGGCTTCTTTCCACGCTGTATCTCTAAAGTGCAAAATAAATGTTCTGCATAAACCTATCCATAGTCTCTTTATATTCTTTAATTTCTTTAACTATAAAGCAACCCCTCCTTTCAACAGGCTGCAGTGGGTCATAATTTGCAGCTGATAAAATAACCTTTTAAGATTTGCAGTTAGGAAATGTGTGCTTAGAAAGAAACATTAGAAACACTATCTGTTGGATAACAGAACGTGCAGTGGAGCTCAACACCATCAAATACTGTTATTTTATTAATAACTTTCAAAGTAGGACAAAGATGGCAACTCATGCAGTTGTTTAGTGAATAGCCCTTATCGTGCAAAATAAACAGGAACTCTGCACGGTGCCCTTTCCTTATCCCACTGAATAAACAGCAGCTTTGCAGTTACATGGAGAGCAGCCATCGCTTAATGGCAATATTGTAGTCACAGATGTAACCTCTAACTTGCTTCTAAACCAGAGCTCAGTAGAATCAACAGCTTCTAATCCTTACCTTTGATAAAACACTGCGGTGTTATTACATGTGAATTTCCGCATTTGCCAGCATTCTCTAGAATGACTGAATCTATCTGGAAGCATTATGTGATTTATTTCTGATTATCCCTTAAAGCAGAGCTGTTTTGCAGACAAAAAGTTGTCGGTACGCATATTGTTCCTCGCTGTTTTACTTCCATAACAATGAGATCTCACTCCAATGACCACAGTTACATAGCACTGGAAGGATCAAAACTGCCCAACAGTTTGCAAACATCAGCAGGAGGTGGCACGGTGGCGCAGCGGTAGAGTTGCTTCCTTACAGCGCCAGAGACCTGGTTTCAATCCTGACCACGGGTGCTGTCTGTACAGAGTTTGTACGTTCTCCCTGTGACCGCGTGGGTTTTCTCCGGGTGCTCTGGTTTCCTCCCACACTCCAAAGACGAACGGGTTTGTAGGATAATTGGCTTTGGTAATTCAGTAATTGTAAAATTGTCCCTAATGTGCAGGATGGTGCTAGTTTATGGGGAGATCGCTGGTTAGCACGGACTCGGTGGACCAAAAGGCCTCGTTAAACTAAACTAAAATAAACTACTCAATCAATCAATTATCAAATTACAACGCTATCATCCTTATCCATGATGCACTGAACCCTAGCGCATGTTCCTTGCTGATGGTGTCTATGTCAGATCATTGTCCTATAAGCTGCTTGAGCCATATAAAGACCTTACCACCTAATTTAATTATTGTCACATTTTTCAAATGTCTGGAATCTTTTTAATATTAAAAACTCTAAAAACTTGAAAATCTATGTTTAACTCTTCTGAGGAGTCGGAACAAAAAAGCACTGCTTAAGAGTGATTTAAATGGAAAATTTTCTAGGATGAAACTTATTCTTTAAGTTATCATCAAAAATAGATGATTTCTTTATCCTGGATTTGAAAAAGTCCAGTTGAAACTGCCCATACTTTATTCCTTTTTAGGGAGTATTTCCAAAGGAGAACTTGAATGCAGGAATAAGACTTTGACATTATCCCTGTGCAGCAAGGGAATTATTAAAGCCATCCAACAGTTCCATCAAAGTACTAAAATATAGAACAGTAGATAGTAACAAAAGTAGAATATACTGGAAATACTCTGCAGGTCAGGCCGCATCTATGGGAAGAGAAACAAAGTCAGTGTTTCGGCTCTGACGAAGGGCGTCTCACCAGAAACAATGACTCCTTTTCTCTTTCTGCAGATGCTGCCTGGCCTGCTAAGTATTTTCAGCATTTTCTGTTTCTATTTTAGCCATCTAGCATCTGCAGTTTTGTTTTGGTTCACCTATAAGTTGAAACGCACGACATATCCGGGCCACATCCAACATTCTCAATGTCTGTTTCTGAGCTGCAAAGAGCCTCTGTTATGATCACAAGGACCAGGAAGTAGATGGCAGGCTGTCTGGTTTCATGAGTTAAACTCAAGTAACAGCCTTGTATACATTGGAGCATCTATCACCCCACTGTCAACTAATACGTGAAGTTGCAAGACTATGTTCAGGAAACTTACGTGTAGTGTTAAAAGGCAGGAAGTCTTCAGCAAGTCAGGCAGCACAGAATTAGAATTTCAGGTCCATTATCTTTCATCAGAGAGTCAACAAACTGAAACTAGGTCTCATACCACAAGATGTTGCCGCAATGAAGAGACTTTCCAACATCTTCTGCTCCTAACACACAGTTTTCAGCACTTGCAGTATTTGCCTTCAGTAAAGCTGGGGGTAACTGTGGGGGTAACTGTGCCTGGTGGGATATGATATGTACAGTTTATCAGGTAAACTGAAATTATGCAAGACGTGCTTTTTTTGCCACCACATGTGAAAGTTCTGGAGGGGAAAAGCATTTACTTCATGGCCAGACACCACCCCATCCCTCCTCCTTGCCAAAAAAATAAGTTTGTAGTGGCACCACACGTGGTGAATAAAGCCAGACATTAGGCAGGTTCAAACAATAGTTTATTCAGGTTCGACACGTTAGGTTGGTCCGCTAACTATATTATCATTGCTGCTGTAGCTGAGCGAGGTTGTTCTCTCGGGCTCAGCTACCGGTGGACTGCTAAGGTCTCGAGGTGAGATAACCTTAAGTAGCAGGACACTCCCTCTAGCCCATGACGTCACGTGCCCGCCCTCGTACCTCCTGACGAGGGTTCGACCATGAGTGGCCCGTGTATAGGCTGACGCCACAAGTTAATGTCTTTAATGAAAACACAAAATGCTGGAGTTACTCAGTGTGTCAGGCAGCATCTGTGGAGGGGATGGACAGGCAACATTTCACATTGGGTCCCTTCTTCAAGCACAGCATTTCATGTATTGCTCAAGATTCCTGGTATCTGCAGTTCCTTGTACCTCCATTACTGCTTTTGAAGCAGCATTTCTTTCAAAAATACTATAACAAAATCTGAAATATGTTTTATATTTTATTACAAACATGACAAAAATTGGAGACTTTGTGTAATTTATCAGCAGGTTTGGACAGAAAGGAACCAGAGAGAAGGATTGTTGTTTCTTTGGATGTGTTATGA
The DNA here is from genome assembly GCF_010909765.2 of Amblyraja radiata. NCBI lineage: Eukaryota > Metazoa > Chordata > Chondrichthyes > Rajiformes > Rajidae > Amblyraja > Amblyraja radiata. The sequence goes on from NC_045988.1 coordinate 21,420,401, forward strand.
TTCCATGGGCACTGGAGAATATCAGAGGGTTTTTTTTCCATTTTGTAATGACTAACATATGGAACAGATTTCATTCCAAGAAAATCAATCCTAAATCCAATGAAGGCCTGGACAATTATTCAGTAAAGAGTAAACATAGATAGAAGCAGTTTATTACAATTTTAAGTAAGGAGAAAATAAAGCAGGTTTTTTTTTAATTTGAAAGAAAATAGTATGTGGAATTCTTTGCCACAGAAGGCTGTGGAGGCCAAGTCAATGGATATTTTAAAGGCAGAGATAGATTCTTGATTAGTACGGGTGTCAGAGGTTGAAAGCAGGAGAATGGGGTTAGGAGTGAGAGATAGATCAGCCATGATTGAATGGCAGAGTGGAGTTGATGGGTCAAATGGCCTAATCCTACTCCTATTCCTTATAATAATAATAATAATAATACATTTTATTTATGGGCGCCTTTCAAGAGTCTCAAGGACACCTTACAAAAATTTAGCAGGTAGAGGAAAAACATGTAAGGGGAATGAAATAAATAGTAGAGACATGACTAGTACACAAAGTAAAGACAGAATTCAATTCAAAACACAATATGAGGCAATTAACGCACAGATTCATAAGGCCTTAAGTAGCTTATGGTTCGAATAAGGCAAATCAAAATATATTTTGCAAAGAAAGACACAAAGTGTTGGAGTGAATCAGTGGGCCAAGCAGCATCTCTGGAGAACTTGGGTGGGTGAGGTTTTAGATTGAGACCCCTCTTCAAACTGAAGGGTCCTGATCCGAAAATACACCATCCATGTTCGCCAAAGATGCTTCCTGACCTGCTGTCAGCAAGACAAAGGAGATAGTGATCAACTTCGGGAAGCAAAGCGGTACACATACCCCACTATACATTGATGGTAGCGATCGTTGAAAGCTTCAAGTTCATAGTAATAAATATCATCTGCTTGTCCTGGATCACCCATATTGAAGCAATTGGCAACAAAGCACACCAACACCTCTAATTCCTTAGTAGGCTTAGGGGGTTTGGCATGTCCCCAACAACTCTCACAAGCTTCTACAGATGTGCCGTGGAAAGCATTTTATTGGGATGCATCACAGGGTGGTTTGGGAACAACTCCATCCAAGACCGCAAGTAGTTGCAGAGAATTGTGGACGCAGACCAGACCATCACATCACACAAACCAACCTCCCTTCCATTGACTCCATTTACACTTCATGCTGCCTCGGTAAAGGCCACCAACATAATCAAGGATGAGTCTCACTCTGGTTACACCCTCTTCTCCCCTCTCTCATCAGGAAAGAGATGCAGAAGTGTGAAAACGCACAGCTCCGGATTCAGGGAGAGTTTCTTCCCAGCTGTTATCAGACAACTGAACCATCCTATCAACACCTCAAGACTGGTCCTGAGCTACGATTAACCTCACTGAAAACCTTGGAATATCTTTATCAGATTTGGCTAGACTTTATCTTGCAATAAACATTATTCCCTTTATCATGAATATGTACAGTGTGGGTGGCTCGATTGTAATCATGTATAGTTGTTCCACTGACTGGTTAGCATGCAACAAAATGTTTTCTCTGCACCTCAGTACACTTGACAATAAACTAAACTCAAACATGGATAGGTGACATTTTGGGTCAGGACCATCCTTCAGGAGGTGAGGTGTCCACTACAGCAAGAATGATTGATAAAAGTACCAGGCATTGACGATACCAATTTGATGCTGGGCTGTGGGATGATTCTGCTGGTTAGGATCATGGTTTGCAACCCAGCAGGAAGCAAACGTAAAATGGAGATGACTTTGTGCAGAAGGCCAACTCTGAGGAACCCGCTCCACAATCTCTCATGATTGACGGAGTTAAGGACTTTAGTGAGGCGGTGAAATCTGCATTTTTCTCTGGGGTGGCTCTGTGATGGGAGCTACATGGACGGAATCTCCGCTGTTATTAGTTGGCACTGGGCCTATACTCGCTGGGGTTTAGAAGGATGAGGAGGGACCTCATTGAAACTTACCAAATAGTGAAAGGCTTGGATAGATTGGATGTGAAGAGGATGTTTCCACTAGTGGGAGAGTCTAGGACTAGAGGTCATAAGCTCAGAATTAAAGGAGGTTCCTTTAAGGAGGAGATGGGGATGAATTTCTTTAGTCAGGGGGTGGTGAATCTGTGGAAATCTTTGCACAGAAGGCTGTGGAGGCCAAGTCAATGGATATTTTTTAAGGCAAAGATAAATAGATTCTTGATTATTATGGGTGTCAGTGGTTATGGAGAGAAGGCAGGAGAATGAGGTTGGGAGGGAGAGATAGATCAGCCATGATTGAATGGCGGAGGAGACATGACAGGTTGAATGGTCTAATTCTGCTCCTATCAATATGTTTATGACCTTATTTGTGGAGTAGCTCTTCAACCATTGGAAGGAAGCAGTTAAGGAATCCCTAGTATTTAATCAGAGAGGTTGGTTTTGGAGTGCGGCCACTTTGGATTGAACAAGTTGACACTGCTCCCACCTGCCTCGACAGGCCTCTACTTCTGCATGCGGCAGAGCCTGTTCATAACTGGAGTGTCAGCAAGATTTCCTCGATTCAAAGTAACCGCCCGAGAACAAGACACAACCTAAGTGTGGGCAGCACAGCGGCACAGCTGATAGAGCTGCTGCCTCACAGCCCCAGAGAGCCGGATTCTTTCTTGACCTTGGGTGCTGTCTGTGTGTGGAGTTTGCACGTTCTCCCTGTGACTGCGTGGATTTCCTCCGGGTGCACCAGCTTCCTCCCACATTCCAAAGACATGCAGGTCTGTGGCTAATTAACGTCTGTAAATTGCCCTGTAGGGAGTGGATGAGGAAGTGGGATAACATAGGACTGGTGTGAACGGGTGATCGATACTCTGCGTGGATTTGGTGGGAACGCTGTATCTCTGAATCAAAATAAACCAGACCGTTGATAAACTTGTGTCCTCGTGAACATGATTAAAAATATCAGTACGTGAAAAAGAAACTGCAGATGGTGGTTTATACCGAAGATAGACACAAAGTGCTGGAGTAACTCAGTGGGCCAGGCAGCATCTGGAGGAAAAGGATAAGTTACGTTTCTTCAGACCCGAAACCTCACCCATCCTTTTCCTCCGGAGATGCTGCCTCACCCGCTGAGTTACCCCAACACATTGTGTCTAGCTAAAAATATCAGTATTTGGTTAGGTTTGCTTGAAATAAAATGATTCACATGCGCGGCCCTCAGAAGTGATTTGGATGCTGCCTGCAAAACAAGCTATGTAGACAACAGACAATAGATAATAGACAATATGTGCAGGAGTAAGCTATTCGGCCCTTCGAGCCAGCACCGCCATTTAATGTGATCATGGCTGATCATCCATAATCAGTACCCCGTCCCTGCCTTCTCCCCATATCCCCTGCTATTTTTAAGAGCCCTATCTAGCTCTCTCTTCAAAGCATCCAGAGAACCTGCCTCTGGAGTGAGATTTGAACTCAGAACTTTCTGATCTCTCAGTTAAAAACTTTACCTTTGTGTCACATGAGTAACTGTTATAATCTGATCCAAGTCTGTGTTGGAGACTAGAGCCTAGCCATTATTGTCAAACAAAAAACCTGCGGGGTAATGGATAAATAAGATGGAAAAGTTTCTGCTTAAACACAATGTGGGATGAAGGATGCTTGCTGTAGTTTGTAATTCAATACTTATCCTGTGGCCGTGTCTCGCTGATTTCTCCAGCAGCCTGAACCGCCGGCTCAGAGCAGCACTTAACCAAATATTATCCTTCACACAGCCCATTAGGTTAATGGATCTGTAAGTGACTGGCTGGGAGCAAACAAGCCAAAAGGCTAGTTCAACACACAGAACATTTAACAGCTCAAACGCAAACCAATTTATTCCTTGTGAATTCCTTGTGAATTGTAAGGAGCTTTCCGTCTGGGAGATTTTCTAGGGCAGTCTGTGACTTTAGCGAAACCCTTGTGGGTATGTTTTCTAACTGTGATGATATAGTAAGTATCCATACATTAAATCCACGTCCCACTATTAAGACCTCTGCACAATCCGCCTAAACCTACTGACCTCCTGTTTGCTGAGCACTAACCCCATCTCCCATTCCAACACTGACCTTTCTATCATGTTCTATCTATCCAGTGTCAGAGTAAGGCCCAGTGCAAATTAGAGGAACAGCACCTCATATTTCGCTATGAATATTGACTTCTCTAACTTGCTTTCCCTCATTCTCCAGCCCTCCCCTTCCTAGTTCTCCGACTAGTCTGACTGTCCCCCTGATTAAATTTTATCTCTGTATGCTTTGTTGTCACCTTCCCCTAGCTAACAATGTTTGATTCTGCATTTTTCTTGAACTCCGTCTCCTTTGATGTCTCGTTTTCACACCTTACACTTCCTTATCTCTGTGTTTCCCTCTCAGTCAGAAGAAGGGCGGTCACGATAGTGCAGCGGTATAGTTTCTGCCTTACAGGGAATTCAGTCCCGGAGACCAGGGTTCGATCCTGACTACGGGTGCTGTCTGTGCGGAGTTTGTACGTTCTCCCTGTGACCTGCATGGGTTTTCTCCAAGATCTTCAATTTCCTCCCATACTCCAAAGACGTACAGGTTTGTAGGTTAATTGGCTTTGTAAATGTAAAAATTGTCCCTGGTGGGTGTGGGATAGTGTTAATGTGCGGGGATCGCTGGTCGGCACATATCAGATAGATAGATAGATAGATATAATTTATTTGCCACACAACCAGGGTTGGTGGAAATTTGGGTTGTCAGCAGCAGTACAATAATAAAGAACACACAATAAAACTGTAACACAAACATCCACCACAGCATTCATCACTGTGGTGGAAGGCACAAAAATTTGGCCAGTCCTCCTCCATTTCCCCCCCGTGTACAGGACCAGAGTCCAGTCAGTCCAGGATCGGCTCTTCCTCACCGGAGACCGCGGCTTTAGATTGTCGTAGGCCGCAGGCCGGCGGTCGAGATTTAAAGTCCCCGCCGCGGCCAGAAGCACCGTAGACTGCAGGGCCGGCGGTCGAAGCTCCCCTCCAGGGGTGATGGTAAGTCCATGCCGCACCCGCGGTAGAAGTTGGCTGCGGGCTGGCAGTGATGACTTCTTCTTCCCCCGGGTCCCCCACGAGGGATCCCGGGCTGTAGACGCCGCACCAGCTGGAGCTCTGCAGACCGCGGCTTCAGGCTGCGACTTCAGGCTGCCGGCAGCCCCGGGCCAGCGAAACGGAGCGCTCCCCTCCAGCGAGGGCTCACCTGCTCCACATCGAGAGTCCACGCAGCGCCCGCCGCTGAAGCCCCGGGCACGTCTCCGGGAAAGGCCGCGTCAATCCTTGATGTTAGGCCACGGGGGAGGCGACCTGGAAAAAGTCGCCTCTCCATGGAGGAGGCGACCGAAGCGGTTTCCCCCTTACCCCCCCTCCCCCCCCCCCCCCCCCACCCCCCCCCGGTGGGCTCAAGGGCCTGTTACCACGCTGTATCTCTAAAACTAAAATTAAAACTAAACTAAAGGGTCTCGACCCGAAATTCCACCCATTCCTTGTATCCAGAGATGCTGCCTGTCCCGCTGAGTTGCTCCAGCATTTTGTGTCTGTCTTCAGTTTGATACTGCTTTGATTTCCTTTCATTAATCCATACACCCTTTGTAATTGAAAACATGCACCATGTATAGTCACCACAGCCTGAACACAAATGTGGACCATCCAACATTTCTGTCCTCTGACATTTCTGTCACCTCCAATGTGATCCCACCACCAGTCACATCTTCCCATCTCCACCCCTTTCCACCTTCTGCAGAGACCTTTCCCTCTGTAATTTCTTGGTTCACTCATCCCTTCCCATCCAGACCACCCCCTCCCCAGGTACTTTCCCCTGCAACCGCAGGTGATGTAACATGTAACACCTGCACCTATACCTCCTCCCTCGACTCTCCTTGTAATGAAGCCAGCCAAATCTGAGCAAGGACATTCTTGCTATTGAGGGAGTGCAGCGTAGGTTCACGAGGTTAATTCCCGGGATGGCGGGATTATCATATGTTGAAAGAATGGAGCGACTGGGCTTGTATGCACTGGAATTTAGATGGATGAGGTGGGATCTTATTGAAACATAAAAGATTATTAAGGGATTGGACACGCTAGAGGCAGGAAACATGTTCCCGATGTTGGGAGAGTCCAGAACCAATGGCCACAGTTCAAGAATAAGGGGTTGCCCATTTAGAACGAAGGTGAGGAAAAAGTTTTTCACCCAGAGAGTTGTAAATCTGTGGAATTCTCTGCCTCAGAAGGCAGTGGAGGCCAATTATCTGGATGCTTTCAAGAGAGAGTTAGATAGGGCTCAAAGATAGCAGAGTCAAGGGATATGGGGAGAAGGCAGGAACGGGGTACTGATTGTGGATGATCAGCCATGATCACAGTAAATGGCTGGCTCGAAGGGCCAAACGGCCTACTCCTGCACCTATTGTCTATTGTGTAGAATTTGTTTTGCCATGTTCCTCAATGCTGAGCCGCTTGGGTCCAGTCTTACCCAACAGATATTTCTCTTCCCCCAAAGATAGACACAAAAAGTTGGAGTAACTCAGCAGGTCAGAAAGCATCGCTGGAGAAAAAGGAATAGGTGACGTTTCGGGTTGAGACCCTTCTTCAGACTTCATCCCTTCCCCCCGCCTGGGGTTCTTGTACTTTCTCAGACAGTTCATGCAGGATCCGAGTGTACCAGAGATCAGCTATTGAAGCACCTCAAAAGATCTCTGAACTCCACCTCCATTCCTCAGGCTCTTTAAACATTGAGTGGTGTACGCAAGTAGGTAAGACTGGAAAAATCGAACTACTTGTACAAATATCTCACAGAAACATCATAATTTGGTAAAAAATCTGTAGGTTTAAGCAGATAAAGATTTAATTCCAACAAATACTTCCTTTAGTTTGGCAATGCAGAAATTAAAAACAATTTTTAAGCTGTAGCACATACACAGGACACTGATTGTGACTTACATTTCACATATAGTCTCTCTGGCATTTCAAGTTCAAGTTCAAGTGAGTTGATTGTCATGTGCTCTGGCATTCTCCAGATGACCAAAGGATTGACAAATACTATCAATCCTCTCTGTGCAAAATACATATGCACATCAACATTACTAGTTTCTTAACCTTTCATAGTCATAGGGTCATACAGCACAAAAACAGTCCCTTCAGCCCACCTTGTCTATGCTGACCATGATGCCCCACCTATACTAGTCCCACCTGGCCATGTTTGGCCCATTTCCATCTACATTTTTCCTATCCTGCACCTGTTCATATGTCTTTAAATGCTGTTCCAGTGCCTGCCGCAACTACTTCCTCCGGCAGTTTGTTTTATATACCCACCAGCATCTGAGTGAAAAGGTTGCCCCTCAGGTTCCTATTAAATGTTTCCCCTCTCACATTAACCCTCTGTCCTCTTGTTCTTGATTCCCTTACTCTGGGTAAACGACTCTGTGCATCTACCCTGATGATACTGCGCATGGTATTGTACGCCTCTATAAGATCACCTCTCATCCTCTTGTGCTCCAAGGAATAAAGTCCTAGATTGACCAACCTATCCCTATAGCTCAGGCCCTCGAGTCCTGGCAACATCTTCCTAATTGCCTTGTCCCACGGTACGAGTTCATTACAAGAGCTCTCCGAATTTAAAAAAAATCAAACTCTTGGTAAGCACGGAGAATGAACGTAGCGGGTACGTCGGAGCTCGGGGACGTCTCTTAGCGCTAAAGGCAGGTAAGCACGGGAAGACTCGTGAAGATTTTTCAACATGATGAAAAATGTCCACGAGAGCCCCGAGTACCGACGAGTGGCCATTACCGTAAATCTCCGAGTTCAAATCAGGACAAACTCGAGAGAACTCTTGGAATGAACTCGTACCATGGGACAGGGGTTTAAACCTTAATCAATAACGTAACACTCCGTCTTATTTTACCCCCACCTCTATCTCTCTTGGGACATCTGCACCCTGGAACATTCAGCTGCCAGTAAATCTTTTCTAATTGTCCTACTCTCAACAAACAGAGTCTGCAAAGGCTATCAATCATTGTTCAAAGAAATAAGGGAGCTCTTGATGGTCTGCCAAGTGTTAAGCAGCCTGTTCACAGCTAGGAAGAGAAACAGGTAACATACTGAGACTGCAACACTGCAAGCCCATTCCCTGAATTCACACTGACAGAAACACGATGCATAATCATATCAGTGAATTGTACTCTGATTCTGAAATTCATTCCATTGACATCAATGGAAAGTTGCAAACGTTGGATACAATGCAATACTAGGATACTAGGACTCAAGTTGAATTTCAAGGCATCAATGTTCACAAGTTTAAATGTGTTTAGTTTAGTTTAGTTTAGTTCTGAGATACAGCATGGAATCAGACCTACTGTGACCACACTGATCACAGATCACCTGTTCACGCTAATTCTATATTATCCCACTTTCCCGTCCACTCCCTACACATTAGAGGCAATTTACAAGAGGCCAATTAACCTACAAACTCGCACATCTTTGGGATGTGGGAGGAAACCGGAGCACCCTGAGAAAACCCACGTGATCACAGGGAGAACGTGCAAACTCCCCACAGACAACCCTCCAGGTCAGGATCGAACCCAGGTCTCTAGTGTGGCGAGGCAGCAGCTCTACCAGCTGTACCTCTGTGCTACCGATGTACCCACTTGGTTGAACTCCTGAAGTAATTACAGCATTGCTACCATTGCATTGTGTATTACGAGCGTGCTTTGCAGTTATCCAATAAACCATTTTAATCCTCCTCTTTTAAATTTTGGTACTCCAATTTCTACTTGTAGTTACAATGTCAACACCAGATGAAAAAAGACAGTCTGGTTTGCGTTGCAATGTTATAGAAGAATATTGTTTTTTGATCCTGCAGTCTTGTCAATCCTTCATAAAGGTGTTTCAGTTTACCTCATATTCTTTGTTCAAGTGTCTAGTTTATACGGAATAATAATAATACATTTATTTGTATAGCACATTTAAAAACAACTCACGTTGACCAAAGTGCTTCACATCAGTGCAGCTACTAATTTGATACATACAACAGTCGACAGACCTAACAATACATACATAAACTGTTTACAGCCCCCCCTCACAGGGGCTCAAAAACGCTTGGGAGTAGAAATAGGTTTTGAGTCGTGACTTAAAGGAGTCGATGGTGGGGGCAGTTCGGATGTGCAGTGGGATGGGATTCCACAGTCTAGGTGCTGCAACCACAAAGGCACAGTCATGGAAAAGGGCAGGTTTTTCATTAAAACGTCGCCTATTTCCTTCGCTCCATAGATGCTGCTGCACCCGCTGAGTTTCTCCAGCATTTTTGTGTACCTTCGATCTTCCAGCATCTGCAGTTCCTTCTTGAACACTTTTCATTATAGTTGTTTGATGCAGAAGAGGTGACAGGCGGTGCTGGGACTGACACGTGCTTATCAGATTATTGATTGGCTGCAGTTAATATTTTATTTCCACCTGTAGAATCTGAATGCAACATAAGTATTGATTTCAATGCACACTCATAGGTCTGAAGCAAATGTTGGCACACTGCTATGATGGTCACAGGTCAACATTGTAAAATAAATGTGTGTATCTAATGGCTCACTGAGTTTGTTTAAGAACTTTGGGACAATGTTTGCCACGTGTCACTTTGTACAGTAAACGGGGGCGGCGAGCTGGGTCGAGGGGATGGCTGGAGGGCATGCAGCAGCCTGGGGCTCGACTGGATCGGGCACCGCACCAGACTGGACTTTGAAAATAGCACAAAATCCTGCCGTCTCTGGTATACAGTCTCAGTGGATAGTTTCTAAACACTGTGTACTTAATTGGGGATTGCAGTCATACTTTACTAAACTGCCTGCAAAAGAATAATTACACTGTACCTTTGTACATGTGATAATGGGCTGCACAGTAGAGTTAGCTGCCTCACAGGACCAGAGACCTGGCTTCGATCCTGACTACAGGTGCTGTCTGAATGGAGTTTGTACGTTCAGCCCATAACCTGCGTGGGTTTTCTCCAGGATCTCCGGTTTCACCCCACACGCCAAAGATGTATGGGTTTGTCGGTTAATTAGCTTGGTAAAATTGTCAATTGTCCCTAGTGTGTGTAGGATAGTGTTAGTGCGTGGGGGTCGCTGGTTGGCGTAGATTCAGTGAGCCGAAGGGCCTGTTTCCATGCTGTATCTCTACACTAAACTAAAGGAAACTAATAAAGAACCACATTGGCTACACGGGTGGGCAGAAGGAGATCAGAGTGAGGGGATCAGAGATCCAGGAGAGGGCAAGTCACACAAAAAAGGGCTTCAGTGTTAGGGGGCTGAGGATGAGATGAACCAAGGTAAGTAGAGCAAGGGAAGCAATGCGAGTGGGGAGAGTCGTTAAGGATATCCATGCCCAAGGCCTACTTTCCATTGCAAGTGTCCTAGGCTATTGAAAAACATTCTCAACAGCCCTTAAACCAAATTCAGGCTCTCCTGTGGGCGTGCACATCTCTGAAGATCTCTCCTGGTCCGAGAACACGGATCCAATTATAAAGAATGCACATCAGCGCCTCTACTTCCTGAGAAGAGTACAGAGAGTCGGTTTGTCAAGGAGGACTCTCTCTAACTTCTACAGGTGCACAGTAGAGAGCATGCTGCATCGTTGCATCGTGGCTTGGTTCGGCAACTTGAGCGCCCTGGAGAGGAAGAGACTACAAAAAGTAGTAAACACTGCCCAGTCCATAGGTACACAAAATTGCTGGGGAAACTCAGCGGGTGCAGCAGCATCTATGGAGCGAAGGAAATAGGCGACGTTTCGGGCCGAAACCCTTCTTCAGACTTATTTCCTTCGCTCCATAGATGCTGCTGCACCCGCTGAGTTTCCCCAGCAATTTTGTGTACCTTCGATATTCCAGCATCTGCAGTTCCCTTTTGAACACTGCCCAGTCCATCATCGACTCTGACCTTCCTATCATCAAAGACCCACACCATCCTGGCCACACACTCATCTCCCTGCTACCTTCAGACTGCAACGACCAGGTTCAGGAATAGCTACATCCCCACAGCCATCAGGCTATTAAACTTGGCTCGGACAAAATTCTGAACATTAATAACCCATTATCTGTTATTTGCACATTATCAGTTTATTTATTCATATGTTTTGTAGTCAATGCCTACTATGTTCTGTGTGCTGAAGCAAAGCAAGAATTTCATTGTCCTATCAGGGACACATGACAATAAACTCACTTGAACTTGACTTGAAGAGTTCTCCCGAGTTCTCCCCTGATTCGAGCTTGTGTAATGTACGTAGCGGGTACATAGGAGCTCGTGGATGTCACGTAGCGGCTCGTACGAGTAATGGTAGGTACCCGGGGAATCCGGTAAACTCGTGACATTTTTTCAACTGTGAAAAATGTCCACGAGTGAAAAAATACTTGTGATGAAAAAAATGGTTACTTTTTACTCGTACGAGCCCCTACGTACCCGCTATGTACATTACACGAGCTCGAATCAGGGGAGAACTCTTTGAATTACCTCGATCAGTGGGACAGGCCATTTAGAAAGGAGATGAGGAGGAATTTTATTTAGTCAGTGGGCTGTGAATATGTGAAATTCATTGCCACAGGCGGCTGTGGAGACCGTCAAAGGATATTTTTAAGGCAGAGATTGACAGATTCTCGATTAGTACGGGGTTATGGGGCGAAGGCAGGAGAATAGGGTTGAAAGAGAAAGATAGATTAGCTATGCTTGAATGACTTGATGGGCTGAATGGCCTAATTCTGCCCCTATAACTTATGAATTTAATGAAGGGACAAATGCAAAAACATTGATCACCCAAATGTTGTCTAAACGTACCAGTTTATGAAAGGCAGTGCAATGTTTTTACGAGATGAACGGAAACAAGGTGACATTCTTAGATCTGGCAAAGGTAGCTGAGTGCATATTGTGACTGCATGGAAGTACTGATCATCCTGAATACATCTTTTCAATTCTGAATGCAGCCTTGGCAGCTGAAAACGCACGTCTCCCTATATCTACAGTGAAGCCTCTTGTTTGTGTAGATAAATTTGACTGTGACTACACAACCTTCCATGATAAACTGTTGAAAGACAAATGGACCTTAATAAAAGATTGCTTCAAAAGTATAACAATACCTATAGGAAGCATTGCCCTGCAAACAAAGAACTGCCTCCACTTAACTCTATCACCATACTCAATGTTACTAATTAACTTTGTAATATGTTGTGACAATTAACAGATCTTTGTCTGTTGTGGTTTGGTTCTGGAGCGAAGGTTTGTGTTTCATTTCTGTATCATTCAACCGTATCATTTAATGCAATTGATCACTCACAGCTTACAATGTTTCACCTCTGACACGTCCCTGTAACTGATGCTGAATTCTTCTTCACACAATTTAATAAATGCCTTTGTATGAACAATGATATAATTACTGTATCCAATCGTTGTCTGATTCAACGGTTCAATGCTTTATTTGTCCCTTGTGCAAACTGCAGTGACGTATGTTTAAAATATTTATACATGCGGGCGTCATGTTTTGGCACCATTTCCAAAGTCCAAAGTCTGGTCCGCCCGCGCACTCGAGCTACTGGGTCAGTTCCTGATCCAGGTGAACCCCAGGCTCCTGCAGGGCCTTCCTCTGTCACATTTGACCGGATCGGATCGGCCTGCGTACCTATGCCCCTCTCCTCACCCGGCCATTTAGTGTCCTGGGGGCGTCTCCTGCAGTCGACCTTGAAGGGGCTGGAGGAATTACCCTGGTTCACCCTCCTACCGGCACTTGCTCCTCGCATCCGATGTCTCCACGACTCCCACCTGATCGATACTCCGGTCTTCAGGGGCCGAGCAGGTTTCGGGCCTGGAGGCTTCCAGCGAGAGGCCTCGTTGACAAGAACTCCAAATTAACAGTAACATTCATTAGTTCATTTATTGATTAATTTGTTAATTAATTTGTTAATTAATTGGTTAAATTATTACATTATTAAATTATTAGTGATTAAAATACCTTGGACAGGGACATAATCATTTATAAGGCAAATGGAATAGGTGAAGTGCAAGTTCTCATACAACTGTATGGGCCTTGGTTTGACTTCACTATTGCTTAACCTATTAATCTATTGAGTTCATGTGCCTACACGTGACAACCAAATAAAATAAACTCCAAATCTACAGCTAGTAAGAGTTTCATTATTCTGCCCCAGTCCATAAGACAACTAAATACTCTTGACTATTTTGAACAGTGTTGGGCTGTACACCATCAAGAAGATATCCTGGCCTTGAATCAGATACACCGTAGATTTACTGGAATTATACCCCAAAATTAAAAAGTGAGGAAAGATCACGTACACTAAGGTTATATTTGTAGAGATTTAGAAGATTTAAGAGATTTGATTCAAACTTTCAAGATACTAAAGAGGATCATTGGTGAGAAAGGGCTGAGAAGTTTAATAGGAACGTTGTCCGTAAATTAAGTCAGGCCTGAATTATCAGTGAATTTACTGTTGAATTCACTGATAATTCTCTTACAGAACACCAGTCTTGAAGTTCACCTTTGTGCTCTGACAGGTTTTAAATGTCATCTGTTTTTCTTCCACAGTTGCTGCCTGACCTGCTAAGTTTGTCCAGCATTTTCTGGCAAGGTGTGAAATGATGGAACTTTCCCCACACACAGAGGGTGGTTGAAATTCGGATCTCTCGTCAGGATATACAAATCAATGTTTGTTCATTTGTTAATTGTTAACATTAATCGAGTCATTTTTTGTTAACCAAGCATGTTTGTTTCACTGTGTTTTTAATTGGCTGACTGGGAGGAAATGTTCTCTCATTGAATGGGAGGAAATGTTCCTGGGAGTTAAGCAGCAAAACTGAACCCATGTTCCTCCTTCTCATTGGCATCCCCTGAGTTTGAGAGTGACTTATTTCCATGCCAGTTGTGTGGGTGCTGAATTGACCGATGAGATTGATGTAGGAACTGCAAACTGCCCTGCAGATGAGCCAAGAGATGCCCAAATGGACAAACAGGTGGTGCTTTTGTACATTATAATAATATATTTCACCCTCAATGGCAGGATAGACGTACCACAAAAACATTGGTTACACAAACATAGTGTTGCTATCAGGACCTTTTTCTTAATCCCTGTGTCCAATGTCCCAGAAATAAAAATATGTGTGTTTTAGGTCAATTTTGACAATTTAAAGATGATTTCATCCTAAACCCATTTTACAGAGAGATCCTTCAGCAGGTTGTATACCCTTCAGTGTGGCACAGTGGCGCAGAGGTAGAGCTGCTGCCTCACAGCATTAGAGACCCGGGTTCAATCCTGACTTTGAGTGCTGTCTGTGCGGAGTATGCAGGTTCTCCCTGGGACCGCGTAGGTTTTCTCTGGGTGCTCCGGTTTTCTCCCACATTCCAAAGGCGTGCAGGTTTGTAGATTAATTAGCTTCTGTAAATTGTCCTTGGTGTGTAGGATAGAACTAGTGTATGGTTCATCGTTGGTCGGAGTGGACTCAGTGGGCCAAAGGGCCTGTTTCTATGCTGTATCTCTAAACAAAACTTCTGTCTGATATCGGTTGAGCCCAATGCTTCTTTAGGTGAGCAGGTAATAGGTGGTTGTTGAACCAATGCCTCTGTGTGTTTCAGACATAATTGTATCGCCATGATTAACTAATCTATACACTATGAAAGTAATTAACTGTTTGGAATGTTGTCACTGCAAAGATAAGGATTAGTTTTGAAATCAATCTTGCTTTGCAATTACTGTATATCTGAGACATTTAAGAATGTTTCTTTGACCACTGCCTGTTACCAGTTTCCTGCCTCATAATCCCCAATACCGACTGAAGTGTCACTCTCCGCACTAAAGGAACGAGGGATTGCCTTATAGAGGTTTATAAAACCACAAGAGGCATGGATAAGGTGAATGGTCACAGTCTTTCTCTCAGGGTAGGGGATCCTACAACTAAAATACATTGGTTTACAGTGAGAGGGAAAAGATTTAAAGGGAGCTTGAAGAGTAAACTTTTCACACAATGGAATGAGCTGCCAGAGGAGGTGGTAGAGGCAGTGTTAAACAATTACAATGTTTAAACCACATTTGGACAGGTACATGGATATGAAAGGTTTAGAGGGAATGTGTTGGAAGGAACTGCATGCAGATGCTGGTTTAAACCGAAGATAGACACAAAAAGCTGGAGTAACTCAACGGGACAGTCTGAAGTCTCAACCCGAAACGTCAACCATTCCTTCTCTCCAGAGATGCTACCTGTCCCACTGAGTTACTCCAGCATTTTGTGTCTACCTAAGGTATACAGGGATATGGGTCAACCCCAGGCATGTGGCTCAGGTTGGTACTTGGGTGGCATGGATGGTCGAAGGGCCTGCTTCCATGCTGTGACTCTATGACTGAGATCAACCACTGCACTCCCAATAGTGCTTTGGTGGGAATGAGAGAGGAATAGAAAATTAGGGGAACAAGCTGTGTTTCAGCTCAATTACATCCCACAGGGTTCAAAGTGAAAGGAATAACACAGCAAAACAACAGCAAGGCAAAGCAACACTGAGAGTGGTGCTTCTAGTCATTGTACAGGTAAAGGTGTGCGTGAGTGTCTGTACATGTGTGTGAGAGAGGGGGAGAGAAAGAGGGAGAGAGAGAGGGAGAGGGAGGGAGAGGGAGAGAGGGGGGGGGAGAGAGAGGGGGAGAGAGGGAGAAAGAGAGAGAGACAGAGAGAAGGGGAGTGAGAGAGAGAGAGATGGGGGAGAGAGGGGGAGGGAGAGAGCGAGCGAGGGGGGGGAGGGAGAGAGGGGGGGAGAGATAGAGAGAGGGAGGGAGAGAGAGCATACTTTTATGAAATCATGATTTAAAAAAAAATATGGTTTCATTGTTTGGGCATCCTAAAACCCCTGTCCCACGGTACGAGTTCATACCAAGAGTTCTCCTGAGTTTGCCCTGATTCGAACTCGGAGATTTACGGTAATGGCCACTCGTCGGTACTCGGGGCTCTCGTGGACATTTTTCATCATGTTGAAAAATCTTCACGAGTCTTCCCGTGCTTACCTGCCGTTAGCGAGTCTTCCCGAGTGCCCGCTGTTAGCGCTAAGAGACGTCCCCGAGCGCCGACGTATCGGCTACGTTCATTCTCCGTGCTTACCACGAGTTTGATTTTGTTTAAACTCGGGAGAGCTCTTGGAATGAACTCGCACCGTGGGACAGGGTGGTTACTCTACTCCACAGCCACCTCCACTTGGTTCTGTCTAATGCTGCGCTGTGGGTCTCCTGCCCACCCTGTCTGCTCCCACACCACACCCTCATGCACATCTCTCCAAACCCCACCCCAAAGCTGTGTCAGATTTATCGACATTGAAACACATTTATTAGTGTAATCTTTTGTGACCATTACTAGTTCCACATTTAAATTGTGCTGAATAAGTCCACGTTTACTGCTGCAACATAATGCTGGAGGAATTGGAAATGTTCTGCTGCTGAGAACAATAAATGTAAACAATAAAAGAGGGAGAGACATAAAATATCTAACGCAGAAAGATACAGAAAGCAGGGTCCAGTCATCAATCAATTCCCGTTTGTTGTCATTTGAAGTGATTTAGTCATCGTTGTTCAGTCATATTTTCACCCCAACATAACATGGAGAGGATTTGTTCTATAAATAGAGAGGGAGATACAGAGAGAGGGGAGAGGGGAGAGGGGGAGAGAGAGAGACAGGGGGAAGATAAGAAGAGAGAGGAGGGGATGAGGGGAGGGGGGGAGATGGGGAGAGAGAGAGAGGGAGAGGGGAGGAGAGGGAGAAGGAGGGAGAGGGGGAGGAAAGAAGGGGGAGAGGGAGAGAGGGGAGAGAGGAGGGAGGGGGAGAGGGGAGAGAGGGAGAGAGAGAGACAGGGTGAAGAGAAGAAGAGAGGGGAGAGGAGGGGATGAGGGGAGGGGGGGGGAGATGGGGAGAGGGGGAAGAGGGAGAGTGGGAAGAGAGAGAGAGAGGGAGAAGGGAGGAGAGTGGGGGGGGAGAGGGAGAGGGAGGGAGAGGGGGAGGAAAGAAGGGGAGAGGGAGAGAGGGGGGGGGAGGGGGGGGGAGAGGGGGGGAGAGAGAGGGAGAGAGGGAGAGAGAGGGGGAGGGAGAGAGGGAGAGAGAGAGAGACATGCAGTGGTAGATGGGAGACAAGGACAAATTTGGCTTGTTCGCTGAGTGTACGTCAACCCCTCTCACCCATCAGTTCACGTTCTCAGTCTGCCTCTTGCTGTTTCCATGGGCTGACTGCCAGTGTTGCAGGTCTCCAGTGTGATTTATTCCACACTCTCTGCTCTGATCTGCTGGAGTGTAAGACTGCCCTTTGTTTTGTTAATTAATTTTGATTCCTTCAGAAGGCAAAATCACAGCTGTTCAGGCTTGTGAATCATCCCCACTGCTTCCCTCATTATTATTTCCTTCCACTCCTGTTGTTAAATCCTTCCACCACTTCCATCCAGCACCGCAATTATAACGGGGTAAATGATGAAGACAGGCTCTGTTCTATAGCTGCCTACTGGTGGAATTCCCATGGAGTTTTCATTTCTTGGTTTATAAAGACAAGAATGTTTGATTGCCATAAGTCTCAAATAGACCAATGAAATTCTTTTTTGCTTCAGCACAACAGAATATGTAAACATAGTACACTGCAAACAATATAATAGACAAGAAGGTAAAAAAAAATACCTTCATATACACACATATACATAGATACAAATACACACATATATATATATATATGTATATATATACTAGACTAAGTGGGACCCGTTGGGTCCCAGGTTCACACGGGGGGGCTGGTCCCCCAATGCAATATTCCACAAAATCATGGGAGCCAATGAAGGGAGGGATAAAAATACTGGGGTGAGGTTTAATACTTACAGGGGGAATACTTACTGATGGGCCGAAGGGACTCCTTCGATAAAGCTCGGACAAAACTCTGATTATTGGTGGCCCATTGTCTGCTATTTGCACTTTATCAGTTTATTTGTTTATGTGTGTATATATTTATATTGTGGTATATGGACACACTGATCTGTTTTGTTTTGTAGTAAATGCCTACTATGTTCTGTGTGCTAAGCAAAGCAAGAATTTCATTGTCCTATCAGGGACACATGACGATAAACTCACTTGAACTTGAACTTGAACTCCTGTGCTAGTACAGGTCTGATGGGCCGAAATGACATGAAATTGATTGACTTGACTTGACTTGATTTGAAATGGATTGACTTGACTTGAAATGGATTGAAATGGATTGTTGGCCCTGTACTCACTGTGGTTGACTTGACTTGACTTGCCGTGAGTGAACTGCCAGCCCACCAGCCGTGAGTGAGTCAACTACCAGCCCACCTTTGGCTTACCTGAAACCACTCATTTCGATCAACAAGGCCCCTATTAGCCCAGAAACCAGCCCCTTTTGGCCAAAATGCCCGTGTTAGCCTAGGTGGAGCATTTTGGCCCAAAAGGCCTGTGCCAGGCCAGGAAAAGTCCAGAAAAGTGCCTTTCACTGAGATTTCACTCCGATTTTTTTTGGAAAGAAGGAATGGGTGACGTTTCGGGTCGAGACGCTTCTTCAGACTGGGTCTGAAGTCAGACTTTTCTTCAGCTCCTTATATACTTGTGTTGCCACTTTCAGGGGCCGCAGGTATTGTTACAATTTCTTTGTCCATGAATTTAAATCAAATTAGATGTAATTATAAAATACCCAACAATATAATTCTGTCACTCTACAAAAACACAAGTTTCCATGAAAGCCCAACATTGTTTGCCCACCTTGCTATAATATTCCTGAATCTGAAAGCTCACGGAAGCAATGTTTTCAATATAGTTCTTTGATAACAGGCATGATGGCATAGCAGTAGAATTGCTGCTTGACAGCACCAGAGACCAAACGGAAGATGAAATAGAACAAGTTGTCCAACAACTTTAGGCTGTGCCCGCCACACGGAAGAAGAAAAAGAAGCACCAGAGACCCGGGTTCCATCCTGTTTATGAGCGCTGTCTGTACGGAGTTTGTACGTTATCCTTGTGACCGCGTGGGTTTTTCCGGGTGCTCTGGTTTCCTCCCACACTCCAAAGTCCTGCAAGTTTGTAGGTTAATTGGCTTCAGTAAAACTTGTCTCTGTGTGCAGAATTGGGCTTATGTATGGGGATTGTTGGTCGGCGCGGACTCGGTGGGCCGAAGGGCCTGTTTCCACGGCGTGTATCTAAACTAACTTGAAAATGAAGAGGAAGCGGAAATCAAAAGTCCTGCACTTGCATACACTGTCCTGCAGGGGTTGCTGAATACCAGTTAGGAACATGCTTCACCCCCTCCCTGACCACGGACATTGACACTTATTGTTTCTTATCAATCGCTAGAAGCATAATTTATTATAATAAATAATAAATAAAAGAACAAAAGGAGATGAGGAGAAATTTCTTTGGTCAGAGGGTGGTGAATCTGTGGAATTCATTGCCACAGTCGGCTGTGGAGGCCAAGTGAATGGATATTTTTAAGGCAGAGATTGACATATTCTTGATTAGTACATGCCAGGGATTATGGGCATGAGGCCGGGGAATGGGGTTAGGAGGGAAAGATAGGTCAGCCATGATTGAATGGCAGAGTAGACCTGATGGGCCGAATGGCCTAATTCTGCTCCTATAACTTATGACCTTATAATCAAATGTCACAGAAGAAAAGAGGAAGAGAGAAATCAAGGGAAGTCAGGGAATGGTGCTTGTCTGAGATTACTGAAGCCCAAGGAAAAGTGTTTTGCTTGAAGTACAAACAGTAGCTAAATATATAGAGAAACTAGGAACTGCAGATGCTGGTGTACACAGAAAGACACAAAGTGCTGGAGTAACTCACCAAGTCAGACAATATTTCTGGGAAGTCTGAAGATGGATCACAACCAAAAGTGTCATCTACCCACGTTCTCTGAAGTTGTTGCCTGACCCACTGAGTTACTCCAGCATTTTGTGACTAAATATATGATATTCCTATATTCTGCAACCTTGCCATCTGCCAAGTTGCATTTTACAAAATTAGATTTTCCAGAAGGTCTGTGCTAGTATGCCATACGTGGTTTACTGATTTAATCCCATGTTACTGGCCTTTATATTTTTTTCAATCAATTTTCCTGTTCTCGTTTAACTACCGACCTAGCTTTGAAATTCTCTGTGAACACTTTATTCTTCCTCCAACATAATTCTCCAATCAGCGTCACCCCACTACTGTCAACGTTAAACTTTAGACTTTCGGGATATGGTGTAGAAACAGGCCACTCAGCCCATCGAGTCCGCACTGACCAGCAATCCCCGTACTAGCCCTATCCTACATGCTCGGGACAATTTACAATTTCTCTTCTAAGCCAATTAACCGACAAACCTGTATGTCTTTATATTGTGCGAGGAAACTGAAGCATGCGAAGAAAACCCACATGGTCACAGGGTGAACGTACAAACTCCATTCCTGCAGCACCCGTGGTCAGGATCGAACCTGCATCTCAGGCACTGTAAGGCAGCAACTCTACCACTACGCCACTGTGCCACCCAGAGTTAAGCCCCGGTCCCACGATGCGAGTTCACCCAAGAGCTCTCCCGAGTTTAAAAAAAAAATCAAACTCATGGTAAGTACGTAGAATGTACGTAGCGGGTACGTCGGAGCTCGTGGATGTCTCGTAACGGCTCGTAATGCTAACGGTAGGTACTCGGGAAACGCGGAAACCCGTGACGTTTTTTTCAACAGTGTGAAAAATTTCCAAGGGTGAAAAATACTTGTGATGAAGTACCACAAGTTTGATTTTTTTTTAACTCATGAGAGCTCTTGGGTGAACTCGCATTGTGAGACAGGGGCTTTAACAGTCCAGGTCGACAGAGCTTACAACCTAAAATATCTCTGCATCCTCATCCCTCTCCTCCTTTTCTAGATATTCCTCTGACCATAATTTTGAACAATATTGCATTCTGTGACTAGCTAAGGCCGAGGCCTTCAATAATTTTTTTTTTAACCTGTTTATGTTCAAGTCAATGCCTCAGGGTTTCCTTTTACAATGATAAAAGTGCTATTTCCGTGCAAACTGTTTTTTGTGATCTTATAATCTCTGTCTTAGGTAAATCATTCACTTTTACAATAATCCTTGCTATGAAGAGAATTTTACCAGCACTTCAGTAATGTGCATTCAGTGTTATTTCAATGTTAATTCAGTGTGAGGGCATTTGCTGAACAATTACTCAATTCACTTTGTGATTTTGAAAACCTGAAGGATTCCTGATCCTTTTTTAAGAAGAAGAAATCACATCCTATTCCGAACATCATCCCAATTAATCTTCTCTGTATTTTATCCATGAACCTATTATCCTTCTGCAAGTGGAGTGCCTGGATTTAAACATAATACATTAATACATGTATTAATACATAATACATCTATCTCTCACACATATTCAACAGTATGTTCTTCTTTTTATGTTTTGGGTAACTGAGAGGTCTGACGTGGGGCGGTACTCAAGATTTTCTATGCTTCAAGGATTTGATCTGCAAGGATATAGGGACAAATTACAACCACAAAGTAATGTAGAGCTTTTTCTCCCCTCGATCTGCTGAAACATCAGAGATGAAAAATAACCCCCAAAAAACTACAGATGCTGAAAGAAAGACGTGAAAGAAATGCTGGGAACACTGAACAAGTCAGGCAGCATCTGTGGAAAGAGAATCAGAGCTACACTGTTCAGGTAGACAAAAATGTTGGAGGAACTCAGCGGGTGAGGCAGCATCTATCGAGAGAAGGAATAGGCGACGTTTCGGGACGAGACCCTTCTTTAACAGTTCAGGTCATACAACTTTCATCAGACTTTGTCAACTCTGTTTCTCTTTCCACTGATGTTGCCAAACCTGGAGAGTGTTTTCACCATTTTCTCTTTACGTTTGAGAGCAACAGATTCTTCTGAATGAAAGTCATTGACCCTAGTAAGCAGAAAGGTGTGTCTTCTTTGCAATGTCTCATTTCCAACCTGCTGCGGCAGATGCCGAGGCCGAAACCTCGCGATTCGGAACCCAGAAAGTTGGAGCTGGAGCCTCGCGAGTCTACGAAGGCCACGGCCAATGGCCCCTGGGTCTGTGGAGCCCGCGGCTGGGGCCTGGATTGGCGCCACAGAGGCGTCCGGAGGGGACCAGCAGTGATAGTGGAGAGGTCTGTGCGGCGGTCGATGATGGCGCCGACCGACAGATGAGGACGGACCATGTGGAACTGAGGACGCCGCTGCCGGGGGAAGGAACAAAGGAGGACCCGGCATGGGGGGGATCGCCGTGACCAAGGGGGACGAACAATGAAGGGCTCGGCATTGGGGGACCTCCGTGATAGAGGGGGAGAGGAGGAGGGAGAACAAAGGGGGACCTAGCGTGGGAGTACTTTGTAACTTTGTAAGTGCCCTTTATGTGCGACTATTTGCATACCTTGGGTCTGCAAGCAAAGAATTTCACAGTGATTTGTCACATGTGGCAATAAAGTATTCTTTCATTCATTCCTTCATTCCTTCATTCAATCATTCATTCATTCATTCATTCATTCATTCATTCATTCATTCATTCATTCATTCATTCATTCATTCCTTCATTCACACTGGGCTCACACTCTTACTCTCTCAAATATACCATTTTCATAATGTGCCTCCTGTGACAGTGTAGGTTGTACGTTTGGAAGCACAACAGCTTAGTATTGAAATAACAAGGAACTGCAGATGCTGATTTACTAAAGAAACACAAAGTGCTGGAGTACACCCCTGGCGTTTGGCAGAACTATTCAGAATTACATTACCTACCTGCAATATTGGCAAAGATTAATTCTAAGCTAGACACAAAATGCTGGAGAAACTCAACGGGTCAGGCAGCATCTCTGGAGAACATGGAAGGTGACGGTTCGGGTCGGGGTTGTTCTCCAGACTGAATGTTTCAGGTTGGGTCCCCTCTTCAGACTGGGTAATGCAGGCGGGTAATGTAATTTGGAACAGTTCATTCCCAATGCCGGGGGTGCGGTCCCGATCCTCCAACCAACCTCCCAGAGTTTTTTCTCGGGAACTGTTACGCTACAACGCTGCGAACTATGATTTGCTTTCTGGATCTTTCACTTCGCTCTACCTTTTGTACTTGTGTTTGTCTTGACTGTATCCATGTATGGTATTACCAAACACTTTTCACTGTACATCGGTACATGAGGCAATAATACACCTAAACCAAGTACATATGACAATGAATGGTAAAGTGGACCTGAAAATCCAAAGCCACAATAACTTCCATTTTTAAAGGCTCTTATCGAAGTATAAAGACAGTTCCTAAAGGATTATCAAATTAATCTGACACTGGGGTATTAGGACGGATGACCAGAAGATTGGTCAAAGAGATGGGTTTAATGAAGAGATGGGTGTAGCAGAGCAGTGAAGTGTATGAAAGGTCGACAAATGCTCAATGTTATTGCTGCTGAATTGGTGTCACCAATTGTGGAGCAATTACAATCCGTGAGGCACAAGAGAGCAATCTAGGGCAGCACAGTTAAGCCCCTGTCCCACTTAGGAGACCTATACAGCAACCTCTCGTGACCTTGCCTGCCACCCAAACAAAAATCAAGATCGAGGTGACCTGCAACCTCCTACCACCTCCCACGCATATGTTGAAAACCTTCCTCGACTATAAAGAAAACCTCCTTCGACCTCCTTTGACTACCTTTGACTAGCGTCGCAACCGGCTTCGAATAGACCTGCGACTAAAAAATTATCGATTTTTAAAACGGCAACCTATTTTTAGTCGAGGCCGGTTTTAATCATGATGGAAAAAATAGCAGCAACCTAGATGAAGCCTCGACCACGCGGAAACCACTTTCGACCATTAGGGAGAGTGACCAAAACCTCCGGTGACCTCATCGAAACCTTAGGTGGTGGGCAAGGTCACCAGAGGTTGCTGTTTAGGTCTCCTAAGTGGGACAGGGGCTTTAAAGGGCATGTCCCACTTTCCTGACCTAATTCACGACCTCTGCCGAGTTTGCCCTTGACTCATACTCGCAGCATGGTCGTCACAAGGTCATAGGAGGTCGTAAGTAGGTCGTAGGTAGGTCGTGATGCTAGTCGTAGGTATTCGTGGCATCAAATAGGTCGGGGCGTTTTTTCTAGCATGATGAAAAATGTCTACAAGTAAAAAAGGTCGTGAATTAGGTCGTGAAAGTGGGACAGGCCTTAACTCAGAGGCTAGGAGAGGTTGTGGCCATAGTGACCAGTGGATTCCCGGAGGGACTTAAACTCGGATCATGGTTTTCTAATCAAGGTAAAGCTCAATTGAGATCTAATATCGATTATGGTCCACAAGTAGCATGAGTGAAGGGCTCGTGATTAGCAAATGTTTACATATGTTTGAATAATAGAAAGGGGAGATTTGCAATGGAACAAATCAAGTCAGGTTTACTGTCACATACACACTTACAGTGAGGTACAGTTGTAATAACATTCTTGGATGCAGCTGTACAACATGCATATGGACCAGAAGTTCGAGAAGGTAGCTCACTTACCAGCTTTTCAACAGAGATGAGAGGTCTCTATATTTTCGGTCAAATTTTCCTTTAGCCTTGGGAAACCTTAGTTGAAGGAATGTCACTCCATAATTTAACCCTTGAGTTGAGGTATCATTCTGATTATCTGTGCTCTGGAGATTCTTATTCCAAGGTGCTCTTGGCATTCTCAATAAGTCCACAAGTCATAGGAGCAGAATTATTAATTTGGCCCATTGCGTCAACTCCTCCATTCAATCCAGGCTCATCTATCTTTCTCTCTCAACCCCATTCTCTTGCTTTCTCCCCTGTGTTCTAACGTTTTTTATCCTTATTCTTAGCATCACAACTAGTTTATGTGGATCCCAATGACTACCTCCCCTTGTGTGGTATTCTGAGATGCATTGGGGTTTGAAAATACTACTTTGATATTAAAATCATCGAACATAGAATACAGCATAGGATTCAATTTCTACATCAACCCCGGTGGTATATTAAACTAATCCTATCACTCTGCATGAGGTCCGTATTCCTCTATTCCCTGCTAGTCCGTGTATCTGTCTAAATACCTCTTAAATCTGTCTGTCTAAATATCTCTTAAACATTGCTATTGTGTCTACTTACACCACACCCAAGCAGTGCTTCCGGACAACCAATACTCTCTGTGTATAAGGTAGATAAAAATGCTGGAGAAACTCAGCGGGTGAGGCAGCATCTATGGAGCGAAGGAAATAGGCAACGTTTCGGGTCGAAACCCTTCTTCAGATCCGAAGCATTGCCTATTTCCTTCGCTCCATAGATGCTGCCTCACCCACTGTGTTTCTCCAGCATATTTGTCTACCATCGATTTTCCAGCATCTGCAGTTCCTTCTTAAACTCTCTGTCTATAAGATTTTCCCCGCAAATCTACTTAAAATGTTTCCCCATTCACCTTAAATCTATGTACTCTAGTATTTGACATTCCCACCCTGGGAAAAGGACTCTGTCGGTCTATCCTGTCTATTCCTCTCACAATTGTATCTATTTTATATCAAGCTACCCTCCAGCCATTGTTACTCCAGAGATAATGGTCCACGATGATACAAGTCTCCTTATGCATTTATATAAACTCAAATTCAGGAAGTAGTCTCATTCATCTCTTCTCCCCATATGCCCCTCAACTCCCCTTAGAATCTACTACTCACTTAAACACAAGAGGACATTTACAGCACTCAACTAACCTACCACATGCACACCTTTGGGATGTGGGATGAAACCAAAGTACTCGGTGGAAACCCCAGGCAGGGGGAACCTGCAAACTCCACACTGACAGCAGCAAAGGTCAAGATAGAACCGGCCTCTGGAGTTGTGAGGCAGCGACTGCCAACTGTGGGAGGGGAATGGATATTGTGTCACCGATTTTATGTGGTTGGGTGTCAACTTTTGTTTTGATAACACTCTCCATGTTTCTTGGGATGCTTAAAAAAAAATTAAAGGTCAAACTTAAATGCAAGTTGTTTTGTGTCACCTTGCACCCACGTCAATTATAAACACATTCTGACATTCTGGGTTTGGGAGAGTAGATGTTCAGTATTGCTCCACATATCCACTGTGCAGTGATCTTTGGGGGGTGCAGTGAGATCAGGTGAGAACGGGGAAGATTATTTTTAAACCCCTCCCTCCAACTCTTCCCTCATATCTTGTTGACTTTGTCAGACATGGGCGACTCCGGACTGTCAAAGCTGCCACAGCCAGACATAAAAACAGCTTTTTTTCCATGAGTAATAGCTCTACTCAATAACCAAAAATCTGTGGCCTCCTTTTGCTCTGGTATTTTATTTAAATCACATATTTAATCAATAATGTTTTATAATTATGTTTAATGTCTTATGTAACGTTCCTAACTATCACTGTATATGTCATGTTGTCACTTGCGGGCGGAGCACCAAGACAAATTCCTTGTATGTGAATACTTGGCCAATAATCTTATTCATTCATTCATTCAAATGGATGGGCTGCTGGAGTTATCCAATGTCTATTAAACTGTATCCCATCATGGGGCAACACGTATTTGATAACAGGTACAGACCTGATGGGCTGAAGGGCCAGCTTCATTAGTGTATAAATCTCCCCAATGGACCAGCACCCTGCAATGGCAAGGCAGAGAGAATTATTGACAAGGATTGGGTCTGGAACATGGAGCAGTATAGCACAGGAACAGGCCCTTCAGCCCACAATATATGTGCCGAACATGATACCAACGCCTGCACGTAATCCATATCCCTCCATTCCCTGAATATCCAGGTGCCTTTCTAAAAGACTCTTAAGCGCCACTATCGTATCTGCCTCCACCGCCATCCCCAGCAGCGGCTCCAGACACACACCGCCCGCTGTGTACAAAACTTGCTCCACACAAATCTCCTTTAAACTTTGCCCCTCTCACCTTATACCTCTGCCCTCTAGCATTTGATATTTCCATCATGGGAAAAAAGGTTCCGACTGTCTACCCTATCTATGCCTCTCATAATTGTATACACTTCCATCAGGTCTCCCTCATTCTCCAGACCTGCCAGTGAAAACAATCCAAGTCTGTCCAACCTCTCCCTTTAGCCGATACCCACTAATCATTCTGGTAGAATAGACACAAAATGTTGGAGTATCGCAGTGGGTTACTCCATCATTTTGGAGGTTGGATTGAGTGGGTTAAGTTGGGGGTGAGGGGGGGGGGGGGGGGGGATAAAAACACCATTTCTTGCCTCCAATTTATTCCCACCAACTTCTACTTTCAGTCTGAAGAAGGGATCTAACCCAAAGCGTCACCAACTCTTTTTCTCCAGAGATGCTCCCTGACCCCATGAGTTACTCCACCATTTTAGAAATATAGAAGCATAGAAAATAGGTGCAGGAGTAGGCCATTCGGCCCATCGAGCCAGCACCGCCATTCGATATAATCATGGCTGATCATCCAACTCAGTATCCCATCCCTGCCTTCTCTCCATACCCCCTGATCCCTTTAGCCACAAGGGCCACATCTAACTCCCTCTTAAATATAGCCATTGAACTGGCCTCAACTTCCTTCTGTGGCAGAGAATTCCAGAGATACACCACTCTCTGTGTGAAAAATGTTTCCCCCTCATCTCGGTCCTAAAAGATTTCCCCCTTATCCTTAAACTGTGACCCCTTGTTCTGGACTTCCCCAACATCGGGAACAATCTTCCTGCATCTAGCCTGCCCAATCCCTTAAGAATTTTGTAAGTTTCTATAAGATCGCCCCTCAATCTTCTAAATTCTATTTTGTGTCTATCTTCTATTTTCGGGGTGAACCAGCACCTGCAGTTCCTTCCTGCACACCATTCTGGCAACGTGTGACAATATAGTACCATTGATCAAATTAGGAGATTGGAACTAAATACTGGAGTAACTCAGCCAGGACAGGGAGCATCTCAGAAGAGAAGGGATGGGTGATGTTTTGGGTGGAGACCCTTCAGCATTTTGAGTCCCTTCCTACACATTGGAACCAATGGTATTTGTTTCGCTGGGAGCTAGAATGGAGCAGAGGGACCGAAAGGCCTCCTCTTTGTCGTGATGATAAGGGAGGAGGAAGGTTTTCTTTTGGGAGGGGGCGGGGAGAGGGTGGGATTGTGCTGTGATTCCGCTGCTCTCCTCTCCTCCCGGTGGAGCGGTGATGATCTCACCTTGCTCAATGCGCAGTCTCTCCGCAGTCTCCGAGCGCTCGCCTCTCGCATCCCGGGCGCGATGGCAGCTCCGCTGGTCACCCTAGACGAGGAATGGCAGGATTTCTACGAGCTGAAGCCCGAGCGAGCCGGGGGACGGGGACGGCAGAAGCAGCCGATGGAAGAGGAGAACCTGAACGAGCTGGGGTCGGTGAGAACGGCAGGCATCTCGCACCTGGAGGAGCTGAGCGAGCTGGACAATTTCACCACGGAGATGATGAGTTTCAAGTCCATGGAAGACCTGGTCAACGACTTCGATGAGAAGCTCAACGTTTGCTTCCGAAATTACAACGAGAAGACGGAGAATTTGGCCCCGGTGATAAAGCAGGCGGCGATAGAAGAGGAAGAATTCATCAGGGATGACGAGTAAGTGCTTTGTAAAAAAAAACACATCTCAGAGACAAACACATTTTACAATGAACAGTGAGACTGAAATTGTGAAGACTGTGTTTCCATTCATCGCCACAAGGCATGATACTGAATCGATATTCACGCCGCTTTGGGGGTATTTTTTTTATTGTTCAATCTCCCTGAGAATGAATTAATCTTATTCAATGTCGATTCATCCCGGGAGTTGGATTCAATGAAGCGGTTTTCTGCTTTATGTAAGAATGGGGCTTGTGCGCGTTGCAATCGTGGGTCTGCATGGGTATCTTTTGTTAGATGTGTTTTCACTGTGACCCAACACTCGGCACATCACCTACACACCACCGAGAGAAAGCAAAAGGATTTAAAAAGCGAACACCAGATTGCATTAAAAAATATATATTATTATTATTATTATGTATTATTATTATGTATTATTTATCCTGATCCTGAACATCATTGCGATGAGATTTAAGTTTATTTCAGTTGAAATATTTGATTGTGGGCAATATCAATAAACTCCAGGTTTCCAGAATGTATTTTTAGTAATTTATTGGAAAAAATAGATTGATTGAGCAGTTCTGGTTGGAAACCATGCGGGTAGTGAAAATGCATTGAAGCAGAGAGGTGACAACAAGAGGGAGAGAGTGGGATAAGGAGGGCGGGAGGGAGAGGGAGGGAGGGGGAGAGAGGGAGGGGGAGAGGAAGGAGAGAGAGAGTGGGAGAGGGAGGGAGAGAGAGAGAGAGATCGAGAGAGAGAGGTTTCACAGATAATTACTGCACCAGGCTGTTATAAAGGCTAAACCCAGACCTCAGCTTATTTATCTGCTAAACCCAGCAATGACTGAAAGACTGTAGGAAGGGACTGTGTAGGAAGGGACTGCAAATGCTGGTTTACACCGAAGATAGACACAAAGAGCTGGAGTAAGTCAGCGGGTTAGACAACATCTCAGGAGAGAATGAATGGGTGGCTTTTTGGGAACGATGAAAGACTAATGTCTTTACTATGACTTGGTTACCATGAGATCATGTTGGCCACCACTTTGGATTTTGCGTAGGAAGGAACTCCAGATGCTGGTTTACACCGAAGATAGACACAAAAAGCTAGAGTAACTCAGCGGGACAGGTGGCATCTCTGGAGAGAAGGAATGGGTGATGCTTTGGGTCGAGACCCTTCTTCAGACTGAGTGGCAGGGAGAGGGGAAGCAGTTTGTCATAAGGACATAGAGGGCAGGTTCTGCAAGTGTGGACTCGGCAAAAGGGCTGGCATTCTTGTGAGAAAGTGCACTGTCATCACATGATGCCGGGACGCAGTTAATCCACATGACAGGTTGTGCCCTACATTCACATTCAGTGGGAGATCCGTGCCTTCAGTCTCAGGCATGTTGTAGTCTGCCCCTTTGATGTATTCATATTCAGATGCCTCTAATTAGTGGGAATGGAGAGGAACTGTCGTTGCCTTATTCAGTGGGTAAATACATCACTGAGTGTAGCACTGAGTCCCATCATTCCACGCGTGCATACCCCTGTGGAATACCTGGTGCTGGAGTAAGGCTGCCATGGTTGCTCCGAGTCCCTTTGCACAAAGACAACTCAAATGCCCGGATAGAGTGGATGTGGTGAGGATATTTCCACAAGTGGGAGAGTCTAGGACCAGAGGCCGTAGCTTCTGAAGGGTGTTCCTTTAGAAAGGTGATGAGGAATTTCTTCAGTCAAGGGGTGGTGAATCTGTGGAATTCGTTGCCACAGAAGGCTGTGGAGGCCAAGTCAATGGATCTTTATAAGGCGGAGATTGATAGATTATTGATTAGTGCAGATATTGGGTTGTGGGGAGAAGGCAGGAGAATGTAGTTGAGAGGGAAAGAAAGATAAGCCATGATTGATTGGAGGAATAGACCTCATGGGCCGAATGGCCGTATTCTGCTCCTATAACTTAGGAACACAAAGCGACCTTCTGGTAATGCAGAAACGTGTCATGTTGTGTGCCTGCAGGTGTATGAGCGATCATGTCATTGAGAGCGTGTGGGACATCATTATGTCTGCTCTGTGCTAGTACAAGACAAAGGCAGGTCCCTACGATGATGCCACCCACAGTCAACTTAATTTGTATTGCCATGGGTCCAATTGCAGATTTGTTACACAACAGAGGGAAGCCATTCAGTCCATCAAATCAGTGCAGTATAGTGTTGCTAACGCAATATAGTCCAGCCTTATTTACCTGCTCTTTCACCATAGCCCTGCAATTTATTTTATCTTCAAAAAATGGTCCATTAAAATCCACAATGGAAACTGCATTTGTCTCCTAATCTGAGGAAAAACATTCTTGCCATAGAGGGAGTACAAAGAAGGTTCACCAGACTGATTCCTGGGATGGCAGGACTTTCATATGAAGAAAGACTGGATAGACTCGGCTTGTACTCGCTAGAATTTAGAAGATTGAGGGGGGATCTTATAGAAACGTACAAAATTCTTAAGGGGTTGGACAGGCTAGATGCAGGAAGATTGTTCCCGATGTTGGGGAAGTCCAGAACAAGGGGTCAAAGTTTGAGGATAAGGGGGAAATCTTTTAGGACCGAGATGAGAACATTTCTTTTCACACAGAGAGTGGTGAATCTGTGGAATTCTCTGCCACAGAAAGTAGTTGAGGCCAGTTCATTGGCTATATTTAAGAGGGAGTTAGATGTGGCCCTTGTGGCTAAAGGGATCAGGGGGTATGGAAAGAAGGCAGGTACAGGATGCTGAGTTGGATGATCAGCCATGATCATATTGAATGGCGGTGCAGGCTCGAAAGGCCAAATGGCCTACTCCTGCACCTATTTTCTATGTTTCTATGTCACATTGTCTGTACATTCTAATTATTTGCTGTGTTAAAAACAAACACATTCTCACATCTTGCCCTTGCTTCTTTGACCAATCTTTTAAATCTACGGTCTTGACGCCTTTGGTAAAGGGAAGATCTTCTCCTCTGCTCTTCCCTCTCGCATTCTCTATCTGAATAAATCTGTTGTCATTGTGTATGCCTTTATCACATTTGTGGATAGAGACTATTGCCGGGACTTGAAAACTGTAGCATTGAGTAAAGGTGCGGCTGGAGAAGATGGTACTGAGGGAAACTTATTATGGTATATATAGAAAACTCTGGGGATCCTAGGTAGAATAAATGGTAAGACGTCTCTGCACTCTCTCCAGCACCTTAACATCCTTCCTAAAGAGCAATGGCCACAATTGGACACAATACCTGAATTGTGACCTTCAATTAATGTTTTAAAAGATTTGACATAATCGGCTTGCTTTTATACTCAATGCTTGTTTATGAAGCCCGGGATCTAATGTTCTTTGTTAATCAGTTCTTCCGCTTGTGAAACATGGGAGTACTCCAGGTAGTCTGTGGAACATCTTGAGGAACGTGAGCCATGGGGGAAATAGTTTGGTGTATACTATGGTGTAATAATACACCATAATAATAGTAGTGATACATGGTGGTGCAGCGGTAGACCTGTTGCCTTACAGCGCCAGTGACCCGAGTTAGATCCTGACTACGGGCGCTGTCTGTAAGGGGTTTGTACATTCTCCCCGTGACCTGCGTGGGTTTTCTCCGGATGCTCAGGTTTCCTCCCACACTCCAAAGATGCATAGGTTTGTAGGTTAATTGACTTTGATAAAATTGTAAATTGTTCCGAGCGTGTGAAGGATAGTGTTAGTGTATGGGGTGATCGCTGGTCGGCACGGACTCAGTGGGCTGAAGGGCCTGTTTCCACGCTGTCTCTCTAAACTAAACTAACCTAAACGACTCTTGTGCAGGGGAGATGGTGCATGGAACAGTGTTGGAGTCAGCAACATCATTACTTTAGCATAATTTGGAAAGTGATTTGCAAATTCAACTCCTGCAATCAAATTCAAAATGATCAATACTCTGATTATGTGAAGGTTCCTGGCAATGCAATAATTGGTCTGGAGCTTCCTGAATTAAGCAAGCATTAACATCACTTCAAACAAAAATCTGCAATTATCTACATATCATTTATCATGAACTGGCTTGGCTTAGTTGGCAGCTTTCATTTCCTTAACTCAGAGATTTGAATCTAATGCCAGATTTTGCTATTGAGTATACTGTTTAGTTTAGTTTAGTTTAATGTGTACCAAGGTACAGTGAAAAGCTTTTGTTGTGCGCAAACCAGTCGGCGCAAAGACTATGCATGATTACAATTGAGCAATCCACAGTGTACAGGCACATGATAAAGGGAATAATATTTAGTGCCCGATAGAGTCCAGTAAAGTCCAAGAGTCTCCAGTGAGGTGGATTGTAGCTCAGGCTCGCTCTCTAGTTGTTGATAGTTGTTAAGGCAAAGCTGTGTGGTCATAGAAGGCATCTTTCAAAGGAGGCACAAAAACAGGCACACCTGCCTCTGCCAGGGGCTCTGTATAAAACCCAAAACTATTTCAAGAACTCCAGTTTAGGGTGGTGCGTCTGATAGCTCACATTGCTGGAGACCTGGGTTCAGTGTTGTGCAGCAATGTCCTGAGTTTCATTTACAATTTGTGCTGTCGGTTCATCTCTGAATGAAACCGCGAGGACATTACAAGTTCCCAGAAGGTGCTGACAAATATCAACTGGTTAAACTGAGGCACCTTCTGCCCTTGCAAACGGCGGCACGGTGGCGCAGAAGTAGAGTTGCTGCCTTACAGAGACCCGGGTTCAATCCTAACTATGGGTGCTGTCTGTATGGAGTTTGTACATTCTCCCTATAACCGCGCGGGTTTTCTCTGGGTGCTCCGGTTTCCTCCCACATTTCAAAGACCTGTGGGTTCGTAGGTTAATTGATTTCTGTAAATTGTCGCTAGAGTGTAGGATAGAACTAGTGTATGTTAGTCGGAATGGACTTGGTGGGCCGATGGGCCTGTTTCCACTCTGTATCGTCAAAGTAAACGAAACAAAACTAAAGGTCCCAAGAACAACTTTTGAAAGAAATAGGGGAGTAAGCTGCTTCCCTCTCAGTCAGCATCTAAAAAAACCAATGTTGCAGAAATAAACATATCTACACATGCTGATCTACACATGCTGATTGACTCCCACATATCTCAGCAAAGCTCCACATCAAACCTACTTCATTTCCTAAACAATGCTTTGAAACCTGTTTGCTCCTCCAACAAGACAGATGAAATTGTCCCTATACAGGGCGATTATTTGGAATAACATAAGATATAGATTATTTCAGTGACCATGCACCTTGATATTAGAGTGATGTTGCCTGAACATATAAGCTTTGTCCTTTTTATATTATTTCAATTCTCTGTGCCCGCATTCCATCTGTGCCTTTACCTTTGAATTCAACAATGTAGTGTGCATTCAATTCTCCACAGCAGGTATATAAGAGGCCAAATC
Source organism: Amblyraja radiata (assembly GCF_010909765.2). Taxonomy (NCBI): domain Eukaryota; kingdom Metazoa; phylum Chordata; class Chondrichthyes; order Rajiformes; family Rajidae; genus Amblyraja; species Amblyraja radiata. Next base: position 21,454,400 of record NC_045988.1, read on the forward strand.
TTCACTCAATGGGAATAAAAATTGGTGAATTAATTGAAGAGGGCTTCTTCTCTTCCGCTTGCGATCCATTTATTAACTGCAAATGCAGCATCGTCAACCCTGCTCTTCGAAATCAATGTGAACCTCCTGAAGCAAAAGTGTTGCCAAAGGTGAAAGAGACTCTGTTCATTATTCATGAGTGGAATCTTTATCCAGTCATTCATGCCTCTGCTGCCAGATTTTAGGGCTTTCATTTTCACAGCTAAGATTTGTATTGTGCCGTTAAAATAGCAAAACATCATCAGATGAAATTTGACATCTTCACGTAAAGGAAGGAGAACAAATTTTCAAAAGCTCGTCCAGGTTGCTCCCAAGATGGTGCCCAGGACAGGTGACGCTGTGCGTGCTGGTCCCAGAAGTGGATCTCCAATCATTGATGACAATCGCTCCACTCTTTTATCTGTACACTGTGGACGGCTTGATTGTAATCATGTAAAGTATTTCCGCTGGCTGGAGAACACGCAACATAAAAGCTTCTCACTGGTACCTTGGTACGGTACGGTGACGATAATAAACTAAACTCAAGGTTTTGAGAAGTGACCTTGAGGCAGGAGGGAAGCTAGTCTGAAGAAGAGCCTCGACTGAAACATCACCTTATTCTTTTTCTCCGGAGATGCTGCCTGACCCGCTAAGTTACTCCAGTATTTTGTGTCCACCCTCCCTCCCTTAGTTAGTTTGGTTTGTTAGTTTAACTATTTAGTTAGTTTGGGCAGACAATTCATTTCTCACTTGTTCAGGTTCTGTTTTCCAGCAGCCTGGTGAGATCCAGTCATCAAGGGGAGAAGTGGAGAGCTCTGTTCATTCAATGCTCCTCGATGTGAAATAGATATTTTATCCAACTATGGTACTGAACCTTGATTGCTTTCAAGATCAGATCAGGTCACAGATCAGAAAATTCTTCATAAGCAGCAAGAATTGTAACATCAGACTGTGTAGTAGTATTAGTAGGAAGTATTAGTATTAGCTTTCCCTATGTGACTATATCCCTGGGTCCTAACTGTCCAACATCCCTATGTAGGGATGAAGTGCAGATGCTGGTTTACACCGAAGATAGACACAAAGTGCTGGAGTAATTCAGCGGATCAGGCAGCATCTCTGGAGAAAAGGAAAAGGTGACGTTTCAGGTGGAGACCCTTCTTCAGACTAAAGCCAGGGAGTGGGACACTGATCGCATCGCTCCATCATCATCCCTCATCCCTTTCTTGTCAGATTCCACAAATTGCAGCACTTTGGTGTGTCCATTTGTCACCTCCCCACCTCTGTTGCTATCTCGAACCTTCCCTCTCCCATCTGACTATGCGCCATCAACCCTTCCTCACTTGGGTCCACCGACAACCTACCAGCCCTTGCCCCAGCCTTCTCCGTCACCTCTTTATACTAGCTACTGGGATAACATAGTGTGAACAGGCCAGTGTGGACTTGGGTGGGTGTGAAGAGCCTGTTTCCATGCTGAATCTTTCAGCCAATTCAATCAAGCAATCTCTTTTCTATTCCTTCATTCCAGACCAAGGGTCTCAAACCAAAATGCCAACTGTCCATTTCCCTCCACAGATGCTGCCTGACTAGCTAAGTTCCAACAGCACCTTGGCTTTTAGTCATGATACAGTAGTTATGGTCTAGGGAATATTTTATTCAGTAGTCCTTGCAACACATTTGAGGGAATTGGGACCATAACGTATCGTGTAATGTGTGTCATTTTCAATCAGTCAACTGTTGTAATTCTCCATCAGTTTCCCCAAATCAGGAGAGATTCTTGATCAAAGTAGGCTAGAATTCAATGTTAATGCCATCCGGACGCAAGGTCCCCAGGCGGAATATGAGGTGCTGTTCCTCCAATTTCCGCTGGTGCTCACTCTGGCAATGGAGGAGACCCAGGACAGAGAGGTGAATTCAATGTTAATGCCATCCGGACGCAAGGTCCCCAGGCGGAATATGGAATTCAATGCACCCGCTGAGTTTCTCCAGCATTTTTGTGTACCTGAGATTCTTGATCAGTTGATTTGATAACACTTATTTAGGATTGCCGTTCAAAGTCTGTTCTATTCCCCAGCCCTGACTGATCCTGTACCTGTAGTCATGCTCGTGAATGGAGAATAATACTGTCTGATGGCACATATTTTTATTAGCATCATAGGGCTGTGAAGCTACAGATCTGGGCAAACTATTTGTGAAAACTGCTGTTCATATTTCCTTTGCTAAACCAGGTACCATCAGTTCAGGGGTTTACTAAACGCTGCGCTGGAGTGCCTCGGTTGCCTCAGGAGGATGAGCTGGACAGGGCACGTGCATCCTCTGGTTAGAAGATGGCGAGGGAAACGATTGAAACACATGAGATCCCGATGTGTCATGGTTGCGATGGGGTGGGAGATTGCAACCTTCACGTGGACCGCCCTGTTTCGATCAATCAACTCGGCGTGCACAATCAAATAAGATCAAATAGAACAAGTTGTCCTACAACTTTAGGCTGTGCACGCCATACGCAAGAAGAAGAAGAAGATTATTGAGATGTGGAAATTATATTTCCATTTACGGGGTCATACTTAGAATTTGGGTCATACTTTAAAAGAAACGTGCATTTAGAGCAGAGGTTAGGTTGGAGATACATCATGGAAACATGCCCTTCGACCACCTGAATCTGCGCCCATCAGCAATCCCCGCACACTAACGCCATCCTACACATATTAGGGAGAATTTACAATTTTACAAAGCCAATTAACCTACAAACCTTTACGTCTTTGTAGTGTGAGAGGAAACAGGAGATCCCGGAGAAAATCCACACAGGTCAGGCGGAAAACGTAAAAGCATTGATGTATAGAGGGATCTTGGGATCCAAGTCGATAACTCCCTGAAAGTGGCAATACAAGTAGATACAGTGGTGAAGAATGCTTGCCGTCATTAGTCAGGCATTGAGTGGAAGAGGAATATCATGATGCAGCTTTATAGGACGTTGGTGAGGCCGTATTTGGAGAATTGCTTGCAGTTCTGGTCACCCATTACAGGAAGGCTTTGGAAAGGATACAGAGGAGGTTTACCAGAATGATATCTGGATTAGAGGATATTAGCTACAGGGAGAGATTGGACAGACATCGATGGTTTGCTCCGAAATGGCAGAGTTTGCTGGGAGACTTGATCGAAGTTTATTAAATTATGAGAGGAATAGATAAGTTAGACAGTCAGAACCTATTTCTAAGGATGGAAATATCAAATATCAGGGCATAAGTTTATGTTGAGAGAGTATGGAGGAGAATTGCGGGGCATGTTTTTTTGCACAGAGGATAGTGAGTAACTGGAATTCTCTGATGGGCTAGTGGTGGAGACAGATAGGATACTGGCATTTAAGAGATTTGTGGATAAGCACATGGATGTGCAGGGAATGTGGATTATGTGTAGGCAGATAAGGGTTGGTCTAGGCAGCATGTTCGGCACAGGCCGAAGGGCCTGATTCCATGGTGTACCTTTCTATGCTCTGTGTTCTTTACAAATAGGGGCATCTTTCACTCTTCACATGGATCAATTCATCCTCGCTTTGGAGTATTGCATGCAGTTCTGGTCACCCATTACTCGTCTTCCTGTAGCCAAAGTCCTGTAAATCTGCATCATGATATTCCTCTGCTACTCATCCTCTTCTGTACATCCATCACACAAAGGGTGGTGGGGGTATGGATCAAGCTGCCAGAGGAGGTAGTTGAGGCTGGGAATATCCCAACGTTTAAGAAACAGTTAGAATAGGACAAGTTTGGAGGGATATGGACCAAGCGCAGGCAGGTGGGACTAGTGTAGCTGGGACATGTTGGCCGGTGTGGGCAGGTTGGGCCGAAGGGCCTGTTTCCACACTGTATCACTCCATGTCTCTACTCAATTCATCCTCGATCCTGACGGACTGCCTTGCAGAGATTGGTCAAATCCTGATCATGTCCCAATGTATTCCTCAAACAATTCAACGCAAGCCTCAAGCTTGGATCAGAATCGACATTCAAAGTCCAGGGAGAGTAAACAATGAACTTTTGTCTCTTAATAACGTCAACATGAAGGCTGGACACATGATGTTCTGGGATATTATCAATTGCCAGCAGGATATTATGAGACAGATAACCCTGTTGTTATGGATGGGAGCATTGCCCAGAGTAAAATATGACCATTTTATCGCATTTTGTAATGAAAGTCATCCAGTTCTCCTTTATCTGTCGTTTTCAAGAAAAATAAATCTCATCTTCCTCTTCCTTCTGTCTTTCGACATCTCCTGTGGATGTTGTAATCCAAGTTGGTAAAGAGCACTTTGTCACGACCGAGAATATAATAGTGTTTTAATGGGTTTGATGGACATCAAGCCTTGAGATTGTACTGAGTAATGATTAGTGACAAATGCTTAAAGCATGAAGAATCACTGGCCATTATGTTAATGGGTAGGTTGATGAGAGTTAGCATCTCCATTAGAACTGTGGGCAAAGGGAATAAGTGCCGACCTTCAAGAGCATAATTTCCCATCAGTCAGCTTCTGCTGACTCACTATTTCTGTGGCCTTCAGATAACTTTTCCAAATTATAATCATCCCTAAGTAAACCTGAGCAATAAATATTTGCATAAACATGCTGACGGGCGAAGCAATTAAAAGGTTTTGATAGGATACTGTAAATGCAACTCATTCTGTGATGGGGAAGTTCACAAACGAACAATGCAATCTTAACACTTGTGCCAGGCCATTTAGGAAGGCAATCAGGAAGATATTGAGTTCATCAGTGATAGGAGCAGAATTAGGCCATTCGGCCCATCGAGTCTACTCTGCCATTCAATCGTGGCTGATCTATCTTTCCCTCTCAATCCCATTCTCCTGCCTTCTCCTCACAACCCCTGACACCCGTAATAATCAAGAATATCTCTATCTCTGTCTTATATCAGCATTGACTAGGCCTCCACAGCCTTCTGTGCTTTGGAGTCTTGGAGATACAGCATGGCGCAGACCCTTCAGCCCATCAAGTCTATGACAACCATCGATCACCCATTAATCCAATTTAATCTCACTTTCAATTTTTTCATTCCCGCCTGTGACTCCTGGTGCCTCGCAACAACCTACTATCCATCATCTGCTTAGTTCTGGTGTCTAATATCTTTCCCAAATCTGGATCTCTTCCACCAATCTGCACCACCCTCTGTTCTCTTCCCAACCACCTGCGACCTTTAACCATGGGATCGCCACGTTCATCACAGCCTTACCTTGCCTCCAAATGCCCTTCAACAGCCCCCATCTGCAGGGCTGCCAACATTGGGTGAGAGTTGAGACTGAGAAATTGCGAGGGAGGGCGTGGGAGGGGGTGTTCCCCCTCCCATAGTAGGCTCCGGAGGCGGCACCAACACCCGGTCCGCTTCTGGCTCCGGACCGGGGTTAAACCTCCATGGGGTGTGGACAGAGCGGTCGACGGACATAGAGCCGCCAGAGGTGAGGGTGTGAGGTGTGTGCCGTGCCTCAGGGGGGAAGGGGGAGGGGGGTTGGTGCTGGGACCACCGCCGCCGTGTCTCGCCTATCACACCATCTGCATGGGAGAAACTAAACTACTTTTTTTCCCCCCAAAATCATCCCACAGGCCGGTAGTTTGACAGCCCTGCTATAAACCAATCCCCTCTAGTGCTTGAATCACATATCCTGGGAAAAAGACTATGCATTCACCTGATATTCTCCTCATGGTTTTTACTCACCTCTAAAACTATTTTTGCTTTATTTTGAACTTTCAGCACCCGCAGATATTTGAGCGTGAGAAATTTTGTGATCAGCGTGAGAGCGTGAGAATTTTGTGAAATGCGTGAGTCTCACGCTCAATGCGTGAGAGTTGGCAATCCTGCTAATAATGCAAACATTTTATGCATGTTCCAATTGTTTGGACAAAAATCACTTATTACTGCTTTATAACAGTTAAGTTACTTTAAGACCATTTCAGAAATGATGGCAGTCAACAAACAATCAACTAACAAATTAAAGCAAACTAAAAAGAAATAACGTTCCCTTTCCTGACTCGACCTCATAAGTACTTTAACGCTGTTAACAGAGCAAAGGGATATTAATCACAAGAATCAAAATGGGGAAAGAGGGGGTAATTTTGCAAAAATGGTCATTCTAAGCCCATTCAGATCTTCATAGAGTCAGAGTTATACAACATGTACATGGCTGGCCCAATTTGTCCATAATGATCAAGCTGGCATTCTGCGTGCCCAGGGACTGGCTGCCGTTCCTAGATCAGCTCGCGTCCCAGGGACTGGCTGCAGTTCTCAGGTCGGCTCGCCTGCCCTGACCCTGCGAAAACGAATTGAAAAAAAAGTGGTTTTTCGGGTTATGGGCCGGATTCAGCCCGTGTGCCGTAGGTTGCTGAACCCTGTCCTAGATGTTTGGCCTCATTGTGGTCCTCCCCATGTTTTACAACCGATTCACCTGGTTAGTTTTATCTCCGGCTGCTTCATGTTGTCGGCGGCTGCACATCCAACCAAGAAAGAAGAGAAAAGAGATGTGACATCACTCACAGCCGCCAACTGACGCGCTTCCCCAGACTGCACAGATCGTTGTGATATGGCGCAAAAAGACAAACTGTGCAGGGACTGATGACAGCGTGAGAATTCTGTCATCAACGTGAGAATTGGCTGAAATGCGTGACTCTCACGCTCAAAGCATGAGAGTTGGCAGCCCTGTCTAAGGCCAAGATGTGACAACAGATGCACAGGGAGACACACACGCACACACGCACACACACACACACACACACACACACACACACACACACACACACACACACACACACACACACACACACACACACACACACACACACACACACATACACACACACACACACACACACACAGGGAGACAGACACACACACACACACAGGGAGACAGACAGACACACACACACGGGGAGACACACACACACAGGGATACACACACACACAGGGATACACACACACACACAGGGAGACACAGACACACACAGACACACACACACACACACACACACACACACACACACACACACACACACACACACATACACACACACACACACACACACAGGGAGACACAGCCACACACACACAAGGAGACCCAAACACAAACGGGGAGACACACACACACACACACACACACAGAGACACGCGCACACACACACAGGGAGACACACACAGGGAGGCACACACACACACACATACAAGGAGACACACACAGGGAAACAGACACACACACACACCTTTCCTTCCCCCACCCTCCCTCCCTCTTTCCTCCCCCCATCCCTCCCTCTCTTTCCTCCCCTCCCTCTTTTTCCTCACGCTTCCTCTTTCTCCCCTTTCTCCTTCCCTTCCTTCATCCCTTACTACATTCCCTCCCCCTGTCTCTCTTTGCCTCCATCCTTCCCTTTTTGTCTTTCTCTCTCTCTCTTTCTCCCTTCCCTCTCTTTCCCGGGCCGCCCAATGGGGAGTCTGGCGGGCACAGTGCAGCGTGGATTGGCGGCGCTGGCGCTGCCGTGTGAGTTGAAGGGCAGGAGGGAGGGAGGGAGCGAGTTTGCCGCGGCAGCCGGAAGCGCAGCGCTCGCAGACGGCGCACAAAAGCGCTGACACCCGCTGCCCGGGACCGACGCGCTTCCCCAATCCGTGCAGATCGCTGTCATGTGGCGCAAAGAGACAAATTGTGCAGCTCCACTATAGGATCTTTGCTGTGCAGGGACTGAAGTCAGCGTGAGAATTCTGTCTTCAGCGTGAGGGCGTGAGAATTGGCTGAAATGCGTGAGTGTCACGCTCAAACCGTGAGAGTTGGCAGCCCTGCATCTGATCCTGGCCTTCACTATCCTACCTGTCCCCAGATTACTGCCTTGTGTCACAGGAACTCCACCATCCACAGGCTTAAACAGACTGACTTCATCGCAGTTAATCTATTTTTTTTAAGTATCCTAACTTCAGAGTTTAGCTCTCCCCACCCAACTGCAGAATGTCGTTCTGGTCCATATGCAACTTATTCCCCACACGTGTTGAATATTTGCACCCTTTATGTGGAAACAAGGAACTGCAGACACTGGTTTACACAGGGGGACAAATGGTGCTGGAGTATCTCAGCAGTTCAGGCAGCATCGCTGGAGAACATGGATCAGTGACATTTCTGGTCATGGCTCTTCTTCAGACTGAACGTTTGCTGTGTTTGTTTCAAAGCAGACTTTGGTGGTTGCCTTGGATCTGATGACTGGGAATTCACCCCTGAAACGAGTCACCACCAACACCGGTGGGAAACCAGTTGTTTATGTTCGTACGAACAAGTGCCTGAACCCTGCTGACAAAGATGGTGGTTACTGGAGGGATTCACGGAGCTTATACTAGACACCCAGGGGACTGAATCCACATGTTTATTGGACAAGATTCTCATCAGCCCACAGGGACCTATTATGGTATTTCTGAGAAGATAATTAATGTAGAAACCAGGTCAGTGAGTTGAAGTCTGCAGCTGCCGTGTGATTCAGTTAAGAATCTAGAAGTAAAAGAAAAACGCAGAGTGGAATCTGAAACTATTGTTAATAATATTGAGATATTGACAGAACTTTCGGACAGTGGTTTGTTCAAAGAGCTGCACGAACTATGTTCTAAATGTTAGTTAATCGTTGTGCTTCACCTCGCATTAAATTTATCGCATGTTTTCGAAATGACAGCCATATGATCTTGCCTTCTAAAACGGCCATCTGTTTACTAAGGTAAACTTGCCGAGGGTCATATCTAGAGAGTTTCATTATCATATGTACCAACAATGGAACAGTGAAATTCTTACCTGAAAGCAGAACAGGACTGTAAATGCAATACACCCAGATAAAACGTAATCATTAACAATAAAAACAATACACTAATTACTTTAGTTTAGATATACAGCGTGGAAGCAGGCCCTTCAGCCCACCAAGTCCATGCTGGCACACAATCATCCGTTCAGCTTAATTTAGTTCAGAGATACAGCATGAAAACAGGCCCTTTAATCCACAGTCCCAGGTGACACTATTTCTATCCTACACACAGAAGCCAATTAACCTACAAACCTGTATGTCTTTGGAGCGTGGGAGGAAACCGGAGTACCCGGAGAAAACCCACGCAGTCACCCGGAGAACATATAAAATCCATACAGACAGCACCCTCAGTCAGGATCGAACCCGGGCCTCTGGTGCTGTGAGGCAGCAACTCTACCGCTGCACCACTGTGCCGTATCCTAGGTATAATAACAGTATACCAGGTGGCCATAATAGTGCACAAACAGAGGCCCATACGCAACCAAAGGCACAGTCTATAGAAATTCATAATTTCATGCTGAGAAGCGCAATGATTTTTCATATTGTGGAGTTGAAATGCCCCAGGATATTTTGTGAGGTACACCAACTAACTGCTTGTGTGAGGATCCAAGTTCAGGCATGTGTATGGATTAAGAGAGCACTTTGCTCGGAGCTTGTTTTATAAGATAAAACTAACAAGAGATTTTTGTTTTGCTGAAGTCACAAATAGCGCCTGATGTTTATGGTGAATTGATCCTCTGAGCATATTTAATTTTTTTTTGTGCTTTGGGAAGGGAACCAAGGGATATCGGTCTGTTACTCTGAAGATCAAAATACCAAGAACGTAGTTGTGTTTAAAAGAAGTTGCCAGCAAAAAAAATAAATCAGCAACTACTGAACCTTAAAAATATTAGGTGGGGAAATAGCATGAAGTAAATCAGAATGGGCAATGTGGGAACAAGGGGCGGTGGAGGTGGAGAGGTAGCATCTTGCACTGGAGTGGGGGGAGGGGGGGAATAATCCTTCCTATCCTCGAGCTATCTATCAGTTTGAAACCAGCAGCCCACGAACGAAGTGAGATCTTTGCCTTAGCAGCATGGACTGCAGAGCGGCACGGTGGGGCAGCGGTAGAGTTGCTGCCGTACAGCGCCAGAGACCCGGGTTCAATCCTGACCGCGGGTGCCGTGTGTATGGAGTTTGTACGCTCTCCCCGTGACCTGCGTGGGTTTTCCCCGGGTGCGCCAGAGTTCCCACACTCCAAAGATGTACAGGTGTGCAGGTTAATGGGTTCGCTGTACATGTAAATTGTCCCTAGTGTGCGTAGGATAGACGGGGATCGCTGATCGGTGCGAACTTAGTGGGTCGAAGGTCCTGTTTCCGTGCTGTATCTCTAACCCAAACACCAAACTAATACGGAGGAAGTCGACGTAAAAACCTGCATCTGTGGCGTTGGAGCCATTTGCATGGGGGAGAAAGTTGAATAGATTTGGGGCGGAGTAGAGGGGGTCTGGCACAGGGTGTAGCAGGGGAAGATGCAGAGTAAGACAGGAAGTGAGAGAGGTGGGAGCACGAAGGGTGGATTAGAGCAGAAAGATAGTCTTTGTTAGTTATGTAGAAACCAGGAGCTGCAGATGCTGGTTAGTACACTAAAGGACACAGAGTGCTGGAGTAACTCAGCGGGTCAGGCAGCATTTCCAGAGAATATGGATGGATAGGTAATGTTTCTTTTTCAGACGCTCACGAATGATTTTCAGATCTTCAGATGCTGAAGAAGATCCGAATGTCATTTGTCTCAGAGATGCTGCCTGACCAATTTAGTTACTCCAGCACTTTAGTTAGCGATAAGCTGTTGGATGCGATCTTTTCTCCTGATTATTGTACCTGAGGTCGAGGTGCGGCGCCACACTTTGGATGAGGGAAAGAAACGTTGCTGGCAGTCGGATTAAAGGTGCTGATTGTTAGGCGTAGTTGCCTGTGGCCGTGGATGCAGCTCCTCTGTGCAGTGACAATGGGCACTTGTGATCCCGCCCGGCGTGGGGCTAGGCTGTGGGCAGCTGACCACTAACAATGACCTTGTTTGTTGCAGGATCTGGGATGCTCTGACTGACAACTACATAACAAGCACAGCTGAGGACTGGCGGACAGCACGACTCCAGGAGCTCAACATGAACCTCTCCAACATGGAGGTAAACGCTGAAGCCTCGGATGAGGCAGCATTTACACTACCGGCTATCTCACAGCACAAGGCATTGTTCCAAAACTAATTGGAGCTAAATTTGTACTGTGCTGCAGAATCTCTCTGGGTTTATTTATGCACCACATCCCTCCTAGATGCCCCAATACCACAACGATCCTTGATTTGTAGGTTGATGATCATGATGATGAGACTTCATTGTCACTTGTACCGAGCTAGGTGCAGTGAAATACTTAGTTTTTTGCATGCAAATTACACAAAAGAGTCGCCACAGAGAGTGGCCCCGATAAAGTTACAAAAAGTGCTCACCCGTTCTTGGTCCCCCTTAGTTCACGGTGATGTGGCCCGTTCACTCCGGCTCGGCCTTGAGACATCTTGTCCTCGGTCCAACATGACCTCAGCCTGGAACTGACCTCGGCTTGACCTTGAGGCTCTGACCCATCCTCGGCCTCAGTCCGACCCGACCCGACCTCGGGGCTCCGACCCGACCACCACAAGTTGACCCTTCACTGCACGCTGGCCACAGGCTGCAGGCCGTGGAGCTAGTGGGCCGAGATCTCGTCTGTCATCCCAGTGTGCGGGCGAGTCGGGCCTGTTCGAAGCTGCTCGCTGGGTTAATTGACTCTCTGCAAATTACCCCCAGTGTGCAGGGAGTGAATGTAAAAGTGGGATATGGTGACTCGTGTGAATGGATGATCGATGGTTTGCAAAGACTCGGTGGGCCGAAGGGCTTGTTTCCATGTTATTTTGTAATCAATCAATTGATTTAAATAGTGAAAAACCCCAGAACTAGCTTATTAGTTGAGTGATCAGGTTTATAAAATTTGAAGTAACATCATCTTGCATCAGTATTAGATCCTACTTCTGAGTCAGAAGGATGTTGGTCCAAACTTATCGCAAACCTGAGCTGCACAGTACTGCAGGAATTTCAGAAATGCCTGTTTTATGTGGTGAGTGAAACCAAAGTCCTCTCAAGTGTCCACTGGCCAGTGTTGTGCTTGTTACCAGATACTAGTCCCCAGGCTGAGGAGAGGCCACAGTTCCCACCATCTCCAGCAGGTGATAGCTGCACTCACCATGCCAGCCAGGGTCCAGATCTGAGCCCCACATCCCGGCTCTCAGCGGCTGTACCATTCACTTAAGCCCATCCCACACCAGGCCTCAGGTGCAGCTCTGCATGTGGCCTCTGCGCTTCACTGCCAGCTGTGCAGTGTTGAGATGCCAATATCCTCGCTTCAGAAACACCAGCAGTGTCAGGTTCATAACACAACAGTGCACCGCCTGAGCAGATGTCTCCTTTGAAGCATAGATACTGAGGCCCAGTAGCGGACTGGGTCAAAAAATATTGGTTGCCAGGAGACAAAGGGGGCCCACTTCATCAGGGGCCCACTTGATATAGGGGGCCCACTTCATCAGGGGCCCACTTGATATAGGGGCCCACTTCATCAGGGGCCCACTTGCCATCGGGCAAGCTGACACCCTGGCCAGTCCGCCACTGCCTAGGCCCAACTTGCCCACACAGACCAACATACCCCATCTATACTAGCCCCACCTGACTGCATTTGGCCCATAACCCGCCTAACCTTTCCTATCCATGTACCTGTACAAATGTTTTTTAAACGTACCTGCCTCAACTGAAATAGTACCTGCCTCAACTACCTGAGGTTGAGGGAAGATGCTCAGTACAGTGAATCCTTCTGACTGCCCACAAACAAGAGACTTCCTTCAGTACGAATTGAAATTCAGCTCGGGATTGAGGATAAAGCACTGGACATTTAATCCAAAATATCCCCATGTCACTGGAGACATGGCAGCACAGTGCAGTGATGTCAATCGGAAGTTAATGCACTTTCCGACTGTCACCCAGTAATTGATTCGAAAAGCACAGACAGCTTCAAATTCTAAAGCATGGGGTAGATTTTCATTGTGTTTCAGACTAAAGATATTTCAGACAACACAGCAGGTCTTGCACGGGGCTGCATGGTGCCGTAGCGGTAGTGTTGCTGCCTTACAGCACTCGAGACCCAGGTTCGATCCTGATTACGGGTACTGTCTGTACGGAATTTGTATGTTCTGCCCGTGACCAGCGTGGGTTTTCTCCAGGTGCTCCAGTTTCCTCCCACACTCCAAAAATGTACAGGTTTGTAGGCTAATAGACTTTGGTAAAATTGTAAATTGTCCCTAGTGTGTGTAGGACAGTGTTAGTGTGCGTGGTTCGCAGGTCGGCATGGATTCGGTGGGTCAAAGGTTCTGATTCCACGCTGTATCTCTAAACTAAACTAAACCTGAATGACACAACAAATTCACTATTTGATTTACCAATGAAGTTTCTTTCATATGTAAAGCATTTTACATTTCATTAAATATTTTAATGAAACACTTTCAAATGATCTTTGCTGATGTTGCTCAGTATATATAGTCCAAAATATGCCACATCTTGAAGGTAAATTATAAAATGCAACATTGACATAACCTGGGATTGGCAGATATTTCTACCACCAGTATTATAAGCTGATTGTGTTTAGTTTAAAGATTCAGCATGAAAGCTGGTCCTTTTGCACAACGAGTCCACCCAACCATCAATCGCGCACTCACACTAGTTCTAAGTGATCCCACTTTCTCATTCACTTCTGACACACCGCGGGCAATTTTACAGAGGGCCAATTAACCTACAAACCTGCACATCTTTGGGATGTGGGAGGAAACAGAAGCACCCAGAGGAAACTCATGTCGTCACAGGGAGAACATGCAATCACCACATGGACAGCACTCGAGGTCAGGATCGAACCCAGGTCGATGGCACTGTGAGGCAACAGCTCTACCAGGTGTTAATGAGACTAACATTTACCTGGTTATGCAAGTCCTCTTTATGAAAGGTCCGAGCCTCGACTCCACATCTAAATATGGCTCAAATCTGCACGAGAGGCCATCTAACACAGAGCAGAAACCCATGTATACTCTATACACACACTACTCCGTTTCCCAGTGTTTCTCTGCGATGTGACTCTGGCGACCAGCAGAGGTGGAGATTTATTCTCGACCTGTCACTGCTCTTGGCAGCATTGGAGCCCTTGGGGATTGTGGAGAAGACTGCTCTGTCTGCAAGGTTCGATTTGGGCAGCGGGACACAGATTACAGCTCAGACTTAGCCAACTTTATATTTTATGACTTGGTTTGAATCTACCCACGTGAAGAATTTATGACACGGAAGGTCCGTCCAACAGCCCGAGGGAGGCAGAGCTGGCTATGGAAAGCCAATGCTAGAAATTATCAATTAAATTTTGCAAATAGAGCTTATTTTCTGCAACTCTACCATCAATGCTGTTTAATGCAATACTTCCTTAGAAGGCTTAGGAAGTGTGGCATGTCCCCGACAGTTCTCACCAACTTCTACAGATACGCCATAGAAAGCATTTGGTCGGGATGCATCACAGCATGGTTTGGGAACAGCCCCATCCAAGACCACAAGAAATTGCAGAGAATTGTGGATGCAGCCCAGACCATCACACAAACCAACCTCCCTTCCCAATTCAACTCAATTACACTTCAGGCTGCCACAGCAAGGTCACCAACATGATCAAGGATGAGTTCAACCCCTCTTCTCCCCTCTCCCTTCAGGCAAGAGGTACAGAAGTGTGAAAATGCACACCATCAGATTCAGAGACAGTTTCTTCCCACCTGTTATCAGGCAACTGAACCATTCTACCAACAACTAGAGAGTGGTTCTGAACTACTATCTACCTAATTGGGACCTTTGGGCTATCTGTAAACAGACATTATTGGACTTTATCTTGCACTAAACATTATTCCCCTTATCATGTATCTATACACCGTGCACGGTAAATGGGAATAGTGCAGACGGCCACTTAATGGTCGGCATTGACATGGCGGGTTGAAGTGTTCAATGACTATGATCCCCCCCCCCCCCCCCCCCCCCCCCAGCCCCTGACTTTAGTACACGATTGTAATCATGTTTGTCTTTCAGCAGATTGGATAGCATGCTGCAAAAGCTTTTCACTGTACCTCCGTACATGTGACAATAGACTAAACTAAATCCGGGGGGGGGGGGGGGGGGGTATTATGGAGTAATTCCCAGTGACCAGCACTGGGTCCATAGTCTTCTGTGCCTTGGTGATTCAAGTATTCATACAGATGCTTAAATCCTTGAATGAATGAATATTTTATTGTCACATATCATAGGTCACAGTGAAATTCTTTGCTTGCCTATCCAAGGTATGCAAGTAGTCACCCATAAAGGCTGTTTACAAAGTTACAAAGTACCCCCACGCCGGGTCCCCTATTGTCCATTGTTCTCCCCCCTCCCTCACAGTGGTCCCCCACACAGGGTCCTCCTTTGTTCCTTCCCTCGGCAGCGGCGTCGTCACTTCCACGTGGTCCGTCCTCGTCCGTCAGTCGTGGCGCCAGCATCGACTTCTCCACTACCGCTGCCGAGTCCTCTCCAGACGCCTCCATGGCGCCAAGCCAGGCCCCAGATGCGGGCTCCGCAGAGCTTCGTCGACCCGCGAGGTTCCGGACTCGGCTTCTCAGCAGCCCTCCAGAAGGCACCAAGGAGCCGGCCTCACTTCTGCTGCCGACCACCTTGGCCACCTCAGTCCTTGCTCCCTTTGCCTCACCCATTGGCTTCAGCCTCTAATCAATAGGAGATGGACATCTCACTGATGGCACTCCCATTCCCAACAGGCATTGATAAGACCAGTTGACGTATTTTTTCCCTATATTGTCAGCTCGAAGCCTTCTGGTTCATCTGGAGTTGAGATTGTCTCATGGCCTTACTGATGTGCCTGTTGCTGCCGAAGGAAATATAAATAAGGACAGAGGATGACAGTGAAAGGTTTTGTTAAAACTGGCATTTACCCTGCAGTTAGCTCATGCCCACCAGTAGCTGAAAGTTCCTTATGCAATGAACGGTTTAAACGTGGAGCCAGCACAGAGCGATGGGCCAAATGGCGGGTTCCTGTGCTGTAAATTCCATGTAACGTGTGAGTGAGTTATACACCTAATATGTTGCAAATCCATTCTCCTTCAAGGGGTCTCAATAACCAACCCCAGAAGGAAGGAAGTGAGTGTCTCACTGAACAGGCGGCTTTATATTCTGGCAATCAGCAGCACTTATTGTGTGAAATTGCTTCCTCCTCATCTGCCTCTCGACTGCAATGTGTCTTCTGTGTGTTTTACCACATCCTGAGTTTTCAGCTCTTGAGTTGGCATCTGTACCCAACATGAAATATAATTGGTACATTTTAAGACGGGAATGGATTCAGGTGACCTGCTGAGCTACCCCAGCACATTGTGTCTTTTTTTCCCTTTTTATATTATATACCTGGAGGATGTTGAGTAATAGCTGACGTACGTTGAGGTTTTAGCCAATTGCCTCATTATCATCATTCCATAAGCTTTGAAATAGCTTCTCAAAATATCCTTTAATCTGAAATTTTCAATTTAACAAACCATTGCTGCCAGAAAAATGTCACTGGAAACCTTCAGGCGTGTATGAATGACTCGGGGCGTAATTTTACAGTGTTGCTTTTTACCAATCTGTTCTGTGATACAATTCAACTGAATTGGAGGAGGAATGATGCCTCCCACAGTTAGGAGAACGATTCAGCAATGTCTCAAGGGCCTATCCCACTTGGGCGTTATTTGCGCGTAATGTACCCGACATAATTTACGCGTCTCAACGGACGACGCGCGCGTCGTGTCGCGCACGTTATGCGCGCATGGTGCGCTTTACGCATGCATGGTCCGTGGTGACATAGGCAGTGACGCACGGACGCGCGCGGTGCCCCAGGATTTTGGGATGTTCAAAATCTTCGCACGCCATCTGCGTGACGCGCAAATGACGCCTAAGTGAGACAGGCCCTTCAAGCTACGGAAAAGAAACACCAGTAAAAATGCATCATCATTGTGAATTTGTCAGTGAATGGATAGCTCATTCTTTGTGTAGGAAGGAACTGCAGATGCTGGTTTAATTCGAAGATAGACACAAAATGCCGGAGTAACTCAGCGGGATGGGCAGCAACTCTGGAGAGAAGCAATGGGCGACGTTTCGGGTCGAGACCCTTCTTTAGACTTTGTAGTGTTTAAGAAGGAACTGCAGATGCTGGAAAAATCGAAGGTGGACAAAAATGCTGAAGAAACTCAGCGGGTGAGGCAGCATCTATGGAGCGAAGGAATAGGTGACGTTTCGGGTCGTCACCTATTCCTTCGCTCCATAGATGCTGCCTCACCCGCTGAGTTTCTCCAGCATTTTTGTCTACCTTTAGACTTTGTATTGGTTATTTTTTTTGTTGGTCGTTGCCACTTTAAGTATTGATTTTCTCTCCTTAGGGACTTTTTTGCTTTTGAATTAACTCTCAGGATGTTGGCTTAACAGGCTTTTCCCTGAACTGGGGTTGCCCTGGTCTTGCAGGAAGAGTCAGTGGTAAGCCAGACAGGGCAAGGACAGTCTGCAACCTCCATGTGAGTGAATTGGTAGATGGGTGGACAGAGGGCGCAGATGAACAGGAGACAAAAGGGTGTAAGATAAGGAGAGAAGATAAGTGAAAAGAGAAGCTGGAAGATGGGATATAGGTGGAAGAGATCGGGGGGGGGAGGGAATGAGGGGCAGCATAGTGGGATAAATGGGTGGGATACATGGAAGGAGGGGGGGTGAAAGGAGAGTGTCACCTAAAATTGGAGAATTCAATACAAATACCACTTGCATAATATAAGGTACTATTCCTCCAGTTTGTGTGTGGCCTCTAAATAGTCATAGTCATTCAGCGTGTAAATAAGCCCTTCGGCCCTACTTGCTTGTGCCAACCAACATGTCCCATCTGCCCACCTGTCTAATTGTCTCTTAAATGCTATGATAGTAACTGCCTCATCTACCTCCACCGGCAACTCATTGCATACACCCACCACCATTTGTTACCCCTCAGGTTCCTATTAAATCATTTCCCCCCTCACCTTAAACCCATGCCCTCTGGTTCTTGATTCCCCTTCTCTGCACAAGAGACTCTGTACATTTACCCGACCTGCTCCTCTCATGATTTTATACACCTCCACAAGATCACCACAGCCTCCTGTTCTCCGAGGAATAAAGTCCTGGCCTGCTCAACCTCCTCCTGTAGCTCAGGCCCGGGAGTCCTGGCCACATCCTCCTAAATCTTTCCTGCACCCTGGTTCTTGGTTTCCTGGTCCTCCAATATATTCCAAATGGAATTGAAACTGGACCTTTTCCAGCTTGTTCACTTGCTGCAACCAGTCAAGTCACTTTTATTTTTATAGTACATTTAAAAAACAACTCTCGTTGACCAAAGTGCTTTACGTTGGTAGAGGTACTAACGTTATACAACAGTGGTTCATAGATTAAGTACATACATAAATACACACATATAGCCCTCCCTCAGAGGACGTCAAGAAAGGGTTGAAAGATGAGTTTTAAGTCTCGACTTAAAGGAGTCGATGGAGGGGGCAGTTCTGATGGGAAGAGGGATGCTGTTCCACGGTCTAGGAGCTGCAACCGCAAAGGCTCGGTCGCCCCTGAGCTTATGCCTAGTCCTCTGAGGGATGGTCAGTAACCCCAAGTTGGCCGATCTGAGGGACCTGGAGGTGGTGTGGGTAAGCAGACTTTTGATGTAGGTGGGGGCAAGCCCGTGAAGGGCTTTGTAAACATAAAGAAGGATCTTGAAATTTATTCAGAACCGCACAGGGAGCCAGTGGAGAGAGGCCAGGATCGGGGTGATGTGGTCCCTTTTTCGGGTGCCCGTCAGGAGTCTCGCTGCGGCGTTTTGGACCAGTTGCAGGCCAGTTGCAGCAGTCAATGGACTTGCTACTCCAACCTGCAATTCAATTGTCCAAAATCAAAATCAAATTAGTACGGCACAGCATTAGAGTTGCTGCCTTACAGCATCAGAGACTCGGGACCCGGGTTTGATCCTGACCACAGGTGCTGTCTGTATGGAGTTTGTACGTTCTCCCCGTGACCTGCGTGGGTTTTCTCCGACATCTTCGGTTTCCTCCCACACTTAATTTGGGAAGGGTTCCGACCCAAAACGTCACCTATCCATGTCCTCCAGAGATCCTGCCTGATCCGCTGAGTTACTCCAGCACTTTGCGTCTTTATGTGAGAACAGGCATTATTTGCCTGCCGTGCAGATCTCTCCATTATGCCGGCATTTGGAGACTGCACTTACATCATTGCGTATTGCCAGGAATACAGACGATTCTCCTTGGCTTATGTTTGAACATGCAAACTGTGAGCACTGTTCTTTGACACCTTCATCCAAGTGCCTTTGTCCTACTGGGCTCATTCTCCCACCACATTCACAAGGATCCAATAACTCATCACCACATCCCCCTGTAGCTGGAAGAACACTGCCTCCACTGTGCAACTTCCCTTTAAGATCTGCTCACCGCCATCACACTTGCTGTGCGTCAAGCTCACAGTTGTGAAAAATCACAACACTTCCACAGAGAACAGTGCTCTGAAGAGAAGGAACGGGTGACGTTTCGGGAGGAGACCCGAAGAAGGGACTCGCACCATAACGTCACCCATTCCTTCTCTCCAGAGATGTTGCCTGGCCCGCTGAGTTACTCCAGCTTTTTGTGTCTATCTTCGGTTTAAACCAGCATCTGCAGTTCTTTCCTACGCAGTGCTCTGACACAGGCAATGGCAGTTTAACACACGGTTACACAGAGAGACACAAAGTGCCAGAGTAAGTCAGGCAGCATCACTGGTGAACGTGGACCGTGTTCCGGAGATGCAGCCTGACCCACTGAGTTCCTCAACCACTTTGCGTCCTTTTTGGTGAACCAGCATCGGTGAGCTGAAAACCATTTTGGAAAACTCCTCCCTGCTCAGTTATTTTTCCTGAATAGTTTGTCTGAACGATAAAAAACAGTTAGAAATTATGTTAGGATTAGATGAAATAAGTTCCAAGCTGTGAATATCAGCAACAATTATCATGGTCGAGCCACATCAAAAACGCATATCAATGCCTCTACTTCCTCAGTAGGATTAGAAAATCCGGCTTAGCTCCATTGAATCTTACCAGCTCTTTAAGATGTACAGTAGAGAGCATCCTAACCAGATGCTTAACAGCTTTTAATGGGAACTGTACACAAATTGGAGGGAGTTGTGAACGCGTCCCAGTCCATCACACAAACCAATCTCTCCCCCACCCCCTCCATGTTGACTCCACCTATACTGTGCGTTACTTTGGGAAAGCAACCAATATATTTAAGAACCACTCCTCAGTCATTCTCTCTTCCCCCCTCTCCCATCAGTCAGAAGATAGAAAAGCTTGAAAGCACGTTCCACCAGATTGAAAAGCTGCTTTTTCACTGTTGTTCTCAGACTCTCATATGAATTCCTGATCTTCCAATCTATCTCGTTGGAGCTCTTGCACTTTTCTTTCAATCTGCACTTTCTCCGTGGCTGCAGTGTTAGATTCTGCATTCTGTTGGTTTCCTTTGCACGAGATGATGTATTCATGTCTGGTATAAAACCAAACCGATAATGTGGAGTCAGAAAACATTTAACTGGTATATCAACACTCGTACAAACCTATTGGTAAGATGACCCATTTCTATGATATCGAATCCTGATTTGTGTCTACTACTGGAGACCCACGGGAAGATTCAATATTGGAAAGGCAGAATCATTTATTTTTAGATTTATTTTGAATTGCTGCAAATTAGATCAGATCATCGCTTCCCGAATGACGGCAGCCGGGTGGTATTTGAAAGGTCCCATTGTCCTGCAAGGAAATGCAAATCATGGGGCAAAAGGCACGGCTGTGTGGCCCCTGCACTTGGTACGAGAGCAAGGCCAATTAGCATTGGATATAATTAGCATTGAGTTAGCACAAGGCTTGCCAGACTATCCCCATCACAAGATTCCACCAGACTGCAACTCAGAAAACGCAGAGACATTCTGGGCAAGAAAGGAGTGACAGAGGAGCTGGATTTTGAGATCCCAGCGTTAAGGCAAGTCTGAAAATTGCAGATTTTATTTTAAGTTGTAAGCGATGTGTCGAGTATAGGGCGACACGGTGGCGCAGTGGTACCGTTGCTGCCTCACAGCGCCAGAGACCCGGGTTCAACCCTGACTATGGGTGTTGTCTGTGTCTGTACGTTCTCCCCGTGACCTGCATGGGTTTTCTCCGGGATCTCCGGTTTCCTCCCACACTTCAAAGATGTAGAGGTTTGTAGGTTAATTGGCTTGGTAAAATTGTAAATTGTCCCTCGTGTGTGTGTGTGTAGGATTGCGTCAGTGTGCGGGGAACGCTGGTCGGCGCGGACTCGGTGGGTCGAAGGGCCTGTTTCTGCGCTGTATCTCTAAAACAAAATCTAAAAACTGATCTTAGAGCAGGGCCATTATTTCTGTTCATCTGGGAGGATGCTCCTTAAAGTTCTGCCTCAGCCTCGGTGACAGGTGTAACACAACCTGCCGATCCGATGCTGTACCACCACATTTAGACTGTTGATTTTAGCGCCTCTGAAGCTAACAATCTGTAGCTGTGCAGAATCTGCGACTTGCGTGTCTTAGATCACCTGGCACTCAGCAGGGTGGTGCGTTTTGTTGCATTTTACATTATCTATCTTCACTTATCTCATCTTTCACGCTGCAATGGCTCCAGAGCAGACGCATCTCCGACACACACACACACAAATCCCTGAGCAGGGTGAAGAGTATTGTATTAAAGTATTAAGGTATTGCTTTAAACCGCATGGCTGGTAGAATTTTAGAAAATAACCTTTATTTGCAACAAAATTTACAATTACTGTCGTTCACTTTCCAAAGCCAGCTCAGCCTCTCCTGGTGAGGCCAGGGTGTCGGAAAGACCTTCAGTGTCATAACTCCCTCACGTGGATAGATTCAAAACAAGTCATAAAATATAAACACAAAATGCTGGAGTAAATCAGCGGGACAGGCAGCATCTCTGGAGAGAAGGAATGGGTCACGTTTTGTGTCGAGACCCTTCTTCAGGCTCGACACAAAATGTCACCCATTCCTTCTCTGGCTCAAAATCAGTATTCCATTCATCCTCACCGGTTAAAATAAATGGGGCACGCATGAGTGTTCAATTCGTTCTTGCCGTGACCCATAGATAGATAGGTAGCTGACTAGATAGCCTCTTTAATTTTAATTGTGTTTATTTTAATATACGCCAGATTGAAATTTTAAAAATATCAATAATAGTTATGGAAACGGGCTCTCCAGCCAAACCCGGCCACGTCAAGCAAGACGGCTATCAAATCTAGCCCCATTCTAGTTTAGTTTAGAGATACAGCAAGGAAACAGGCCCTTTGACCCACTGAGCCCGCGACGACCAGCGATCACCCCTACACTAGTTCTACCCAACGCACCAGGGGCAATTTAAAGAAGTCAATTAACCTACAAAAAACCTGCACGCTTTTGGAATGTGGGAGGAAACCAGAGCACTTGTGACGGGGAGACGGTACAAATTTCATGCAGACAGCACACCACAGTCAGGATCGAACCCAGGGCCTCTGGCGCTGTGAGGCAGCAACTCTACTGATGCAACACTATTACCTGCATTTGGCCCATATCCTTCTAAACCTTTTCTATCCATGGACTTGTTCAAATGTTTTTATAAAGATGAATTGTATTCTCCTCTGCAGCTTCCTTTGGCATTTTGTTCCATCCACCCACCACCATCTGACTGAACAACTTTCCACTTAGATCTCTTTTATATCTCTCCCTCTCCCTCTCCCTCCCCCTCACCCTCCCCCTCCCTCTCTCCCTCTCTCCCTCTATCCCCCCCCCTCTCTCGTCCTCCCTCCCCCTCTCCCCCTCCCCCTCCTCTAATTTTAGACTCAATACATCTTGTGATTTGACACACATGGATCAAGCCTTGCTGATCCAATCATCACAATATTGTGAAAACACTTTAATAAACCACCGTTGATGAATTAAGGCGTACTTATATAACATTTCCCATAACTTTGCAATATCCCTGTCTGCCTTGTAGTCAATTAAGTACATTTACGGTTTATTGTAGGCAAGGCTGAAGACAATTTGTACAAAGAAAGTTTGCACCAGCAGTGATGTGATATTGACCATGTCGTTTTTGTTTAAGTGCTTTGATTAGGTAGACATGTCACCAGGGAGAATGCATCTGCTTTTCTGACAAATCTTTCCATTGCATATGTAAACGGCACATGGCAGGTATGACTGGAAAACCAAGCTGCATTGCTGAGGTCAATTAGTTCAATTGTTGAGAATTACGAATGGAGTTAACCATTCTCAGAAGAGATAGGAGCAGAATTAGGCCATTTGGCCCCTCAAGCCAAGCCAGTCAATCATGGCTGATCTACTTCTCCCTCCTAACCCCATTCTCCCGCCTACTCCCTCTAACCCCTGACACCCGTACTAATCAAGAATCTATCGCTGCTTTAAAAATAGAGTTGCTGCCTCAGCGCCAGAGACCCGGGTTTGATCCTGACCACGGGTGCTGTCTGTACGGAGTTTGTATGTTCTCGCCATGATCTTTGTGGGTTTTCTCCAGGTGCTCCGGTTTCCTCCCACACACCAAAGATGTACAGGTCTGTAGGTGAATTGGCTTGGTAAAATTGTCAATTGTCCTTAGTGTGTGTAGGATAGTTTGTGGGGATCGCTGGTTGGCATGGACTCGGTGGGCCGATGGGCCTGTTTCTGTGCTGTATCTCTGATCTAAACTAAACTGGGGCTTGCTTAATCGAAGGGAACTCAGGAACTGAGAGGGGGTTGTGGGATTTGGTGCTCTGGTGAGTTGGACATGAGCACAGCAAACATTATCGAGGGATGCCAGATGCTAAACCTTCGGGATTTCAAAATAGTCAGATTGTGGAATATTTTAGCCTTACTGTAGATGGCAGTGTAGTATCTGTACTGGAACATCTTGGTATAACCAGTTCTGGGGCGCAAGTCCATGGTACTACAGATGGATGTTGTCTGTCCCAACATTTAAAAAACATTTAGACAGGTACATGGATGGGACAGGTTTAAAGGATTAAGAGCCAAATGCAGGCAGGTGGGACTAGTGTGTATGGGGCAAGTTCGCTGGTGTGGGCAAGTTTGGCCGAAGGACCTGTTTCCACACTCTATGACTCTATGATTGGGATCTCAAGAGGAGGCCAAAATGGATGATCCAGATTGGCTTCCTCACGAGATCACAATCAATAAAGAATTAAGTCTTCAGTCAAGCTGATTCTACTCAGCACTTCACCGATCATGTCTTCAGTGCTGAGAAGCTCGTGTCCCATCAATGAAGCCGTTCACGGAGCCTCTTCCTCTTGCATCTCTCACCACCATTCACAACCAGGTGGAATCGGACTCCCAGTTATTGATCTGATCCCTTGCTGGTGTGATCACAGTGGTGCGGCAGGTGGTGCAGCTGTCTTAATGTTCCAGTGACCCACTTGAGTTCTGACACAGTGCTCCCTGTGTGGAGTTTGCACGTTCTCCCTGTGACTGGTGGGTTTCCTCCAGATGCTCTGGTTTCCTCCCAGATGGGCCTCGTGACACAAAACGATGCAGGGTCTATGATGTTACCAGTTCACGATACTGATAAAAATATTGACTTTGATCAACCATTAGCTAGCAAATCTGCTGGACCTGGAGATGGTGGAACCTCTTGCAGTTCTACACACTCTCCATTGATTGCTTTACAGCATCCCTGTATGAATTAATTTGGGGAAGGGGTGGGATGATGCAAAGTGAAGCCTTTCTTAGAGAGATACAGTGCGGAAACAGGCCCTTCGGCCCACTGAGACCGTGCCGACCAGCGATCACCTCGTGCAGTAACACTCTAGGGACAATTTTTACAACCTACGGAAGCCAAATAATCTACAAACCTGTACGTCTTTGGAGTGTGGGAGGAAACCAGACCACCCAGAGAAAGCCCACGAGGTCACAGGGAGAAGATACAAACACCATACAGACAGCACCCATAGTCAGGATCAAACCCGGGTCTTTGGTGCTGCAAGGCAGCAATTCTGCCCCAAACCTGTGAAGTTGGTGAACCTGTGCAATGTATACAAAACACTGGGTAGTCTCATTGAAGTGCACTGCGGAGATAAGGGGCTGGATGACGTGGCATGCTACATCAACGGCCAGAGAGAGTTTGAAGAACAATGGTACATTAAAGCAACAATTACATTGAATGCCAATTTTGACCTTGTTCTACATGAGATGCCAGCTTGATGTTTCCTTTACTCGTTCTAGTGGCATTAATCAATTCACTAATAGTTGGAAATGGGCAAGTTTCCAGCCCTAAACAACATCTCCCCATTTGGCTTTGTAATGCTTTATGAATGCATGGAATGAGGCAGGTGATTATACAGCTACTTCAGTGCGGGAAGCCAAATGTTTTGAGAGAGGGACAAGATCAAAGGACTTGTGATTCATGGGATAAACTAACTCGGGGTTGAGCGACGGAAGTGAACGATTCTACTTTTAACTTTTCCTTTCTCTTGCATCGTCCAGGCGAGCGACAAAGACAGCATCACCGAGGATGGGGAGTTGATCGAGAAGTTGGATGTCATTGTGTCGTCCACCAGCGAGGAGCCCCTCTTCACAGCTGAGCAGGTAGATCATTAAAGCCGATTCAGGGGCGGCACGGTGGCACAGCGGTACAGTTGCTGCCTTACAGCCCCAGAGACACAAGTTCGATCCTGACAACGGGTGTTGTCCATATGGAGTTTGTACGTTCTCCCTGCGACCATGTGCGTTGTGCCCGGGTGCTCCAGTCTCCTCCCACACTCCAAACATGTGCAGGTTTGCAGGTTAATTGGTTTCTGTAAAATTGTAAATTGTCCCTGTAAGTGTGTAGGATAGTGCTAATGTGCTATTGTTGATCAGCGCTGACTCGGTGGGCCTGTTCCCACATTGTATCTCTAAAGTCTAAATTTAATGCAGTAGAGAATGCATCACGTCTGCAAATCAAAATGACACAATCTAACATGTCCATTACTTTCAGGAGAGACCATCAACACCAAAGGTTGATTAACACAACCAGGTACCTTGACACAAGGCTATCCATCAACTCTATCACTCATTAAAATCTGTCCCTCAGTTCCTTCTTTTTCATCCATGCCCAACACATGAAAGGCAATTTGCAGAGGCCAATCAACAAGAGTACCCGGTCACATAGAGTATGCAAACTCCACACAGACAGCACCCGAGGTCATGATCGAACCCAGGCCTCTGGCACTGAGGCAGCAACTCTACCAGCTGCACCACCGTGGTGCATATAGTATACTTGGTCCATAATACACTCGTCAATAGTTTAATTCAGTTTATTGTCACATGTACCGAGGTACAGTAAAAAGCCTTTGTGCATGCTAACCTGTCAGCGGAAGGACAATACATGATTACAAGCGACCCGTTTGCAGTGTACAGATACACGATAAAGGGAATAACGTGAATAATGTTTGGTGCAAGACAAAGTCCAGTGTAGTCCAATCAAAGGTGGTCTGATGGTCTCCAATATCTCAGGCCTGTTCTCCAGTTGTTAGTAGGATGGTTCAGTTGCCTGATAACAGCTGGGAAGAAACTGTCCCTGAATCTGGGTACTTTGAGGAGATAAGAATGACAATTGAACAGAATGGACTGTAGCAGAGTATCAGAGATTAGCATTTTCTAATCTTTCCACAGGTCATTGAGGAGATTGAAGAAATGATGCAGAATTCCCCTGACCCTGATGTTGAGGAGACTCCATCACAGTCCGACAAGCTCTCGGTCGTCTCGCTGGAGGTACAAGTGTTGAAACCTTCCATCTGCAGCAACAATAACATCCTGACAGAGGGTAAGGAATCAACAGACTGATGTTACATGACGTTGCGTGAGTCTGAAGCAGATTCTCGACCCGAATCATCACCCATTCCTATCCAAATGTGCTGCCTGTCCTGCTGAGTTACTCCAGCTTTTTGTGTCTATCATCGATGTTTCATGAAAGAAGGGAATTAGTTTGCATTGGTGGATGATATAAAGAGATTTGTAGATTTGCAGTTCTAATTATCCCATTACAGGGAGGATGTGGAGGCTTTGGAGAGGGTGCTGAGGAGGTTTACCAGAATGCTGCCCGGATTAGAGTGTTTCAGCTACAAGGAGACATTGGATAAACTTGGAATGTTTTCACTGGAATGTCAGAGGTTGAGGGGAAACTTGATAGAAGAATATAAAATGATGAGAGGTACAGACATGGTAGACAGTCCGAACCTTTTTTTCCCAGGGTGGAACTGCCAACAGGGGAGGGCATAGGTTTAAGATGAGAGGGGGAAAGTTTAGTGGAGATGTGCAGGACAGGTTTTTTTACACAGAGAGTGTGGATGGCCTGGAAAACATTCACTGGGGTGGTGGTAGAGGCTGTTATGATGGTGGCTTTTAAGATACTTTTAGATAGGCACATGGAAGGGCAGTGAATAGAGAGATATGGTTCATTTCCAGGCAGATGAGATCACTTTAACAGGACATAGTTTTTGACACAAACATTGTTGACCGAAGGGGCAGGACTGATTGGGTTAACGTATGATGAGTGTTTGATGACATTGGACTCGTTGGAGTTCAGAAGGATGAGGAGGATCCTCATTGAAACTTACCGAATAGTGGAAGGCCTGGCTAAAGTGGATGTGGAGAAGATGTTTCCATGAGTGGGAGAGTCTAGAACCAGAGGGCAGGGCCTCAAAATAAAGGGACATACCTTTAGAAAGTAGATGAGGAGGAATTTCTTAGGCGGATGGTGAATCTGTGGAATTCATTGCAACAGACGGCTGTGAAGGCCAAGTCAATGGGTATTTGAAAACAGAGACTGACAGTTTCTTGATTAGTAAAAGGTGTCAAAGATTATGGGGAGAAGGCAGGAGAATGGGGTTGAGAGGGAAAGATGGATCAGCCATGATTGAATGGCAGAGTTGACTCGATGAGCTGAATGTCCTTCCTAGACAATAGACAATAGACGATAGGCAGGAGTAGACCATTCGGCCCTTTAAACCAGCACCGCCATTCATGGCTGATCATCCCCAATCAGTACCCCGTTCCTGCCTTCTCCCCATATCTCCTGACTCCGCTATCTAGCTCCCTCTTGAAAATATCCAGAGAACCGACCTCCACCACCCTCTGGGGCAGAGAATTCCACAGACACAACTCCCTGTGAGAAAAAGTGTTTCCTCGTCTCCGTTCTAATCTAGTTCTGATCCTCTGACTTATGAACTTATGAAGGATCCCGACTCGAAAGTAAAAAATCATCTGTCCATTCCCTCCACAGATGCTGCCTCACCTGCTGAGTTCCTCCGGCATTTGTACTTTGTATTTTGCAGTTTCTTGTGTGTCCATTTAAATGCTATTGAGCAGACTAAAAAGGATACTGTCACTGGCCCAAATGGTGTGTCTGTCGATTTACAATATGGACATTAATTAATCTTAAACTCGAATGTCTTCTTCCAGGAATTCAACATGACAAAGTTCCAGATAGGGTCTTGAATATTCATCTGTTATCCACAGCGTCCGGCAAACCCATATTGCCAGTATCCCACACACATGCTCGTATGAACAGACTGTTCTTCAGTTGTGAGTTTGTGAGCTGAGGACAACCTGTAACCTGATGCTCACACCTCACTATTGCAGGCTCCTTAGACCAGACACCTGAAAACATATTTCCTGTGTTTTGCACACTATGAGTTGTAGAATAAGACCGTGGGGAAGGGCGCAGACCATTCGGCCCAAGCACATGAAACTAGAGCAGGAAGAACAGGGTTCAGAGGGCGTCAGGTTTAGGTTAGTTTAGCGCTTACAGCATGGAAGCAGGCCTTTCAGCCCATCGAGACCATGCTGACCAGCAATCACCCCGTACACTAGCACTATCCTACACACAAGGGACAATTAACCTACAAACCTGCACGACTTTGGAGTGTGGGAGGAAACTGGAGCACCCGGAGAAAATCCACGTGGTCACAGGGAAAATGTACAAACTCTATACAGACAAGCACCCATAGTCATGATCGATCCCGGGTCTCTGGCGCTGTAAGGCAGCAACTCTACCGCTTCGCCACGAGTTGATTCATCCTTCAGAAACAAAAAGAAATGGTCCTGACTGATATCAAAACATAAAGTGCTGGAGCGGGTCAGGCACCGTCTGTACTTCCTCTCCCCTTCGTGAGCCTAGCCCCACCCCAGTGTGAAGCCATTTCTCCCAATAACCCACCCTTCCTTTGCCTCCGCCCCTGTCCCCCTCCAACCATATCCTTCCCTCTTCCTTCACATTTCACTCCACTTCTCGACTTATCAGACGCCATTTTGTCTGCTTTTCATCTCTAGCCTTTGTCACCTCCTCCGTGAATCCCCTCCCCCTTCCTCCCCAGTCCCCACCACTATCCACCTATCACTCATGTAGGAAAAAGCTGCAGATGCTGGTTTATACCGAAGGTAGACACAAAATGCTGGAATAACTCAGCGGGTCAGGCAGCATTTCTGGAGATAAGGAATGGGTGACGTTTCGGATCGGAACCCTTCGGTATAATCCGGCATTTGCAGTTCCTTCCTACGAAGGTTTCCAACTCGAAATGTCACCTATACTTTTTCTCCATAGCTGCTGCCTGACCCGCTGAGTTACTCCAGCATTTTGTGCCTATCCACTTTTCACTTGCCAGCCTCTGTCCCATCCCCCACCCCACCTCTCTTCCAGTTTTCTCCCTCTTATTACAATCAGACTGAATAAGGGCCCTGACCCAAAACGTCACCTGTGCAATCCCTCCACAGATGCTGCCTGATCCGTTGAGTTACTCCAGCACTTTGGGTTTATGCTCAAGATTCCAGCATCTGCAGTTCCTTTTGTCTCCATTTGACTGATACTAAACTGAGGGTTCGCGATACACACATACACTACAGGTGCCGCGGTGGCAGATGCGATCCGGGGTTACCGTGAGGGAGGGGGAAGAACAATGGACAACGGAGGACCCGGCGTGGGGGGGGGGGGGTGGTGCCATAAGAGAGAGGGGAGGGGGGAAGAACAAAGGGGAAACTGGTGCGGGGTAGGGGAATTTGTAACTTTGTAAGTGTCCTTTATGGGCGACTATTTGCATACCTTGGGGAATGCAAGGAAAGAATTTCACTGAGGCTCGTCGCATGTGATCATGAAGTATTCAATTCAATTCAAAGAAAATAAACTTATAAGGAAGAATTGAGTGGCTTTGGATCACAAACCTTGAAGCGTGCTGTTGTGTTTTGCTGGTGCAGATGTTAAACTGATGACAGAGGCAGAAGTGGGCGAGCTGCTGGTGCGGATTGAGCTGGCCATTAAAGACTACTCGGAGGAGCTGATCCAACAACTGGCGCTGCGCGACGAGCTCGAGTTTGAGAAGGAAGTGAAGAACAGCTTCATCTCCATACTCATCGAGGTGCAGAACAAGCAGAAGGAACACCGGGAGTCGATGAAGAAGAAAAAGAAGGATAAAGGTGGAGTTCAGCCCAGCGTCCGTCAGGAGAGAGTGACCCGCATGCCCGTGAAGGTGAGACGTTCCTGGTCACTCTGTGGTGGTGCCAACCATGAGGCTGGTCCTCACCAGCTAAACATTATTGCATCCATGTCCCCGCATGTTCTGTTGTCGGGTGATTAAACTGCAGAAGAGAGAGAGGCTGTCACTGTGTAATCCCAAGATAGACACGGGGCACTTGTTGCTACTCGGTAAGTGGTACAGAAAAATGTCAGGCAGAGGGCATAGCTTAAAACGGAAAATTAACAGGCTGTTATCTGACGCGCAGCACTCCATTACATAAACATAATTTCACATACTACTAGAATGCATTACACGCACGCACGCACATGCACGCACACACACGCACGCACGCACATACACGCACGCACACATACGCACACACATGCACAAACATACACATGCACGCACACACATGTATAAACACACACACACACACACGCATACACATGCACGCACACATGTATAAACATACACACACACACACACGCATAAACATACACGTACACACACACATGTATAAACATACACACACATGTATAAACATACACGCACACACATCTATGCCGACACTCAGGAACCATTTCACTTTAACACACAGACATACAAACATCCATGTAGATGGCTACACATTGACTATCACAGTATATAAAGATAGACACCAAATGCTGCAGTAACACAGCGGGTCAGGCAGCATCTCTTCAGAAAAAGAATAGGTGACGTTTCAGGTCAGAACCTTTCAAACCAGAATCTACAGTTCCTTCCCACAAAATATATAAGAAAGATAGGCACAAAATGCTGGGGTAACTCAGCGGGACAGGCAGCATCTGTGGAGAGAAGTAATGGGTGATGTTTCGGGTCGAGACCCTTCTTCAGACCTAAAGTAAAATAACTGAAGGGTCTGTCCCATTTTCACGACCTAATTCACGACCTTTTTTACTCGTGGACATTTTTCATCATGTTGAAAAAATGCCCCAAGCTACTTGATACCACGAGTACCTACGACTAGCATCACGACCTGCTACGACCTACCTACGACCTTCTGCGACCTTGTGATGACCATGCTGCGAGTATGAGAAGGGCAAACTCGGCAGAGGTCGTGAATTAGGTCGTGAAAGTGGGACAGACCCTTAAGGTTGCTAACAGTTAATCTTTTCCAAAAAGAAACACCTGGATAATTATAAATCAATCCCAAACCCTTCCAGGTGTACACTGGCCCTATCCCTGATCTCTATCTCCGTTACATTAACGACTGCTACCTCTTGCACCCATGCAGAACTCATGGACTTCATAAACTTCACCACCAATTTCCATCCTGCACTCAAATTCACTTTGACCATCTCCGACACCTCCCTCCCCTTTCTTGATCTCACCGTCTCCATCACTGGAGATAGACTATCAACTGACGTTTATTATAAACCCACTGACTCCCACCACTGTCTCCACTTCACTTCTTCCCACCCTGCATACCTTAAGGGCCATCCAAACCCAGCTGTAAGGTTGGCCTTGATGGTGTGGAGCCCTTATTTGCTACTATCCCAGGACTTTTATGTATTTTATGGTGGCACAGTGGTGCAGCATTAGTTGCTGCTTTATGGGCCTGTCCCACTTAGGCGACTTTTTAGGCGACTGCAGGAGACTATGCAGTCGCCACATGTTCACGGGTGGTTGCCGGGTAGTCACCTTCATGGTGGTGAGGAGTTCCCACATTCCCAACATGTTGAAAAATTAGCGGCGAGAGTAGAATGAAGCCGCCATGGAGAGTAGCGAGAATCCTCGTGCCGTAGATGGGTCGCCAGGAGGTCGAAGGTTCTCGTAGGTTCTTGCAGGTTGTGGCCGGTGCTGACCGGTGAATTTCATTGGCTCATTGGGAAAAAAAACATAACCAGTAGTTTTCAGAACCAGAACTAACTGACCGGTAAAATTGATGTCCTCCGAGCTTCACAGCAGTGTATCTCTGACTTCTTAACTGTTGTCTGGCTTCCTAAAAGTTGTCTCCACTCCTTCTCGCCCCCTCCCCCTCCCCTCTTTTAAAGGACTTACCATACACTGTGCTTTAGCCGTCTTAATTACAGCGCCAACCTTCCTGTTCATCGCGGTGTGTGTCTATATCACCTTGGCTTTGTACCGTGTGAATTTCAGACAGTGCTCACCCCGCTTGCCCTGTCCCCTGCCTTTGCGATGTGTTTGTGTGCGTGTGTGTTCCACTCTGACAGTCGCCTTTCCAGTTGTCAGTTTTTCAGGCGCCTGAAAAATAGCCGAAGTGGGACAGGCCCATTACAGCGCCACAGACCCAGGCTCAATCCTGACTATAGGTGTTGTCTGTACGGCATTTGTATGTTCTATCTGTGACTGTGTGGATTTTCCCCGCGCGCTCCGGTTCCCTCCCACATTCCTAAGACATGCAGGTTTGTAGGTTCATTGGGTTCTGTGAAAATTGTAAATTGTCCCTAGTGTGGAGAATAATGTTAGTGATCATTGGTCGGCACAGACTCGATGGGCCAAAGGGCCTGGTTCCATGCTGTATCTCTAAAGTAAAGTCTAAAGTTCTATCTTGTATTTCTTATGGAAGGAAACATTTCAAAATACATTGGCATTGTACCATATCTCTTAAAACACCTATGAAGCAAAACATTATTTTGGGATGTTGATGAGATTTTGTATATCAGCAACACTGATGTTACAGCGAGGAGTGACATGAATTACCAGCAAAACATCTTGGCAACTATTTATAAAGGATCCCATATTATGTAACCAGCATTTCTTACAGTGAATTTTCTCTACTAAAGTAGATTTTCTGGCAAATACAACGCAAAAGCAATGTATCCACAACACAAATAAGTTAGGAGCAGGGAGGTTCTACTGCAGTTGTACAGGGTCTTGGTGAGACCACACCTGGAGTATTGCGTACAGTTTTGGGCTCCTAATCTGAGGAAGGACATTCTTGCCATAGAAGGAGTACAGAGAAGGTTCACCAGACTGATTCCTGGGATGTCAGGACTTTCATATGAAGAAAGACTGGATAGACTCGGCTTGTACTCGCTAGAATTTAGAAGATTGAGGGGGGATCTTATAGAAACTTACAAAATTCTTAAGGGGTTGGACAGGCTAGATGCAGGAAGATTGTTCCCGATGTTGGGGAAGTCCAGAACAAGGGGTCACAGTTTAAGAATTAAGGGGAAATCTTTTAGGACTGAGATGAGAAAAACATTTTTTACACAGAGAGTGGTGAATCTCTGGAATTATCTGCCACAGAATGTAGTTGAGGCCAGTTCATTGGCTATATTTAAGAGGGAGTTAGATGTGGCCCTTGTGGCTAAAGGGATCAGGGGGTATGGAGAGAAAGCAGGTACAGGATACAGTTGGATGATCAGCCATGATCATATTGAATGGCGGTGCAGGCTCGAAGGGCCGAATGGCCTACTCCTGCACCTATTTTCTATGTTTCTATGTTTGTCACAATTCTTAAAAGTGGTCGACGGTGATATTAAAAATCTGCTGGATGAGTTCAGCACTGAATCATTTATTGTGGTCAATCTCAGAGGCCAAACCAAGCCTTTTATATATTGAAAAATAGACACAAAAAGCTGGAGTAGCTCAACAGGTCCGACAGCATTTCTGGAGAAAAGGAATAGATTAAGTTACGGGTCAAGACCCTTCTTCAGACTGAATTTCTGTTCTTGACCTGAAACGTCACCTATTTCTTTTCTCCAGAGATGCTACCTGTCCCGCTGAGCTATTCCAGCCTTTTCAAGGTTTCAAGGTGAGTTTATTCTCCCACGTACCAATTAAGGTACAGTGACAATTCAGTTTGCCATACAGTCGTACCACAAAGAGCAACAAGACACACAAATATTGTTTTTACATGCACACAGCGACTCCCCTACATTCCTCACTGTGATGGAAGGCAACAAAAAGTTCAATCACTTCCCTGCTTTGTTTTCCCACGGTCGGGGCATTCGAACCTTCCGTTGTCGGGGTGATCTTGGCTCCCGCAGCCGGCGGTCGAGCCCTCCGCATCGGGGCGATCAAGCTCCCGCATGGGTGGGGGTTCTCAGCTCCCCGTGCCGGGCGATCGGAATTCCGATTCGGGGTCCCGGGTCTAACCTCCTGCGGCTTGGAGCTTCCCAACATCAGTCTCTACCCGAGACTGCGAGCTCCTCGATGTTGAAATCCGCAAGCCGCAGTTGGAGCGTCGATCCCAGGCAAGGGATCACAGGCTCCGATGGTAAGTCCACGGCCCCTTGGTGGGGCTCAAAGTCAGTCCCGAGCAAGGCCGCCAGCTCCAAGATGTTAGGCCGCAGAGCGACCGGAGACACGATCCGGAAAACAATCGCATCTCCAGCAAGGTAAGAGATTGAAAAAATGTTTCCCCCGACCCCCCCTCCCATCCCACCCCCCACATGAAACAAACCAAAGAACATTAACACATACTTTTTAAAACACGCTAAAAATAACAAAAAAGACGAAAGGGGATAGATTGGAGGGCTCATCTAGGGAGGCTAGGGAAGCGGAAAATCAAAATGTGACAGGAGGATCCAGAATGTGTGAAGATAAAGCTCTAGATGTAAAAGGGGCAAAAACGGAAAGGAAGGGTAGTAAAAATCATCTGAAAGTGCTTTATCTAAATGCGCGGAGTATTCAAAATAAGATAAATGAATTAACGGTGCAATTAAGTATATATAGTTATGATATCGTGGCCATTACGGAGACATGGCTGCAAGGGGATCAGGACTGGGAGTTAAATATAGAGGGGTACTCGACAATTAGAAAAGATAGACAGGGAAGAAAGGGAGGAGGGGTGGCCCTTTTAATAAGGGAGGGAATAACGGCAATGGAGAGGAAGGATATTGCGTTGAAGGATCAGGATAGTGAAACAGCTTGGGTACAGATAGAGAATAACAAAGGGAAAAAAACACTAGTGGGTGTAATTTATAGACCTCCAAATAGCTGTGACGCTGTTAGTCAGAACATAAATCTGCAAATAGTTGACGCATGTAAAAAGGGAACTGCTGTAATCATGGGGGACTTCAATTTTCATATTAATTTGGCAAACCAAACTGGGCAGGGTAGACTAGAGGAAGAGTTTATAGAATGTATTAGAGACGGGTTCCTAGAACAGTATGTCACGGAACCGACAAGGGGGGAGGCAATCTTAGATCTGGTCCTGTGTAATGAAGCAGGATTAATTAAAAATGTCATAGTTAGGGACTCGTTGGGAACAAGTGACCACAATATGGTCGAATTCCATATTCAAATAGAAGGGGAGCAGGTTGAAACTCAGGCTAGGGTGCTTAGTCTAAATAAGGGGGATTATGAAGGTATGAGGACTGAGCTGATCAAAGTTGACTGGGATAGCAGACTCAAGAATAAGACGGTACATGAGCAGTGGTGTACGTTTAAGGGTCTACTGTATAACCTTCAAGATAAATTTATTCCTATGAAGAAAAAAAGGGGTAAGGGTAAGAACAGTCAGCCATGGCTCAGTAAAGCTATAAAGGATAGTATTCGGCTGAAGGCAAGGGCATATAAGGTAGCCAGAGGTAGTGGGAGGGCAGAGGATTGGGAAGCATTTAAAGGTCAGCAAAAAGTAACTAAGAGATTAATTAAGACGGGGAAAATAGGCTATGAAAGGAATTTAGCGAACAACATAAAAACTAATAGTAAGAGTTTTTATAGCTATATAAGAAGAAAAAGGGTGGCTAAGGTGAACGTTGGTCCATTGGAGGGTGAGACTGGAGAGTTGTTGGTGGGGAACATGGAAATGGCAAAGGCATTAAACGAGTATTTTGTATCAGTCTTCACCATAGAAGACACAAAAAATATTCCAACGCTGGATAAACAGGAGGCGGTAGGAATGGAGGAGCTAAATACTATTAAGATCACCAAGGAGGTGGTATTAGGGAAATTAATGAGACTGAAGGAGGATAAATCCCCTGGGCCTGATGGATTACATCCAAGGGTCTTGAGGGAGATAGCAGTGGGGATTGTAGATGCATTGGTGATAATTTTCCAAAACTCCCTGGAGGCAGGAACGGTCCCAGTGGATTGGAAAATGGCCAATGTAACACCTATATTTAAAAAAGGAAGTAAACAGAAGGCGGGTAACTATAGACCGGTTAGTCTAACATCGGTGGTGGGTAAAATGTTGGAGACAATTATTAAAGAATCACTAACGGGCCACTTGGATAAACATGACTTCATCAGACAGAACCAGCATGGTTTTGTGAAGGGGAAATCGTGTTTAACGAATCTGCTCGAATTCTTTGAGGAGGTAACAACCCGAGTGGATAAAGGGGAACCGGTGGATGTGGTATACTTGGACTTCCAAAAGGCTTTTGACAAGGTGCCACATAAGAGACTATTGCTAAAAATAAAAAATTGTGGGATTGGGGGTAATATATTAGCATGGGTAGAGGATTGGCTAACGAATAGGAAGCAGAGAGTGGGGATAAATGGTTCATACTCGGGATGGCAACCGGTAACTAGCGGGGTTCCGCAAGTGTCGGTGCTGGGACCCCAGTTGTTCACAATTTATATAAATGATTTGGAGGAGGGAACCAAGTGTAATATATCAAAATTTGCGGACGATACGAAAATGGGAGGGAAAGTAGGGGATGAGGAGGATAGGAAGAGTCTGCAAAAGGATATAGATAAGCTAGGTGAGTGGGCAACAACTTGGCAGATGAAATTTAATACTAATAAATGTGAAGTCATTCACTTTGGGGAAAAAAATGATATGGCAAGTTATTTTCTAAATGAGGAGGAGCTGCGTTGTAATGCAACGCAAAGGGATCTAGGGGTATTAGTACATGAATCACTAAAAGTCAGTATGCAGGTGCAGCAAGCAATCAGGAAGGCCAATGGAGTTTTGGCCTTTATTGCTAGGGGGATTGAGTATAAAAACACGGAGGTCTTGCTGCAGCTGTACACGGTATTAGTGAGACCACATTTGGAATACTGTGTACAGTTCTGGGGTCCATACTTAAGAAAGGATGTACTAGCCCTGGAGGCAGTGCAGCGAAGGTTTACAAGATTAATTCCTGCAATGAGGGGATTGACATATGAGGAAAGGTTAAGTAAGCTGGGACTCTACTCTTTGGAGTTTAGAAGAATGAGAGGCGATCTCATTGAAACGTATAAGATCGTAAGGGGCCTTGATCGGGTGGATGCACCGAGGATGTTCCCAATGATCGGGGAGGCTAGAACTAGGGGACATAGTTGCAGAGTGAGGGGGGGCTCTTTTAGAACTGAGATGAGGAAGAACTTCTTCACCCAGAGGGTGGTTAGTTTGTGGAATTCACTGCCCCAGGGAGCAGTGGAAGCAGAAACGTTAAATATATTTAAGTCAAAAATAGATGGTTTTTTAGCTGCCAAGGGGATAAGGGGCTACGGGGAGAGGGCAGGGATATGGACCTAGGTATGGTTAGTATAGTAGACCTGAGTGATCTCCTGGACAAGTGTCGATCGCCTGGATTGGGGTCGGAGAGGAATTTCCCGGATTTTTTTCCCGAATTGGACCTGGGTTTTTATCCGGTTTTTTGCCTCCCCCAGGAGATCACGCGGTTCTTGGGGTGGAGAGGGGTGATAGCGGTATAAAGGGGAGGGTAGTGTCTTGTGTTCTGTGTCTTGTGTCTACTGTTTGTGGGTAAGTGTGTCTGTTTAGTGTTCAGCCATGAGTGAATGGCGGTGCGGGCTCGACGGACCTGGTGGTCTACTCTCGCACCTACTTTCTATGATTCTATGATTCTATGACACTCGGACTGCAGGCAAGGCTGCCATCGCTGACAGCGCCACCTGGTGTTAAACCAGCATCTGCAGTTCCTTCCAATGCCCTTTATATATTCCTGTCTCACTGCAGCCCAATAGACGATGCTGAATTTACTGCAGTCTTCTGCTACAGGGAAACAAGCCCATTGTTATTTTAAACATGCCTCTCCTATATCAGTGAATCCAGATCTTGGAAATAGATAACTGCAATCATCAGATTATCAGCAATTATCGTAACGAAATGCC
The DNA here is from genome assembly GCF_010909765.2 of Amblyraja radiata. Lineage (NCBI taxonomy): Eukaryota > Metazoa > Chordata > Chondrichthyes > Rajiformes > Rajidae > Amblyraja > Amblyraja radiata. The sequence goes on from NC_045988.1 coordinate 21,492,920, forward strand.
TGGCTCCAAGACTTAAATTTCAATAAAACAACGAGTCTTTATTTATTTGTAATAGTCAGAAGAATCTCCTTTGCAGAGCAATTCAGTTCAACAGTGGGTGTTGTACATTGCTGAGCAATATTGATTTAATAATGGTTCAATGGTTCTTTTATTGTCTCGTGTAACATAGTTACAATGAAATACTTTTTTTGCACATAGATCAGAGCGATTATTGCTGTACATAAAGACAATCCCCAATGTACCACATGCATGGAAACAGCCCACTGAGTCCATATGCACCAGTCTCCAGATTTGACACCGTTATTATGCAGTCCATGCTGCATTTGGCCATAAAGGCCCCATTGCAGCCATCACCTCATTCATTTTGCCAGTGAGCCGTCCTTCTCCTCTCCGGGCCTTCAGTCTTCGTGCCCTGGGGGGCGCCTCCCGCAACCGACCTTGACGGCACGGAAGGTTGGACCCCCAGAGATAGACACAAAATGCTGGAGTAACTCGGCGGGTCGGACAGCATCTCTGGAGGAAAGGAATAGGTGACATTTCGGGTCGAGGCCCTTCTTCAGGCTGAATGTCAGGGGAAAGGGAAACGAGAGATTTAGACGGTGATATTCAGAGATATAGAACAAATGAATGAAAGATATGCAAACAAGTAACGATGATAAAAGAGACAGGACATTGTTAGCTGTGGTCGAGGTGAAAATGAGCTACAGACAATGAGACTCAACAAGACGACTTTGAAGCTGGTACAATGACATGGGTGGGGGAGGGGCGGAGAGAGAGGGGCTGCAAGGATTAGAGAAATCAATATTCATGTCGCCGGGTTGTAAGCTGTACAAGCAAAACATGAGGTGCTGTTCCTCCAATTTGTATTTGGCCCCAGTCTGACAATGGAGGAGGCCCAGGACAGAATGGTCAGTGTGGGAATGGGAAGGGGAATTAAAGTGTTTGGCAACCGGGAGATCAGGTAGGTCCAGGCGGACTGAGCGAAGGTGTTCAGGGAAACATTCACCCAGTCTACGTTTGGTCTCGCCGATGTATGAGTCCAAATCTTGAACAAGCGATATGGTAGATGAGGTTGGAGGAGGTGCAAGTGACATCCGGTTCTCCTCCCGACCCTTTGTCCCGCATCCACCGGTGTTGCCAACCCTCTCCTCCTTCCGGTTCCTGGTTCTCGGGGGCGGGTGGGAGAGGAGCCTCGGACCCACTGCAGGTGGGACACCCCGGCTCCACGGCTGCTGCCTGTCGTGGTTTGGCAACCGTCCGCAAGGCCCTCAGAGAGCTTCTGCCGCACGGCCCTATGTCCGTTGTCGGTGGTGGCTCCTCTGGTCTTCGGGGCTGAGCATGGTCGAGTTCAGCAGCAGCTTCCTTCGACAGACCGCGGCCCGCTGGTCTCACGCTGTCCAGCCATGTGGTTTTGCGAAGGGACTACACACTGTCCACGGGCGCCCCGGGGGATTTCCTGGACCGCTGGGCACTGCGGGGGGTGGAATGATTCCTTGATAAGGATGGTGATATAGTTGTATAATAGTTTATTTAGTATTGAAGAATATTTGTTTGTCTTGTATTATGGTGGTGGGTTTTGTTTTGATTTATTTCGTACTGTCCATATTATTATTAATAATTGAATAAATAATTGTTGATTAAAACAAAAACAAACAAAACATAGAAGCATTTAATGAACTCAACATATACACAGGGTTTGCAAGGAACTGTACCACTACAATTAATAGGCCACCACTGTTAAATTATGGTGGTTTAGGTAAAAATAACAGAATAATATTTAAGGTAAAGATATCTTTGATAATCTTAGGATGTTCTAAGCATTTCATAGATTATGATGTGTTTTTGAGATGTAGTCAGTATTTGTAATTATAGTCACCAGTCACTTTTAATTTCCATAAAGCATGCTGTGACAAATAATAATGAAATAAATGACTGGATTCTTTTTGTGTGTTTATGGAATAATGACACTCAAAGATCATTGCCACACGACCTTTCATGACCACAAGAAATAATATTTAGACAGCACTAATATTTTTGAAAGACAGCACTTCCTCACTAGTTCAGACCTTGTGTTCACATCCTGAACTTAGTCTCTAGTGAGTGGATGTATGAAATAATATGGAAGATTCCACATTGCATAAGTGCGGCATGTTGGCGCAGCGGTAGAGTTGCTGCTTTATAGCTCCAGAGACCCGGGTTCGATCCTGACCATGGGTGCTGTCCGCGTGGAGTTTGTACATTCTCCCTGTGATTACGTGGGTTTTCTCCAGATGCTCCGGTTTCCTCCCACACTCCAAAGACGTACAGGTTTGTAGGTCAATTGGCTTTGATAAACAATTATAAATGATCTCTAGTGTGTTGGATAGTGTAAATGTGCAGGGATCGCTGGTCAGCGGGGATCTTTAAAACGATAACCTAAATTGTACTAAAAACATAGTCCGTCCATCTGAGCAGAATAATGTTTCTCCATTATGAAAATTCTATTTGAGTTACTGAGTTTAGTTAGAAATCATGTAAAAAATCATACAATTTCACATTATTATGGTGGTTGTGACATTGTGTAACAATCTCCACATCGTGACGAGATAACAACTGATCAGGGTATGTTTACTTAGGCATATTAATTATCGGTCATACAAATTAATAGCATTGAATTTCAATTAGATATGATTTGGGAAATTAGTCATGGCTTCTGTTCCAATGTCATTTATATTTATTGATCCACCATTCATAGTTTGCCTTTACGCTGCCTCCTGTCAGAATCCTGGAAGCCCTTCCCTAAACCTCTCTGCTATACATTTTTCTTTAATGCTTTTAAACCTGCCCCTTTGATCAATCTTTTGGGAATCTACATTAAAATCCTTTCGTGTGGCTCAGTATCAAAATCATGGAGGAGGTGGGTTTTCTTGCTGTGATAAAGGCACGAGGAATCTACTGTTGTTATTTTTGTTTGTCTTGCTGTACCTGTACCGTCTTCTGATATCCTCTCTTCCTCTATCAAACATGGCCCTCAGCGGTTCAGCATGGAAGGGATCTCAAGTGTCATCCAGAGTGGCATTCGACAGACCTTTGGAAACTCGGGCAATGAAAAACAGGTAGCTGCCTTTTCTGCCTTTCCCCATTTCTATTGTTTGACGTTCATTAGCTGAATGAGCTGAGTTTGTAGTTCATAAGTTGTGAATCCCACGGGACAGTGCTGGAGTCTCCAGGAATTAGAGATTAATGTCCTCAACAAACCAGAATAAATAGCATAGAACTATTAAAATAATAGTGTATCATCATAGAGCCATACCGCATGGAAGCAGGCCCTTTGGCCCAACTTACCCATGCTGACCAAGATGCGCTATCCATACTAGTCCCACCTACCTGCGTTTGGCCCATATCCCTCTAAACCATAACTATCCATGTACCTGTCCAAATGCCTTCTAAAAGTTGTGATCCTACCTGCCTCAACAACCCCCTCTGGCTGCTCATACTATATACCAACCCTCTTCTGTGTACATTATCATTCTAACTTTCCTTGAGATCTTTTGCTAATTGTTTATTAAAATATTAAGGATGAGAAAATGGGTGTTTGAGTGGGCACGATAGCTGGAGGTGGGCAGCCATATGATGAAATATCCGGGAGTTTGTCTAACATGGTTTGGCAATCCCATATTAAGGCAACATTTGATGATAAGGGAAAATAATTAGATTTGCTTAAGTAATCAATACTCTTCAAAGCCCTTGTTCTAGGCCGGGTTACTTGTCCTAACTGGTTTGTAACCTCAGCAGATTTATCCTGTGCAGGTTATTTCAGGAAATATCGGGAAATACTCAAACTGAGAATTAGCAAGTTTAAAGCCACTCTTCCAACAGCAGTACCTAGAAGAAGTGAAAATTCTTAATCATTGTTCTTTCACTCTCCACAATTCAGTCGAGGCGCTGCAAGATACTTGCTTTATACAAAACATATGGCAAATTTATATCTAAATACAAACTTTTTTCACCATTATGGTAAGTGAGCATTTTAATTTAGAGTCATAGTCACACAGCACAGAAACAAGCCCTTCGGCCCAACTCACCCATGCCGACCAAGATGCCCCATCTACGTTTGTCCAACCTGCCTGCATCTAGCCCGTATCCATCTAAACCTTTCCTATCCATACAACTGTCCAGATGTCTTTTAAAAGTTGTTATGGTATACCCCCCCAACTATTTCCTCTGGCAGCTCATTCCATATACCCACCAACCTCTGTGTGAATGAATTGCCCCTCAGGTTCCTATTAAATCTTGTGTTCAAAAGGGAACTGCAGATGCTGGAATATCGAAGGTACACAAAATTGCTGGGGAAACTCAGCGGGTGCAGCAGCATCTATGGAGCGAAGGAAATAGGCGACGTTTCGGGCCGAAACGTCGCCTATTTCCTTCGCTCCATAGATGCTGCTGCACCCGCTGAGTTTCCCCAGCAATTTTGTGTACCTCCTATTAAATCTTCCTCCATTCACCTTAAACCTCTGCCCTCTGGTTCTTGATGGTTTTACTCTGGGTTAAAGACTCTGTCCCCCCCTCATTGTATACACTATATATTTTTCAGTCTCTTTGAAAGTAATCTCGTGTGTGTGTATGTTTGAACATTATTTTGTACATACAATAGCTGTTACTGGTCTGAGTCTTTTCAACTAACTGGGAGAATGAGGGTCCCTCTCATTGGATCTGCACTTCCCTTTGCTGTTGTGTATCACTGATCCAGAAATAAGGAGTTTATGATAAAGAACATCTGAGGCTAGCTTGGGTGTAGAGGAAAAGCAATGACATTTATTTTGCTTAACTAATTGCGTTTGTGTCCTGTATCTAGTATCTAACTACGGTGATTCCTTATGAAAAAAAGGGCACTCCTCCAACTGTTGAAGACCTTCAAATACTAACCACAAGTGAGTAACATGGAAATAAGTTGCTAGTTTCAATCTTTGATGATAGATTGATTTTGTGAGATGAAATAATGAGATTATTTTATGCATATTTTTAAGGCAGAGATAGATAGATTCTTGATTAGTACAGGTGTCAGATGTTATGGGGAGAAGGCAGGAGAATGGGGTTGGGAGGGAGAGCCATGATTGAATGGCGGAGTAGACTTGATAGGCTGAGTGGCCTAATTCTGCTCCTATCACTTATGACCTGATGAAATTGGCATCTTGAGGTTCTGGGGCAGTGTTGAAAGGTCTTGCACATTGGATACCACTACAGATTAGGGTACAAATTAAAGTTTTCCATCTTTCACTCAGTTTTTAAATTCACACACAAAAACGAGCACCACTGACGCTTAAGGCCCCTTTCCCAAACGGCGTCTTGGCACAGAGAGAAAACAAAATTAATCTGGAAGATGGCACCTCTGACAAGAGCAGAACTCCCATCAGAGCAACGTTAATAGTGGCACTGGACTTGTACCCAGAAGTGGTGGACATAAGCAAATTTAACAATAGAACACCAGGCTGGAGAGAGAATATGATGAATGTACTTTGGAAGGTTCAGTTTTTGAAGTCACTAACCAACTTTATTTCTCTGTAGTTCTTCTGGCTATGAAGGAGGACAGTGAGAAGGTTCCAGTTTTACTGACTGACTACATTTTAAAAGGTAATTATTTTGAACAAATAATATACACACACATGCATATAGGCATATATATATATACACACACATACACACACGTATATATATATATACACACTTACACACACACACACACACATAGAAGATCAGCTGGGTTCTTGAGAACGGCAGAGTGGGAACATCGGGCCAAGAATCCTTCTCCTGCATCTGATATTTCTCCTGCTCTCTCCGACTGCTTGCCCTTTTGAGAACCCAATCATCCCCCGCGTCAATAATGCCTTGAGCATGAGTGCTACAATGTGAACGAGTAGAACATGGGATTACTTGATCTTTGTCATCTTGACAGCTTGATGTCAGAAGGACCAGTTGTCATTAGGTCATAAGGTCACAAGTAATGGGACTAGAATTAGGCCATTCGGCCCATCAAGTCTACTCCACCATTCAACCATAGGTGATCTATTTCTCCCTCCTAACCCCATTCTCCTGCCTTCTCCCCATCACCCCTGTGTTTGTGTTGACGAAAACCAGACCAGTTTGCTGCACAGCACAGGGTTACCAAGACATCGCCAACAAACATGTGGTTAAACACACGTTAAAGATGCCGCTATGCTGGCTGGACCCTTTGAATCTCCATTCCCTCTTATTGCCATGACATCTGTTGACCGCAGTGACCTTATAAGGTGAGGAGAGGTGAAGGAGCCTCTCTTGAATGTGATGGATGGTAATTAAAAATTGATTTCCCCCACAATTTATTGACAACTGCTCCCTTGTGCGACCTGAACTAAAGCCTGGAATGTCAGAACAATATTTCATTGAGACAGAAATATAGCAAGGATAAAGTTTCAAGTATTATTGACCATAATCCCGATGATTTACTCGAGGTTGTTTCGAGGGTAACTCTGACCTCAGTTTAGTGCGTCTCGAATGGAAACAGGGAGTCTGATATAAGCTGGAAATAAGATGTAGACATCTGTGATGGTTCAATAAATGATGGCCTTGCTGGCAATACATACACAAAATATTGATTAACTTGTCCAAAGCCTGGCAGTGGAGCTTAACACAAGAAATAGAAGCATGACCAGGCCATTCAGCCCCTCTGTGCCTGTTCTATCATTCAGTCATATCATGGGTGTTCTTTTACCTCAAAACCTCTTTCTTGCACTAATTCCACATCCCTTTATTCCCTTAATATTCAAAAATCCTTCTCTCTCTGCCTTGAACATGGTGACTTCGCCTTCATAGCTCTCTTGAATAGAGAATTCCTAAGATTCTATTCTCTAGGTAATGAAATGTACTCCATGCACAGTCTTGAATGGCCAACCCTTTATTTTGTGACGGTGACTCCTGTTTCTGGGCACATCAGTCAGGGGAAGCTTCATCTCTGTATCGACCCATATCAAAACCCATAAGAATAACGAATTTCATATATTCCGGTGAGATTGCGACTCATTCTGCAAAAAGTCTCGAGAGTATAGTCTAATTTAATTAATCTGCCTTCACTGATCAAAAAGTACTGCAACTCTACCGACGTGTAGCTGTAACACCCCACTCTGCACCTGGAAATATAGGGGATAGCAAACTGCTAGAGAAACTCAATGGGTCAGGCAGCATCTGTGGTGGGAAATGGACAGAAGACGTTTTGGGTTAGGACCCATCTTTAGACTGAGGAAGGATCCCAATCCGAAACATTATCCATTTCCCTGCACGGATGTTGCCTGACCAGCTGAGTTACTGCAGCAGTTTGCTTTTTACCCAAGAGAACAAGATTACTTGTGGCTGAAGAGGGATCTCAACCAGTAACGTCACTTATCCATCTTCTCCACAGAGGCTGCTTGACCCATTGAGTTATTCCAATGCTTTGTGACTCTCTTTGTAAACCAGCATTTACTGTAAACTGTTTCTACTTCTCTATTACTCACTTTAATGTTAGTGTCCGCCTGCTCTTCATTGAGTAGCGCCACTGATTCTTCACATTTAGTCATAGAGCCGTATAGGTGAAAACAGGCCCTTCGGCCCAACTTGCCCATGCCAGTCAACTTGCCCATGCCAGTCAACTTGCCCATGCCAATCAACTTGCCCATGCCAATCAACTTGCCCCATGCCAATCAACTTGTCCATACCAATCAACTTGCCCATGCCAGTCAACTTGCCCATGCCAATCAACTTGCCCATGCCAATCAACTTGCCCATGCCAATCAACTTGCCCATGCCAATCAACTTGCCCCATCCACACTAGTCCCACCTGTTTGTGTTTAGCCCATATCCCTCCAAACCGATCCTATTCATGTATCTATCCAAATGATTTTTAAACATTGTGATAGTACCTGCCTCAACTATCTCCTCTGGCATCTCGTTCCATATACCCACCACCCTTTGTGTAAAAGAATGTTGCCCCTCAGGTTCCTATTAAATCTTTCCCCAATCACCTTAAACCTAGTTCTGAAGATCTCCTGAAAAGTGGATTGCAAATATACCACTTGCTCCTGTGTGTGTACATAAATCATAACTTAAAAGTGCTTTTGTGCAAATTTAGACGTTTTTGCTCCTATTTTAGGGGAAGTTGGTGGGAATTTCCTGCCTCGCTTTAATCTCCAGTAAATGTTGTCATTTGTATTTCGCACTTGATGACATCGTCTAGGAGGGAAGCACAGAGCTTTAACTCAACCGCAGGAACTGGATCAAAATGCTGTAATGCACAACCTCAGTTGTGTAATGACAGCTAAATGAGGAACAAGTCCCACATTAAATGGTTTAGTGGATCACCGCTTTTTGTAAGCACTGAGTCCCCTGCATTGATGTACAAGTGCTGCCCTTTTGCCTGACGTTCACTAAGGCCATTGCCCAGCTCAGTCACGGGGCCCTAAAGCAGCAAGGAGGCCTTTGGCAGAGAGGGTTTCTGTTACACCAAGGGATCTGGTCATATCAAGGTGCTTGATCATAACATGGTCAGAATACAGGCTTTGATCCAGGCTGTTAGATAGGACTGGGATACTCCTCACACACCTCCTTTCAAACTTCACCTTTCCCAATTCCCCCTTCACCTTTCCCAATTCCCCCTTCACATGTGCGTCTGATATTGAGAAAGCACAGTAACACAGCTGCCCCACTTCCCAACCACATTGTGCAAATGATCAGGCAGCATTCAGCTCAGCTGCTTCTGTGAACACACGTTAGGCTCTAAACTGCTTGTAAACGGGGAGGTGAAAAGATTTCTTACACCAATGATTTCTTAAAATGGGAATGCCCCCAAATTAATGACTTAGTGACCTCTTCTTTGGCATTGGAGCATTAGACACTAGACATTGAAACAGACACAGACAAGTACAGCATAGGAACAATGTGTGTGCTGAACATGATCTCATCTATCTGTACACGATCCATATCCCTCTATTCCCTGCTCTTCCATGTGCCTATCTAAAAGCCTCTTAAATACCACTAATGTATCTACCTCCACTCCTGGCAATGGGTTCCAGTCCCCACTACACCCTATGTAAATAAAAACTTGCCCTGCACATCTCCATTAAACTTTCCCCTTCTTATCTTATAGCTATGGTCTCTAGTATTGGACATTTCCACCCTGGGATAAAGGTTCTAAAGGGCCTGTCCCACTTGGCTGTCATTTGCGGCTCATTTATGCATCATATGTAAAATAGGTTGATGCGTCGTTACGCACGACGTCGCACGCAAATCACGCGTCATCATGCCGTCTGGTGCAGGTGACATCATTAGAATACCCTGCGGCGCGCGGCGATGCATGGTTATGCATGGTGACGTAATCATGCGTCACCACACGATACACGTGAGACGTCGGGATGCAGCGTGCGACGCCAATGCGTCAGCATGCGAAACCAATGCGTCAGCGTGCGTATGCGATACGTCACGCATGTGGCGCGCAAAGATTTCGTACTGTACGAAATCCTGGAGCGCCGCGCGATACCGCGTGCAACTCCACGCCTCTCCATGCGCCCGTCCCGCGCTACCCACACGCTACCCGTGCATCACAATGCGTCGACCTATTTTACATATGACACGTAAATGAGGCGCAAATGAGGGCCAAGTGGGACAGGCCCTTAACTGACTACCCTTTCTAAGTCTCACACAGATTAACATTAAACAGCACCAAAATTAGGTGAGGTACAATTTGTAAGTTAATGTTTTTGAACTGTACTGTATCCCCAAGTGTTTGACGTAAGCCTTGCACCCACAACCTCCTTCTGAACGAGACGTGTAAGTATTAACAACAAGTCAAAGACTGATAACAACATTGACAATAAAGATTATCTTATCTTATAACAACATTGAACCTCATTCTATCTGCGAGTGAAGGTCCACATGTACATGTAGCAGTGATTCTGCCAGGGTTGAGAACAAAAACACAGACAGGTTACAGACTCCTCTTGGACAGAATCATGAATACAACAGCAGTAACTGGAAGTTAACCTGAATGTTTAATGTTCAGTTGGAGGCTTGTATTCTTCCGGGATGCTGCTCAGATGGTATACGGAGCTTTATAGGCTATTCTCAGGACTATGTGTTAGATTCTTATTCATAATTCATGTGATGCCTGCCCTTCACAGCACTGTTATGTTTTGATGTGTCTTTGTCTTTCCAGTTTTGTGCCCGACATAAGCCTACGCATTGTTCCCACGGATGCCAGGGTTGGCTAGGCTGCCAGATTCCCGCTTGCAGGCTGCATCCCAAGGCCAAAATAATGTCCAGATAAGCTAACCACATGAACCAGCCTCCATCCTTCAGACGAGAGAAAACAGCCAATTGAAAGAAATGTGGTTTCTTAAGCTTTGGCAAAGGTTTTGTAAATATTTTATTTTTAAGAGTTAACTGACAGTGGAGTTGGCATCAATAATCAGAAATTATCAGAAGTCGTCAACAAAGAAAATGGAAACTAACAGGAACAATTTAAATATACTTAATCTGTCACAGCTTCTTCATCGGGTACACTTGGAAATTCAGGCCTGTGTATAATGCAGTCACCCTTAATCTGCTCTTGTTTTGGGAGTAAGAATTGCTCTAGATCCACCCACATTGAGACAGACTGAAAGGAGAAACGATTTGGCAATCTTACCGCAGTCACTGGGCACAATTCATAGCTTTTGCAATGTGTTGCAGTCCTAAAGTAGTAAGTAGAAATCTTCGATGAAATAATGAGAAATGTGGTCTTTATCAGGTCTTTATCACTGATTGTGCATCAGGGATCTGAGGAAGGATCAACTAGCCACTAAAATAGTATTATAAGGGGTTTACATGATAACGTTTGGTAAGTGCCATGTCCTGACATTATATCCTATCACTGCTGGGAAAAAACACATATCGCTGAGATAGATGGAATCATTTATTTGAAGTGCTGTCTTTATTGCTGCATAATCCCTCCTGGAGCCAGCTGTTTGCTGGTGTGGTGGTGACTGACTACATTTCGTACCTGATCCATCATGCATTGAAATCTCTAACAATGATTCATAAAATTGTTTACAGCCTCAGGATAGTAGTCTCCCGTGGCGGGCTGAAGGGCCTCGTTAAAATGGCGGGCACCGCTGAGTCACGTGTGTACATCATCCAGTATTTATGCAATCTTCGTGGTTGCTTCTCAAGCACAATGTACATTAAACCAAGACCCTGCCCAAAGGCGGGCGTGAATGGAATAATCAGCCGATTAATACTGCTGACAACCACGAGAAGAAATACAACAGCAGCATTATTTGATACAGTATCTAGTCCAGCTATCTCCCTGGTCGAGACTGTCTCAACAATCGCCCTGTTATTCCACTACAGTCTGCGGCCACTTCTTTATGGTTATGCCTGGTTTCTAAGCATGTCTACTTCACTTCATTGTTAAAGAATAAATAGCTTCTCTCTGTTATAATAGCTTCGCTCTGCAGTAAAATGTCCCCTTCACAAATTGACCTTCCACGTTTAGATAGAGTGCACTCTGGCATGTCTGGTGCCATCTGTGTGGGTAGAACACCTTGCCACCTGCCTCCTCTGTAACGTACTCCTCCACTGTCTGCAGCTTCTCTGAGATAGCCCTCCACCACCTGGTGGGCAGATGTCCCTTTGAAAGTCACTCTCCCCAAACGCCAGCTTCTCTGCTTTTCTCAAGTCACCAGTCAGTTAATCTAGTTGATGTGGAATGAGAGCGACACCTAGTAAAGGGGAATCAACTGAACACTCTCGGTCCTGCAACCACATAAGCATTAAATCCCTTAATTCCAGTTTATCAGCACGAGCCCATCCAAAATTTGGAAAGTGGAAACTTTAGGGGAAGTGGCCTTTCTACACAGTCATAGAGTGTGTAAACAAGCCCAACTTGCCCATGCTGACCAGCATGCCCCTTCTACACTTGGCCCACCTGCCGGCGTTGGCCCATATCCCTCTAAAACCATGGGTAATAATGGTGAAATACATGAAGCAACTCACTCACAATGTCCCCATACTCCTAGATCACAGTTCTGTCTCATTTCAAGTGGTCTCAATGCACAGCTTTGAATGGAGATATTCCTTTCATGGTACAGGCTGAGGGCTTTACCTCAGGGGTGTCTGTATGGTGCAAGAACAATGTGCATAACCAGGTCAGTATTGCCACCGCATCAAAGCTGCAGGACTGGTGGTCACCAGGGAGTCTGAAAGCTAAGTTGCCAGCTTCATAACACCCTATGTCCCATGGCATTATATTAGACAGGAGTGAGTTGATGCAGCAATACTGATGCCTTCTGCTCCTGGGTGCAGTCGCACTGTAGGGGATGCTGGGAGTGGTGCAAGTTGGGGAGTGGGAGGGCAAGGTTATCAATAAACCCAAATAAATTCACTTTACGATAGACTCAAAGTGCTGGAGTATCTCAGCGGGTCAGGCAGCATCTCCGTAGAAAAAGGATGGGTGACATTTCAGGTCTGGACCCTCCTTCAGTCTGAGGAAGGACCAAACTCAGTTTGAAGTAGTCTGAGGACTTTTCAGTCTGAAGAAGGGTCCCGACCCGACATGTCACCCATTCTTTTTCTCCAGAGATGCTGCCCGACTCGCTGAGTTACTCCAACACTTTGTGTCTGTCTATCTCTGGTAATAAACCAGCATCGGCTGTTCCTTGTTTCTACATTTCTTCTGAATTCACTTTAATTTCCTTTCAAACGAATTCTATCAGAAGGAAGTGTTACCATCCGCCCGTCTGTCTCTGCTCCTCACTACTTTACATCCTAACTCCTATCCGTCACCTTCCTGCCTAAGAAACCAAAATTATTTTATAAGACATGCCCTTGTCTTATTGTATTGTCCATAAAAAGTAAATTACTTAACACTTTACAGGTTAATATTACTTGTTTAAAACTTCAGAAGACAGCATTGTACCCTGAACATGCTCATTGTTAAGTATTACCTCACTGGTGCTATGATTATTTATATATTTATTTCCACGATGGATGCAAATTATGATTGTATTGTTTACAATGAATATTAAGAAGAAACCACGGCATACAGATGGTAAATTGACAGCACACAAGCCTTTGAAAAGTCCAGTCTTACACTATGCATTATTCATTTCTGGTCAGTTCAATGCTATGGAGTGATATGACTGCAAACCATGTAACTAAATAACCTTAAAATAGACTAAAGGGCCTGTCCCACGATGTGAGTTCACCCAAGAGCTCTCCCGAGTTTAAAAAAACAAATCTAACTCGTGGTACCTCCGTCACAAGTATTTATTTACTCTTGGAAAATTTTCACACTGTTGAAAAAACTTCACGATTTTCCGCGTTTCCAGAGTACCTGCCGTTAGCATTACGTGCCGCTACAAGACATCCACGAGCCATGACGTACCCACTACGTACATTCTACATACTTACCACGAGTTTGATTTTTTTTTAACTCGGGAGAGCTCTTGGGGGAACTCGCATCATGGGACAGGCCCTTTACAGTGTTGCAGTACGCCACTGAATAAATCTGGCGGGAGACACATCTTGGAAATCTGCAGTTAATTCGCCTCACAAAGTGTTGACGTTAGGTTTAAAAACTAACATAAATACTGTATTTGGTTTTACAGGATCCCTGGAGAAAAGGAATAGGTGGCGTTTCGGGTCAAGACCTTTCTTGTCTCGACCCTAAACGTCACCTATTCGTTTTCTCTAGAGATGCTGCCTGACCCGCTGAGTTACTCCAGCATTTTGTGTCTATCTTCAGTGTAAACCAGCATCTGCAGTTCCTTCCTACATGCTGTATTAGGTTTTGTTATGTTAAGGGTTTATGAGGTGAAGGCAGAACGATAAGGTTAAGGTACAGGTTAGTCATGATCTAAAATGGTTCAACTGCCTGCTGTACCCCTGCCCCAGCTGAATGTCAAGTACTAAATATAATGATGCAAGCATTGCTCTGGCCCACAGAAGCAAGTGTACAGTAGCTATACTCAGACTGTGCTTGAGAAAGCCACTCCTGTGATAAGGAGCAGACTCGATGGGCCGAATGGCCTAATTCTGCTGCTATGTCTTGTGTTTTTATGGAGGCACTATCGGTTTCAGTTCTTGCCCCTGTCCTTATTCAAGAGATGACATTTAAAAAGGCTCAAGGAGCATCTCTGCAAAGGTAAATTAAAAATTTTAAACAGTGTACTCAAGGCAAAGCAGGTTATAATACTGATCTTGCAACAATGAGGAAATGGATGGCTTATTGAGGGTAATTGTGATTCTCTACACCCTGCTTTGATAGTTTCTTATGCCTGCCTGTGGGGAATATGCACCCAGGACCAAATTACAGTGTCTCTCCTCATTATGATAACCCAAGTAGGAGGGTACACTTAAGGTGTACGTATCAACCTGCCATTTTGTCGACACGAACCAGAAGACAATGGCGACCTACTTACTGCGCTGATCCAGCCTCTGTGGAAGAAACTGCGGGATTGATTTTAGCAATTTGTAATGTAATGAGGAGTGAGAGGGGTGAGCAAGGGTTTGCTGAGAGTGATACATTTTTGTTGAGAGAAGCAGGTATGTTATGCAATATTGTTCTGGAGGTGTAAAAGGAGCTTTGCTGTGCTTGTAACTTAAGTGGTTCCAGATCCAAATCTAGCCATCCTGGCCATGGTACTAAAGTTTATTTAGAAGCACTCCTTCAACTTTCAACTATGTGACAAGACAAAATTCAAACAAGAACAGAAATTAATAGTGACACCATCTTTGAGGCAATCCTCAATCCCACCATTAAAAATATTTGTAACTTAGTGGTGGCACAGTGGCGCAAAGGTAGAGATGCTGACTTACAGCGCCAGAGGCCCAGGTTTGATCCTGGCCACGGGTGCTGTTTGTATAGAGCGTAGGTTTTCTTCGGGTGCTCCGGTTTCCTCCCACACTCCAAAACAAAAATACAGGTTTGTAGGTTAATTGGCTTTGGTAAAAAATGTAAAAAGTCCCTAGTGTGTAGGATAGTGCTAGTGTACGGGGATCACTGGTCGGCACGGACACGTTGGGCCGAAGGGCCACATTCCACAATGTAGCTGTAAATTATACTAAACTTGTGATTTGTACTGTTTTAAATGACTCGTTGTGATTTGTAGCAAAAAGCATATCATTGGAAAAAGATGTTTATCTGTAGAATGAGAGCAAAAATCATCGGCGGCATGGTGGCGCAGCGGTAGAGTTGCTGCCTTGCAGCGCTTGCAGCGCCGGAGACCCAGGTTCGATCCCGACGATGGGTGCTGTCTGTACGGAGTTTGTACATTCTCCACGTGACCTGCGTGGGTTTTGTCCGAGATCTTCGGTTTCCTCCCACACTCTAAAGACGTACAGGTGTGTAGGTTAATTGGCTTGGTAAATGTAAAAAGTGTCCCTAGTGTGTTTGAAAAGGATAGTAGGAGAATGTTAATGTGCGGGGATCGCTGGTCAGCACGGACCCAGTGGGCCAAAGGGCCTATTTCCGCGCTGTATCTCTAAACTAAACTAATCTGATCCCCAATGTTGGAATCTGCAACTTAAACTGCTCGTTGTATAAATACACAGACCACGCAAGAAATGTTCTAGAATGCAGCAAGTTCTGGCAAAAAGACATTGCATTCACCGTGGATACCAGCTCTCCATGGTATGAACTCCAAGTTAAAAGAGCACTTCAAATTATCTTATCTTTACAAATGCTAGACACCATGTTATGTCTCTTCAGTAGTAATTTAATTTTTTAATTTAATTTCTCAAAGTTAGGCGGCTGTTATCAGTGAAGAGAGGCCGCAATTGAATCTTGTGTGAATCAGAAAACAGGAAATGTGTCAAAATGGCCGTTAATTGCTTGTATAATAAAGAACAAACACTAATATTGATCAATGTTAATTTTATAAATAGGCGAGAGAACGGAACAAATGTATGTCTAACTGAGTTCTTGTAATGAAACGTCAACAACTTCCAGTGTTCTTCCTTTAAAGAGGCAATAGCTGTTTATAATTTTTTCTTGTTCGTTGAACAATCAGGATTTTCTCTCTCTCTCTCCCAATCTCTTTCGCTCTCACTCTCTCACTCTCTCTCTCTCTCTCTCTCTCTCTCTCTCCCTCACTCTCACTCTCTCTCTCACTTACTCTCTCTCTCACTCTCAATCTCACCCTCTCTCTCAAACTCTTACTCTTGCTCCCTCTCTCTCTCTCTCACTCACTCTCACTCTCTCTCTCTCTCTCTCTCTCTCTCTCTCACTCTCTCTCCCAATCTCTGTCACTCTCTCTCTCACTCACTCTCTCTCTCAAACTCTTACTCTTGCTCCCTCTCTCTCTCTCTCTCTCACTCACTCTCTCTTTCAATCTCACACTCACACTCTCTTACCCTTTCTCTCACTTCCTCACTCTCTCTCACTCATATTCATATTGTTGAATTTATGCCCCTGTCCCACTTAGGAAACCTGAACAGAAACCTCTGGAGACTTTGCGCCCCACCCAAGGTTTTCGTGCGGTTCCCGGAGGTTTTCGTCAGTCTCCCCACCTGCTTCCACCACCTGCAACCTCTGGCAACCACCTGCAACCTCCGGGAACCACACGGAAACCTTGGGTGGGGCGCAGAGTCTCCAGAGGTTTCCGTTCAGCTTTCCTAAGTGGGACAGGGGCATAAATTCACAAGGTGGAATGCTGTAATGTCCAAGCACCTTTCTGGAGTTATTGTAAGCTTGACACGAGAATCCTGCTGCATTGGTGACTGTGGCAGAATCCCATGGATGTTGAATTATTTGCCTAATTATTGCAGTTATTAACCCACCTTCTGCTTCCAGTTGAAACACCAAGAATCCCTCCCCTATATTTTAACCCAATCTTGCAGTTCAATGAGGAAAAACGCGATATTGTCTCTTTAAAATACTGTTCTGTAACTAATGTATGTCAATTTATTGCAGAGTATGAAGTTGTAACTGAAAATGCTAAAATAATTGACAATAAAGGTTTGCAATGTTTTATATACATGGAATATTAGTTATTCATAAATCAACTCAACGCAAGATCAAATCTTGCAATATGCGTTTGATCTCATATCAGGATTATAGTTTCATCCTCAAAACAGGGCTTTCTTAGTTTAGTTTATAGATACAGCGTGGAAACAGGCCCTTCGGCCCACCTAGTCCATGCCAGCTAATGCTGTAGGTTGGCACCAAGTTTGTCTCCATCAGGGATCAGGTTTTGTGTTAAAAGCATCCCTTTGCACCAGTCAACAAGACATTCACAAAATAGAAAGAGATGCAGAGATCTCAGCTTGCTCCTTGTTCAGTCCACTGGCATGTTTCCTGAGGTCATTCTAACATGGGTCTGTGGCCCCCATACAGACCTGCCATTCAATAGCTATATTAATATCGATCAGTATGACCCAGTGGATGGAAACTCTACGCAAGCAACGTGGGTTCAAGCCACCTATTGTCGTATGTCACGTTTACTCAATGGAATTGCTTGCAAATGTTCATAATATTGAATAATATAAATATTATGGAAACACTGGGGTTTAAACAATAAAAGTACACCAACACATCAGCCTGAAAAAGCGTCCCAACCTGAAACGTCACCCATCCATGTTCTGTAGAGATGCTGCCTGATCCACTGAGTTACTCCAGCCCTTTATTAAAAAAAATTACACACTATCAGAATGTTGTCTAGGCCTTGCTATCTGCAGGTATGAAATGTGTCGTTTCCTGGAGAGTTGTGATTGGAATTGATCACCGAGTTGAATCCTCAGCGAACAATCTGGCCTCCGACTTAATACAACACAGTCATTGATAAACTTATTATGTCTTGTTCTGATTGATCTTCCAGCTCATGCACCATAGAACTGCTGGTTTGGGCTCTTCAATTGACCATTAAGATGTGTGATTAAAGTGACAATGGTTTACATCTTCAGTAGATAAAATATTTTATTTTAGTTCCCTTCTATTCAATTAGTTGAAAACAATGACTGGGAATGACTGACCTCCTTGCACTGGAAAATCAATCACATTTTTCCAATCTCCCCTCAGTCTCCATTGTTCCAAAGAGAACCATCTTAGCTTGGACAGTGAAAGAGATACCACGGGTGAATTCAAAATGTGAATGATGCTTTTATTCATTGTTCTCTATTTCCATCTCCTCCAAACAGATCATCCATAATTAATGTTTAAGAAGGAACTGCAGATGCTGGAAAATCGAAGGTAGACAAAAATGCTGTGGAAACTCAGCGGGTGAGGCAGCATCTATGGAGCTTCAGTCTGAAACGTTGCCTATTCCTCCAATTGAGTGAACACATGTGGCAGATGGGAAGTGGTGGTGTAAATTAGTTGCTGATATGGTTCTGGCATATTGAACATGGCCCATATTTTCCTACTACCCCATATCTATCTTTCATGAAAGATCATCATGAAAGGTTCCACATCTGAAATGGCAGCTATTTCTCCATGACTGACCTGCTGATTATTTCCAGTGCTTGGCATCATCTGCTTTTTTATTCCACAACCAACAATACTAACCTGCCAGGAAAGTCCCATCACCTTATCAATAATAATTCATCATACAGTCCTAGCAACTTAATGAACTGATAACTCCTTATTAAGCCATTTCAATTCCTATCAGATACATTCCTCCCCTGCTTTCTCTCCTACTGTAAACTAGCTTGCATCTCTCTTGCCAAGTTATGTATATTAATTCCAAGACAGCATTGTTCCTCTACAACTTCCAGTGTCGGCTATTCCCAACATCTACCGTGTCTTTTTTTTTCCTTCCTAAGTGCACTTCCTCACATTTCTCCATAGTAGTATCGCAAGTTTGCCCTCATGTCTGAGGAACGATCTTGACCCAAAATTTTGTCTGTCCATTCCCTCCACAGATGCTGCCTGACCCACTAAGTTACTCCAGCACTTCGTATTGTTCTCCGCTATAAATTCTACTTGCCAATTTTGAGCCCACAACTGATCCATTACTATCTCCCTGCTGCTTAGACCTTTATCTCTCAATATCAATCACTTTGCCAGTTTTGGTATCATCAGCAAACCTCTTCATCGAGTGCCCTACATTATTGCCAAAGTCATGCACATCACTCATCCATTCAGCATGGGTAAGTTGGGCATAAGGGCCTGCTTCCATGCTGTATGACACGTACACAAGGGACCTAATACCAAGGCTGAAGAACCCCATTGCGTACAGCTCTCCTGTCACTAAAATTCACAACCTATTGTGTTTTCTGCTGCAGCCACATCTTTCCCCTTGGTAAATCCAATTTTCCCCTTGTGCTTTCCCTTTCATGATCGATTTGCCATGTGTGGATTTGTTGCTAACAGTTACGTACAATATAACATGTTCCATCAACATGAATCTCCTCCAGAAATGCAATTGTTGATCAGACACAACCATGCACTTTACAAATCCATGCCCTTTGATCCTTGAGCAATGAATTCGTCCCTCTTTATGTCTCCCCTCAGGATTCATTTCAACAATTTGATACCACCTGACACCAATTTGACGGAGATACAAAAGAATGCAGTTGCTGGAATCTGAAGCAAAATAAATCAAATTGCTGGAGGCACTCAGCGGGTCAGGCAGCATCTGCGGAGGGAATGAACAGTTGATGTCTCCTCAGGGTGGAAAGAGTGAAGATAGCCAGTAGCTAAGATAACATTAGAACAGTGCCGAACTAATATCTACCTCTTTGGTGACACTCAGACTATCCTTGATCGGACTTTGCTGGCTTTACCTTGCACTAAGCGTTATTCCCTTATCATGTATCTATACACTGTAAATGGCTCAATTGTAATCATGTATTGTCTTTCTGCTGACTGGGAAGCATGCAACAAAAGCTTTTCACTGTACCTCGGTACACGTGACAATAAACAAAACTGAACTAAGCTAACTAAACTATAAAGGGGTCAGGGGGTTGCAGGTGAGAGATCTCCACCCCTCCCCCCCTCACCCAAGTCCATCCATCTGTCCTCACCTGGATCCACCTATTGTTGAAGATAGACACAAATTGCTGGAGTAACTCAGCGGGTCAGGCAGCATCTCTGAAGAAAAGGAATAGTGACGTTCTGGGCCAAGATCCTTCTTCATCTATTGATGTCAACTGTGAAGAGAAGGAAAGTGAAATGTATTTCTTTTGGATACTGGTGTCTTCTTCTTATCGAGTCCACACACAAGATTAGAAGTTGTTCAGCCAGAGTTGAACACACTTCTCGGCATCTGCACACAATGGTGACTGTCTCGTGCTTCTGGTGCTTCTTGTGCGTGGTGGTGGAAAGGTTGGTGGAAACAGGGCCGCGACGTGAATGCTCTTTCCTTGACCCCGATACTGGTGTCAACTGGCGGTAAGTAAATGATAAATCCTGATCAGACTGGATGTGCTGAGTAATGTTAGGTTACTCTGTTACATCAACTCGCAACCCAACATTTATACCTCACATCACAAAGCCCAAAGGTCAGTTAATCTGTGCAAATATTTGAAGCAACTGGCAGATTGTCTATTAAATTTATGATTTATTCAAACAGTTTAATGTGATTTGGCATTGTTTGAACAGCTGGGAATTGATAAGAAGAGATCATTTGTAATGAGGAGTCCAGTGAATTTTCTGAAGGCATCCAGAGGTAAGATGGTTGAACCTTTGAAGAAACAAGTCCAACCAAATTCAGACCAAGGACTTAGTGGTGCCCCTGAGGAAGACATATCGGTGCCCCAGAGCAACTTAACCTCCAGTGGATCGCTAAACGTCATGAAGGGTTCTGACGAAACATCAGCAAATGGCATGGAGCATCCGCCTACTACAAATGGGTTGCAGGTATACGGACTGCAGACAGGGCAAGAGAAGGAGAGGATCACAAGTGGTGAGGGCATAAAGGTGAACGAAACTAGGAAAGGCTCGGAGACGTGCACTTATCAGGAGGAGGTGGCGATGGAGTTAAATGGTGCTGAAGATTTCACAATTGCGAACAGGGCTGGCAGCATACCGACACAGATCTGCAGAAACGAAGCAAGCACAGCGGGAATCTCCGATCCAATCATTCTGATCTGCCAGAAGGCAGACGACTTTAGTGGCTCGCTCAGCTCGGGGAGTGACAATGATTCCCTGTCGGCCGCCAGTGACAGCCCCATCTTCTCCATTGACCAGGACCTGTCTCTCTGGTCCACCCTTTGGGACCCTCCACCTGACCCGGAGACCCTCGCACAACTCCACGCCCACCCGGAATCTTTGCAACACTCGTCCAACGATAGGGAGAACTCTCAGTTGAAGCTGATCAACAGATTGGAGACCTGGAGCACCGGTGTGAAGAAGAAGTTCAAAAGCCAAATCCATCAGTTGACGCAGAAGGTGAAACCTAAAACACAATCGCCTGACCCAATTAAGGGTGAAGACGATGACCGCTTACAGGAAGGCCACACAGAGGAAGATGGATTTAGTGACATCCCACTTGGCTAATTATTAATTTCCATTGAAATCTTCACAGCATATATTGTACATAACCAATTGATACATTTTTTGTTAGAAAATGTCATTAAATGTTACCCATCAGCCATTATCTCAATTCTTTGAAGTAAATGCTGACATCAGTAATAACGCTAGTTTGGGCGTTGCATGCCCTTGGTTAGATGTTAAATTATTGTGTCTGCTGAAGGTCTCGACCCAAAATATCACCTTTTCCTTCTCTCCAGAGATGCTGCCTGTCCCGCTGAGTTACTCCAGCATTTTGTGACTATCTTCTTTCACACATACTCAGATTATTTATATGTATATTTCTATGTACTATTTGTACAGTGTATGTATAAATATGTATATATTATGTAATATATGTATATATTTATACATAAATATATATATATATGTACATTCATCATAAAATGTATTGGGAACATATAATCCCTGATGCCAGGGCCTCTTAAACAAGGCTGTAGAACAAATACAAATCAAAAGACAATATCGCACCGTTCCTGCCTCTCTTTGGATGCACAGATCAATTAGCAATCTCCTTCAATCAAAACTTCATCAATGAAAACCTCTCATGAGTCACCTACACTAATGAGAACAATCCTATTGTTTACAGGGCAAAAATCAAACTGTTGGAGAGACCCAGTGCATCAGGCAGCAACTGTGGTGGCAAAACAATAGTGCACATTGCAAATGACAACCCTGTATCACCCTAGCCCTGATCCTAAACTTATTCCATTAACCTATTAGCCTATTCCTAACCCCACACAAACTCTTAAGCAATCCTAAACTGTCAATTGCAACTCAATAATAGCACTGAACTCAAACTCTTAAAAAATCCCATCCTATCTCTTAAGAAAATTCCAACCAAAACCTTCAAAACAATCCCACCTTTACCCATAAACCCATAAACAAACATCCTGGAGCCTCCTAACTTCTAGCCGTAAAGTCAATCCTAATCCATATTCGGTAACATCCTAGACTCAAAACCAGATTTAATTAGAAATGCATGGTGTAGTACAGTACGGAAACAGTCCCTTCGGCCCAACTTGTCCATGCCGACCAACATGACCATCTATGCGAATCCCATTTGCCTGCTTTTGACCCATAGCACTTTGAAACATTCCCACCCATGCACCTGTTATTGTACATCCCTCAACCCCTTCCTCTGTCAGCTCATTCCATAGACCCACCACCTCCTGTGTGAGAATGGTTCCCCTAGAGGGCCCTATTAAATCCTTACCCTCTCACCTGAAACCCATGCCCTCTATTTCTTCATTCCCTATTCCCGGGGTAAAGCCTCTGTGCATTTACCCTATTTCTATCCCTCATGATTTTATATACCTTTATATGATATCTTTCAGCCTCCTATACTCCAAGGAATAAAGTTCTAACCAGCCAGCATCTCTCGATAACTCAGACCCTGGCCTTAACCAAGCCCTATAGAGCAATTCCTAACTCCAAAACAGTTCTTGTCGCTTTACACTCATTCAAATCCCTCAAGTATCACTCAGTTGGCATCCATGTACTTTCATCTGGTGCAGAACCACCTTCGGAACCTCGACATTGAAATAAGCTGAGGAGAGAGTAGGTAAAAATAAGAAAAATAAGCACACATAAGAAACAGTTGCCAATGAAATGACGAAACTCAAGACGTGAGAACTTATGACAAGTCCAGGCTTGCCCCGATGACACAGATTCAAATTACCCTCAATCTAACCTCAGCACGAAAACAAACACTGATCAAAAATACTGTGCAGGAAGGAAATGCAGATGCTGGTTTTGATTACTGTCTAGGATTGAGTTAAGGGTTAGCTTGAGGGGCAGTAGTTTTTGAATGGGGTTATTTTGTGTAAGGATTGAATATTATTAACATGTAGGAAGGAACTGCAGATTCTGGTTCACACCGAAGATAGACACAAAATGCTGGAGTAACTCAGCGGGACAGGCAGCATCTCTAGAGAGAAGGAACGGGTGACGTTTTGAGTCAAGACTTCTTCAGAACTAAAGTAAAATAACTCCTTGTTGCTAACAGTTAATCTTCTCCAAAAAAAGAAACACCTGGATTATAATAAATCAATCCCAAACTCCCAAACAAATCCATCCAAATTAAACCTAACTTCAAACCAAAAGAAAATTTCTATAAATTCTAAAATAAATCTTAATAGTCTTAATAGTGTCTGAAGAAGGGTCTAGACCTGAAACATCACCTATTTTCTTTTCTCCAGAGATGCTGTCTGACCCGTTGAGTTACTCCAGCTTTTTGTGTTTATCTTCAGTGTAAACCAGCATCTGCAGTTCCTTCCTACATGTCAATAGTATTCAATCCTTGCCCAAAATAACCTCCATGCAACAACTACTGTCCCTCAAGTTCCACCCCTAACTCAACCCTTGAGATAATAGCTGAAGTGTAAAGCAGAGAGTAATATTAAACCTCAATTAGCCTTAATTGCATTGCTTTCCAAGTTGTTAGTTGTTCTTCATTGCTAATTTGCTTGAAACAGTAGTAGGCAATTAGAAGCCAACCACACCGATGAGTCAGGAGCTACAAATAGGTCACTACCAGGCTTGGGTGTAACCTATTTTGGTTAAATAAATTCACGAGGAGCAGAGGTCACAGTCGTTCTCCAAGGGTAAGTGAGTCTAAAGCGAGAGGACATAGGTTTAAGGTGAAAGATTTTAATGAGGCCAGAGGAACATTTTTTTTCTCAGGGAGGGTGGTGATGAGTATATGGTAGGGGCTGCTGCAGGCAGTGATAAAGGTAGGTACGATTACAATGTTTAAAGGACAATCAGATGTCAAAAGGCCTACACCATATCAAAGCCTAGTCCTCAGTACCATGCCAGCAGAGCCTCACTACAGCTCACCAGCTTCAGATTTCTGGTTGGTGTGGACTCAGTGGGCTGATGGGCCTGTTTCTATTTTGTATCTCTGAGGTAAAGTCTAAAGGGGAAATTGAAAACAACCTTCCAATGCACACACACACACAATTGTTGATGAAAAGATTTGCCAATTGACTGGATCTTTGATTTGTACATAGAATAATTTATTGGTGCAGGTTGTGAAATGGAATCATGTTTCTAGTGCTCTTCTGCAGATTGACATCAAAAATCAAGAATCAAGAGGGTTTAATTGCTTCATGAACTATAATAATAATAATGGATGGGATTTATAATAGCGCCTTTCTAATACTCAAGGCGCTTTACATCGCATTATTCATTCACTCCTCAGTCACACTCGGTGGTGGTAAGCTACTTCTGTAGCCACAGCTGCCCTGGGGCAGACTGACGGAAGCGTGGCTGCCATTCTGCGCCTACGGCCCCTCCGACCACCACCAATCACTCACACACACACACATTCACACACAGGCAAAGGTGGGTGAAGTGTCTTGCCCAAGGACACAACGACAGTACACACTCCAGGCAGAACTAGGACCAGAGCAAAGAAATTCTTCTTAGCTGCAGCTCTAAGGGCCTGTCCCACTGTACGAAGTAATTCAAGAGCTCTCCTGAGTTTAAAAAAAATCGAACTTGTGGTAAGTACGTAGAATGTTCGTAGCGGCTACGTCGGAGCTCGTGGATGTCTCGTAGCGGCTCGTAATGCTAACGGCAGGTACTCGGGAAACGCGGTAACTCGTGAAGTTTTTTCATCACTGTGAAAAATGTCCACGAGGGTCCCGAGTACCTACGAACGGCTATTACCGTAACTCTCCGGGTTCGAATCAGGGGAAAATCGGGAGAACCCGTGGATTACCTCATACAGTGGGACAGGCCCTTCACTGGCACATAAATACATCATCACACCAATTAAACAACGTAACAACGCTGGACACTAGGTACTCCAAACTCTTAACTACAAACTGACTTGGTCGCAACTAGAGACTTTGTTTTGTTTTTGCACTATATATATTTTTTTTTTAATTGAATTTCTTTTACTTTTTTGTTCAGTATCCATTGAATGCTATGTTTGCAAACCTTCTGTGCTGCTGCATCAGGGTTTTATTTTTCTGTTTTGGTGCATTAGACTCTCCTGGCCCTCCCTTAAATGTACAATAAATAATAAAACAGTAAATCATGCCGAATACAAGGTGACCACACCATAACAATTCAAGCTGAAGCACATAGGTAAATATTATGCAGAGCATCATATTTATAAGTGCAAGTTCAAGTTCAAGTGAGTTTATTGACATGTGTCCCTGTATAGGACAATTAAATTCTTGCTTTGCTTAAACACACAGAAAATAGTAGGCATTTACTACAAAACAGATAAATGTGTCCATATACCATGATATAAATATATACACACATGAATAAATAAACTGATAAAGTGCAAATAGCAGAAAGTGGTTATTAATAATCAGAGTTTTGTCCGAGCCAGGTTTAATAGCCTGATGGCTGTGGGGAAGTAGCTATTCCTGAACCTGGTTGTTGCAGTCTTCAGGCTCCTGTACCTTCTACCTGAAGGTAGCAGGGAGATGAGTGTGTGGCCAGGATGGTGTGGGTCTTTGATGATACTGCCAGCCTTTTTGAGGCAGCGACTACGATAAATCCCCTCGATGGAAGGAAGGTCAGAGCCGATGATGGACTGGGCAGTGTTTACTACTTTTTGTAGTCTTTTCCTCTCCAGGGCGCTCAAATTGCCAAACCAAGCCATAAGAACCTGGAATATTACACAATTTTATTGGTTATTAAAATATTTAGGAGAACAGACAGGGTAGATAGAGAGAAACAATACACAAGGATTTTAAGTCCAGGGGGGACAAACTTTAAAAGTTGGAGAGGCCTTTATGAGGGATGCTAAAAATAATTGTGTGTAAAGAATGTGATATGTTCAAAACTATCTTTTGCCTACTATATCATAATAGGTCAAAAATTACAGAGATTTCCATTTGTATAGAAAAGAATGTGAACTCCTGCCAAGTGATTCCAGGTAGCATCATCAGATCAGAAAAGAATGCATCTAAATAATGACAGTATTTATGAATCTGGAGCAGTGATCTGGCAAAGTGACCATTTCTCCTGAGCCTGAGATCATTCAGTCTAGATCTGAGATCCATTCATGGTCTCACCTTCCACGCATCAGCCTGAAGACATCAGACCTCCATACATTTAAGGAAAATTCATTTTGTGGCCTGAAAACTACGAAATATTATACTTACTCACACCAACGGGATTATTGCCTGGAGCCTCCTGTAATGGGCTGAGGATGCACATTCGAGTGCCATGATAATGAAATTGGAATATACAGTAAAATTCTGATAGTCCAAATGTTTGGAAATCCCAATGTTTCGGCATCTTGTGAGGTTTGCCCTGCTCCTTTCAGTTCACCAGGGTTCCCATGTTCCCCTCCGGCACACGGAAGCACCAGTTCCACACTTCCAACTCACCTGGACCCCATTCCCACATTCTCTTTAAATTAATCAGCACTCAGTTTAGTTTAGTTCAGTTTAGTTTAGTTTAGTTTAAAGCGGCAGCGTGGAAAGAGGCCCTTCAACCCACAAAGTCCGTGCCAACCAATGATCACCAGTGTACTCATTCTCTGTTATCCCAGTTTTGCATCCTACACACGTGGGACAATTTACAGAAGCCAATTAACCTCCAAACCTGCATGTCTTTGGAACTTGAGGGAAACCGGAGCATCCGGAGATAATCCACGCAGTCTCAGGGAGATCATGCAAACTCTGTACATTGCACTTCCTTTAAGCTTACCGGTTTCACTGGGAAATTTATTGTAAGGAGAATTGCAAAAGGAGAATTGAAAGTGTGTTGGAGTATTATAACATCCAGTAATCCAGCATCACCAAACTCCACAGCATAGCGGACTATTGGAGTTCTACAAAACAAATGTACAGCTTTCAATTTCTCATTGTTTCAGAAGCAAAATCTGAGCTTATCCACTGAACTGGTAGATTTTATATTCCATGGTTTCTTTAAAAAGCAAGACATTTCTAATTTCCAGGATGGTATGAACATTAAAGCAGAGATTGATACAATACCCAAAATGTGTGGGAGAGGTTACATCTGATGATGCCACGCCATTGTTACACTTCTCGTGAAACTTCATAGTGTCAGCACGCATCACAATGACCTCAAAGCCACTTCAAGTGAGTGCGGGGAAATATGCTGTCAGTTCACCAAGACCAAGCGGGAAAACCATGATCGTCACAACATGGTTAATCTATCTTTTCGGGCAAGCACTGTTTGATTGGACTCTATCATTCATGGGAAAGCACAGATCGGGTGGATTTCAAGCCTTCCACAAAGGCAAGAACGATGTTGTACTATTAGCCTGAGTATGCAATCTTTCGATTATGTACTTTTTCAGGTTTGTAACCGTATCTTGATAGTTTTGTAAGCGTTTAGCAGTAAACTGTTACATGGACAATTGCAAATAAAGCAAGCCAGTGCGAAATCCTTCCTCACTCTGAAGCTGGCAATGAAACGGAAAGGAAACCAGCACGCTGACAGAATTGGGACTAAGTAGTGTTAATCCAACACATTTACAAGTGAGATATTAATTTCAGTGAGTATTTAAAGGGCAGCGCAAGGTTGTATGGCATGCAGAAGCTGTTAAGAAATCTGCTTCTAGCCCAGCAGGGCATGTTTTAAAATTGCATTCAGCAAAGGCAGTAAGTCTTGGGCTAGTATTGGAGAACCAATATAGCTATGTATGCTAAAGGTACCTGCATGTGTATCAGTTAACTACCAGACTATGTGATAGAAATTGTGCGGTCAATTGTACTAAATCCAGTCAAATACTGACTCGGCTTCCAAAATCTGTTTGTATCTGGGATCGAAGAATAAGAGGCACAAGGAACTGCAGATGCTGATTTACAACAACAACAAAAAGACACAATGTGCTGGAGTAATTCTGGGTCATGCAGCATTTCTGGAGAATACGGATAGGTGACGTTTAGGGTCGGGACCCTTCTTCAGACTGATGGAGGGTCCCGTCCTGAAACGTCACCTATCCATGTTTACGGAAATGCTGCCTGACCCGCAGAGTTACTCCAACACTTTGTGTCTGGAATCAAAGAATGTTACTTCATTTAGACATTTAATACAAGGCGAGATTTCTACTGTGTACAAGAAAGAACTGCAGATGCTGGAAAAATCGAAGGTAGACAAAAATGTTGGAGAAACTCAGCGGGTGAGACAGCATCTGTGGAGCGAAGGAATAGGTGACGTTTCGGGTCGAGACCCTTCTTCAGCTGATGTCCTTGCTTTCTCCCTCCTTCCCCTCCCATTCCCAGCCCCGCCTACAGTCTCCGCCTCTTTGTCTCTTCTTCCTGCCCTCCCCCCACCTCCACATCAGACAGTCTGAAGAAGGGTCTCGACCCGAAATGTCACCTATTCCTTCGCTCCATAGATGCTGCCTCACCCGCTGAGTTTCTGCAGCATTTTTGTCTACTTTCTACTGTGTACATGTGAGTTGTGTACAATTTAGTTGGTAGAATATGTTCCTGAATCAGAAGGCTGTGGGGCCTTGTCCTATTCTAGAGACAAGCACACAAAATATGGATCTTACATTGGGATGGAGTGGTGAGAAAGTATTACATTGTAGGAAATGTTTTGTTCTGTATAGAATGCTTCCTTAGGTTGGAATTAAATCTCCCATTCAAAGAAGAACCAGCAGTCATTACCCCCATGTCCTGCTCAGTGTTTATACTACTCAACCCTCTAAAACCTACTAAAATTGATGATCTGGTCAATGTTCCATTGCTCTCTTATCGATGTCTTTTCTGTGCAAATAGAGTCATACAGCATAGAAACATGCCCTTTGACCCACTTGTCCATGCTGACCAAGATGCCCCATTTAAGCTTGTCCCATTTGCCCACATTTGGTCCATATCCCTCTAAACCTTTCCTATCCATGTAATTTGTAAATATTATTGTACCTGCCGCATCTACCTCTTCTGGCAGCTCGTTCCATATAATGGATGCTTTGTTTCCCATTTAAAACAATGAACACGGTGGCCACGGTGGCATAACAGTAGCGTTGCTGCCTTGCAGCGCCAGAGACCCGGGTTCGATCCCGACTACGGGTGCTGTCTCTATGGAGTTTGTACGTTCTACCCGTGACCCTGTGGATTTTCTCCACGATTTTCAGTTTCCTCCCACACTCCAAAGACGTACAGGTTTGTAGGTTAATTGGCTTGGTATAAATGTAAATTGTCCCTAGTGTGTGTAGGATAGTGTTAATGTGCGGGGATCGCTGGGTGTACACTGATCGGCATATCCATTACACATCTTTCCCATATTACACATTCTCTCTCCTCAATTACATCCCAATTCACCTCTTAATATAAAATCTACAATTTCCTATCTTTACATTGGAGATTGTAGGAAGGATGTCATTTAGTTGGAAAGAGTGCAGAGAGGATTTACGAGGATGTTGTCAGGAGTCAAGATCCTGATGAGCTATTGGGAAAGGTTGGGTAGGCTAGGAATTTTATGACTTGGAGCGCAAGAAACTGAAGGATTATCCTTTTATAAAATCATGAGCATTATGGATAGCGTAAATCCACAGTCTTTTACCCAGGGAATGGGAATCAAGAACCAGAGGCCATGGGTTTAAGGTAAGAGGAGAAAGAGTTGACTTTTTCCACATTCAGGGTGGTGCATATAAGGAATGAGCTGCCAGAGGAGGTAGTTGCAGCAGCACAATAACAGCTTGTAAAAGATATTTCAACAGATACATGGATATCAAAGTTTAGAGGGATAAGTTCACGTTTATGTTATGAGTAGAATTAGGCCATTCGGCCCATCAAATCTATTTCACCATTCAACCATGGGTGATCTATCTTACCCTCTCAAACCCATCCTCCTGCTTTAACCCATAACCCCTGACACCCATGCTAATCAAGAATCTGTCAATCTCTGCGTTAAGAATACCCAATGACTTGGCCTCCACAGCCGTCTGTGGCAATGAATTCCACAGATTCACCTCCCTCCAAATGGGCCAAATGCAGGCAAATGGTCATAGCTAAGATATGGCAGCTTGGTTGGAATGGGCCAAAGAGCCTGTTTTCATGCTGGATCTCCTTGTGCTTCTGTGCTTGATGACTCTAATGTTTCTTCTCTGGCACTTACATATAACCATATAACAATTACAGCACGGAAACAGGCCATCTCGACCCTTCTAGTCCGTGCCGAACACGTATTCTCCCCTAGTCCCATATACCTGCGCTCAGACCATAACCCTCCATTCCTTTCCCGTCCATATAGCTATCCAATTTATTTTTAAATGATAAAAACGAACCTGCCTCCACCACCTTCCCTGGAAGCTCATTCCACACAGCCACCACTCTCTGAGTAAAGAAGTTCCCCCTCATGTTACCCCTAAACTTCTGTCCCTTAATTCTCAAGTCATGTCCCCTTGTTTGAATCTTCCCTATTCTCAGTGGGAAAAGCTTATCCACATCAACTCTGTCTATCCCTCTCATCATAAGACCTCTATCAAGTCCCCCCTTAACCTTCTGCGCTCCAAAGAATAAAGCCCTAACTTGTTCAACCTTTCTCTGTAACTTAGTTGCTGAAACCCAGGCAACATTCTATGTTCCTTAACAACTGGCAACTATAGTGAGCTGGCCTTACTCAAAGTGTCATCTGGACAGAAGCTGCACAGCAAATATGATTGAACATTAAGTAATGACAGATTGGTTAGTTAAGGGATATTTAGGTATTTTAAGGCAAAATAACATTTTGAGGGCTCAGTAAGAATTGAGATTAAAGATGAAGATAGCCATAGCTTCATTTTGACGGATAAACGAAAAACACGTTCTCTGTGATATTCATGATCTTTAGCAAAATAAATTTGGAATCTTACCTTATGACTTATTTAAGGACGGCACTGGCATCTAGTACAACAGATGTCTCCGTGCGAGAGGTCCTGGTTCAATCTTGGCTTCGGATTCTGTCTGTACGGAGTATGCACCGTCTCTCTGTAACCACATGGGTTACCTCTGAGTGCTCCGGCTTCCTCCCACATTCGAAAGACGTGCGGGTTTGTAAGTTAATCCACCTCTGTAAATTGCCCCTTGTGTGTAGGGTGAGGATGCGAAAGTGGAATTTATATATTTAATTTTTTTAATTTTATTTAATTCTTTATATCGAACAGAATAAAAGAATAAAAAGCAAGTGTGAAACAGCATACAAAAACCAAAACAAGAATATTTATAAAGTGTCATAAACAATATCTATAAATAAATGAAATCGTATGTGTCCGAAAAGGAGCAGGAAGAAGCCAAAGCTTATTAATTCCCACCCCTTATTCAACTGCTTATAATTATCTTATACAAATTTAGCAGCTATATGTACACCATATGTACACCAGCAGCTATATGTACACCAAATTATTTACATTTATACACTAATCAAATATTTACAAAGCCATACAAAAAAGAGAAAAAAAAAGAAAATGAATATCATAGAACTAGTGTGAACGGGTAATCGGTGGTCGGTGTGGACTCGGTGGGCCGAAGGGCATGTTTCCGAAGGGCTGTATCTCTAAACTAAACTAATTTTATTTACAGAATTAATGCCCATTTTAACCATTTCCTCCTGTTTGCAGATATTGCGAGTACCTCAGATAATGGCTCCAACAAAGGTAATGATTTTTAACATAATGATAGCTAAGAGATAATTTTGCCGGTCCTTAAGAAGGTACCGGTCTCTGCGTGTATACTGAGTTCCATTTGCAAAATCGCATCCAAGTATTTGGTCTCCAAACCTCAGATCTTTGTTTCCCTGAAATACCATCTAATGTGGCTAAAATATATTGAGTGGAAATTCCCAGTTGCCTCAACAAGTGTAAGACCCATTGGAAAATGAAGGCCTCTGATCATGTACACTGATGAAAGCAGCATTAGATAACCTTTTACTTATAAGTTTTTCAAGTTGGGTTTGCATAGTGGGGAAAAGAAATCCTCCCTACTGCTGCCATTTGGTGGCCGTATAAATTTAAGATCTGGATATTCATGTTTATGTTATAGGAGCAGAATTAGGCCATTTGGTCCATCAAGTCTGCTTCGCCATTCAATCGTGGCTGATCTATCTTCCCCTCTCGACCCCATTCTCCTGCCTTCTCCCTGTATCCCCTGACACCTTAATGGACGTTGATTTATTCGGCTGAGGAATCGCCATCTCCATCGATTTCATCTCAATGTCTCATACGTTTGATAAATGCCACCAACATTTGCTGGTCCTTGGACAGCACAAATGTTCACAACCCCCTCACCCCTGTGGTGTTGAAGAAAGAACTGCAGATGCTGGAAAAAACTAAGGTAGCCAAAAATGCTGGAGAAACTCAGCGGGTGAGGCAGCACCTATGGAGCGAAGGAAGTAAGTAGGGTCTCGACCCGAAACGTCACCTATTCCTTCGTTCCACAGATGCTGCCTCACCCGCTGAGTTTCTCCAGCATTTTTGTCTACCTGTGGTGTTGAAGTCAACCCTGAAGCACAATACTCAGAATTGTCCACATTACTCCAGTGGTCTCGTGTGATATGTTTGCAATTGTTTTAAAGATAAAGTATTCCACCGGGTGGCGCTTCGATGGCAACCTCGCCTACAGTCTGTCTGTCCTTTTCATCTTTATTTTTGTTATTTTTGCTGTGTTTAAAAAGTATGTGTTAATGTTCTCTGGTTTGTTTTATGTGGGGGGTGTCGGGTCGGGGGAAACTTTTTTTCAATCTCTTACCTTGCCGGAGATGCGATTGTTTTTCGAATCGCCTTCCAGCGGAATGTGGAGGAGTCAATGTGGTGGATGTTCATGTTAAAATGTATTTTGTGTGTTCTGTTGCTTTTTATTGGTGTGACTGTACGGCAAATCAAATTCCTCGAATGTTGCAAAACGTACTTGGCTAATAAAGTATGATTATGATTTTTATGGAAATAGGCGCTTTGGCCCAACACCGAGTCCATACCGACCAACTGTTTGGACCAGTCTTGATGCTATCCCACTTTTGCATCCACTCCCAACAAACTAGGCCACAATTTACAGAGGCCAATTAACCTATAAATACGCACATATTTGGGAAGTGGGAGGAAACCGGAGGAAACTCAAATGGTCACATGGTGAACGTACAAATTCTGTACAGACTGTAGACAGGATCAAACACAAAGTCAATAGCTGAGGTCAGGATCGAACCGGGGTCTCTGGTGCTGTGAGGCAGTGGCTCTACCAGCTGCACCACTGCATTCTTAGTTCTGTTAAAAAATCCAAGCAAATGATACGTTTATTTTAAGCACCTTGATCAGTCTGTTCAGCTTCATGAACCCCAGTTCCATTTAGACTCCAAGATCCATTGAAACTTGATGGATCCAGTGGAGATTGGATTGAAGATTTCACGTCCCAGCTTTAGTTTAGTTTAGTTTAGGGATACAGCACGGAAACTGGCCATTCGGCCCATCGAGTCCGCACTGACCTGCGATCTTCCGTACACTAACACTATCCTACACACAAGGGACAATTTTACAGGATCCAATCAACCTCTAATCCTGCACATCTTCGGAATGTGGGAGGAAACCGGAGCACCCGGAGGAAATTCACATGGTCACAGGAAGAATGTACAAACTCTATACAGACAGCACCCACAGTCAGGATCTATTCCTTGTCTCTGGTGCTGAAAGGCAGCAACTCTACTGTTGTGCCACTGTGCCCTCCAAATAGATTTGTGGTTAGAATCTACATTGTATTTAATTATTGAATACTGTTCAGCTAGTCTATTACTGACTGCTCTGTTTAAGAAGGAACTGCAGATGCTAAAAAATCGAAGATAGACAAAAGTGCTGGAGAAACTCAGCAGGTGCGGCAGCATCTATGGAGTGAAGGAAATAGGCAACGATTCGGGCCAAAACCCTTCTTCAGACTGATGTAGGGTGGGGGGTGGGGGGTGGGAAGTAGAAAGGAAGAGGAGGAACCGGAGGGCTCAAGGAGAGCTGAGAAGTGGAGGAGACAATAAAGACTTCCGGAAATTGGAGAAGTCAATGTTCATGCCGCTGGGGTATAAACTGCCCAAGCGAAATATGAGGTGCTGCTCCTCCAATATTTGAACCAGGACATCAGAAATGTCTTCATTCTGGACACAACAGGGCATCGGAAACGTTCTCATTCTTCAGGGAACGGGGGTTCCCCTCCGCTACTATAGATGAGGCTCTCACCAGGGTCTCTTCCATACCCCGTAACACTGCTCTCTCTCCCCACCCCCTCCCCCCACTCGTAACAAGGGCAGAGTCCCCCTACTCCTCACCTTCCACCATACTAGCCGTCACATACAACAAATAGTCCTCCGTCATTTTCACCACCTCCAATGTGACCCCACCACTCGCCACATCTTCCCATCTTCCCCCCCCCCCCCCCCGGTCATTTTCCCTTGCAGCCACAAGAAATGCTACACTTGTCGCTTTACCTCCCCCCTCGACTCCATTCAAGGACCCAAGCAGTCGTAGTAGGTGTGACAGAGGTTCACCCGCACCTCCTCCAACCTCATCTATTGCATCCGCTGCTCTAGATGTCAGCTGATCTACATCGGCGAGACCAAGCGTAGGCTTGGCGATCGTTTCACCGAACACCTCCGCTCGGTCCGCAATAACCAACCTGACCTCCCGGTGGCCCAGCACTTCAACTCCCACTCCCATTCCGAATCCGGCCTCTCTGTCCTGGGCCTCCTCCATGACCAGAGTGAGCACCTCTGGAAATTGGAGGAGCAGCACCTCATATTTTGCTTGGGCAGTTTATACCCCAGCAGCATGAACATTGACTTATCCAATTTCCGGTAGCCCTTATTGGCTCCCCTTCTCAGCTCTCCCTCAGCCCTCTGGCTCTTCCTCTTCCTTTCTGGCCCCCCCCCCCCCCCCGTCCCACCCTACATCAGTCAGAAGAAGGGTATCGACCAGAAACGTTGCCTATTTCCTTCACTCCATAGATGCTATTACTGCTCTTATTAGCACGGAGAATGACTGGGTCAATCAGCATCTCCCTGTCGGGTTACATCTGCTCCTGCACCTCAGGTAGCTGGGGGTTGATACAGAGATGTCTCAATTACCTGGAGGTACCTAGTCTTGCCAGCCAGCACTTTGAAATTGAAACTTCAGAAGTTTATAAATACTAGGAGCAGAATCAGGCCATTCAACCCATCAAGTCCACTCCGCCATTCAATCATGGCTGATATATCTTTCCCTCTCAACCTCATTCTCCTGCTTCTCCCTATAATCCCTGACTCGCTTACAAACAAGACTTGGCCTCCACTGCCGTCTGTGGCAATGAGTTCTACAGATTCATCACCCTCTGACTAAAGAAGTTCTTCCTCATCTCCTTCCTAAAAGTAAATCTTTTTATTCTGAGGTGTGGCCTTTGGTCCTAGACTCTCCCACTAGTGCAAACATCCTCTCCACATTCACTCCATCCAGGCCTTGCACTATTTGGCAGTTTCAATGAGGTTCCCCCTCATCCTCGTGAACTCCAGCGAGTAGGGGCCCAGTGCCGTCAAACGCTCATCATATGTTAACACAATAATTCCTAGGATAATTCTTGCAAGCATCATCTGCACCTTCCCTGAACTTGAGCTTTAGGTGATGGGTCCAAGTGTCCTAATTTTTATTGTTTAGGAATTTTCCAGTCTCGGGTAGGAAAGTAGATGAGCTGCAGAATCAGTCGTAACTAAATAGCAGAGCTGGGATGACAATATGGCCTGTATGGTTTTCCCCTAGGTGTTCCGCTTTCCACCCTCAGCCCAAAGATGTCCGGTTTGGTGCTTTAATATGCGCGGTGAGTGGTAGAATTTGTTTAGATTTTTGTTTTAGTTTTAGCTTAATATATTATTGCCACATGTACCAAGGTTCAGTGAAAAGCGTTTTTTGTTACGTGCCATCCAGTCAGTGGAAAAACTATACATGATTACAACCAGGCCATTCACAGTGTACAGATAGAGAATAAAATGATTAGTGCAAGATATAGTCCAGTAAAGTCCAATTAGAGATGGACCTCCAATAAGGTAGATGGGATCCAGTAAAGTAGCCAGGATCACACTCTAGTGGTGATAGGACGGTTCAGTTGCCTGATAACAGCTGTGACAAAACTGTCCCTGAATCTGATGGTAGACAAAAATGCTGGAGAAACTCAGCGGGTGAGGCAGCATCTATGGAGCAAAGGAATAGGTGATGTTTCGGGTCGAGACCCTTCATCAGACATCATTTTTATCTACCTTCGATTTTTCCAGCATCTGCAGTTCCTTCTTAAACACTGAATCTGATGGTGTGCGTTTTCACATTTCTGTACCTCTTGCCTGATGGAGATGGGAGAAGAGGGAGCAACTGGGGTGAGATTCATCCATGATTATGCTGGTGGCCTTGCTGGGCTTGATGTGTTCATGTAGTCAATGGAAGGGAGATTGGTTTGCGTGATGTTCTGCGCTATGTCCCCAACTCTCGGCAATTACTTGCGGTCTGTGACGGACCTGTTACCCAACCGTGCTGTGATGCATCCTGGGAAAATGCTTTCTACGGCGCATCTGTAGAAGCTGGTGAGAGTTGTTGGGAACCTGGCAAACTTCTTAAGCCTCCGAAGGAATCTGGGAGTTGATGAGACTATGTTAAGAATAACAAATGGGATTAATGTAGGAATGGTGTAAATGTGTGATTGATGGTCAGCATGGACTTAGTCGACTGAAGTGGGTGCTGTACCTGTCTATGACTTTATAATGCAAAAATTCCTATTTCTTGCATTAGTGTTAGTATGATGGTAGACATTTACTTAAGGGCCTGTCCCACTGTACGAGGTAATTCAAGAGTTCTCCCAAATTTCCCCTGATTCGAACTCGGAGAATTACGGTAATATCCGCTCGTAGGTACTCGGGACTCTCGTGGACATTTTTCCCCATGTTAAAAAATCTTCACAAGCTTACCGCGTTTCCCAAGTACCTGCCGTTAGAGTTACAAGCCGCTAAGAGACGTTCCGAGCTCCGACGAACCCGCTCCATACATTCTACGTACTTACCACGAGTTTGATTTTTTTTTTGAACTCGGGAGAGCTCTTGAATAACCTCGTACAGTGGGACCGGCCCTTTAAGATAAAGGCCGTAGAAAGTTTGTTATAGTCGGGTGGTGGTGTGTCTTTGAAACAGATTTGTATATGACAGTTTTGTGGCACAGTAACACAATGTTTGATGTTCATAAGGCCAAAATTTGTTTTACTTCTCACATGAGGGATTAATATTGGGGCTCTTGACACAGTGTCAATGGTTAATTAACTGGATGCGGTCAGACACAAGAGGCCCTCGCACTCAAGGTATGGTGTGATGAGAAGGCTGTGCGGTTTTATAGTTGTAGGATAGGTACGGACTGAGGCAACAACTGTTGTTTAAGTTTAGATAGACACAAAAACCTGGAGTAACTCAATGAGTCAGACAGCATCACCTATTCATTTTCTTCATGATGCTGCCTGACCCACTGAGTTACTCCAGGTTTTCGAGCCAATCTTCAGTTTAAACCAGCATCTGCATTTCCTTCCTACACATGTTGTGTAAGTTAGTTCTTTGAGGGTCATGTGATCCTCGAAGACTGACTTGTACAACAGGTGTAACAATTATCTTTAAGAAGGAACTGCAGATGCTGGTTACACTGAAGATAGACACAAAATGCTGAAGTAACTCAGAGGGTCAGGCAGCATCTCCGGAGAAAAGGAATAGGTGACATTTTGGGTCGATGGTACTTGACGGATGTGAGTTTGTCCCTCCATGTAAATTTGGATTTAAAGAAAATTTTAGGACATGACGTTAACTTTGAC
This sequence comes from Amblyraja radiata, assembly GCF_010909765.2. NCBI lineage: Eukaryota > Metazoa > Chordata > Chondrichthyes > Rajiformes > Rajidae > Amblyraja > Amblyraja radiata. The sequence continues at coordinate 21,531,173 of NC_045988.1, forward strand.
AGAAAATCAAACAGCAGATTACTTCCTTCCCATCTGACATTGGAATTGAATGCTCTTAGTATATTTGTTCACTACAAGTACATCATTCTATGATTTGCTTTATGTTTATAGATCCCCACTGTGGCTCAAAAGGTGCCACATCCAGTGGTAAGTGTTCAGTGGGTGTTGTGCGTTGGCTAGGTAACTAATGATATAACAAAATAAGCCAAGAACTTCATGCCCATAATGACTTCATATGTTCATACGTGATGGGAGCAGAATTAGGCGATTTGGCCCATCAAGTCCACACCACCATTCAATCATTTTTTAAATTTTTTTATTTAACCTTTATTTAACCAGGAGAAGTCTCGTTGAGATTAAAAATCTCTTTTACAAGAGAGTCCTGGCCAAGACAGGCAGCAGCACAGTTCCACAGTTACAGACAATAATTTAAAAAAAAACAACAGAGAACATATAAATAGAGTCACAGTCAGAACATCATCAAACAAAGCATGTACAGACAGAAGAGCCCACTTCAACATCATTAAGAAGGGATTTAAATCTGTTTATAAAAACCAGCTCCTTAAGTTTCAGTTCATTCTGCAGCTGGTTCCATGCGAAGGCAGCAGCATAACTAAATGCCCTTTTCCCCAGTTCAGTACGGACTTTAGGTACAGTTAGTAAGAACAAGTCCTCAGAGCGGAGCTGATAAGTTCCTGTGCTTTTTCGAATTACATACTTCTGCAGGTATGAAGGAAGAACACCGAGGATAGTCTTATAAATAAGGATATGCCAATGATGGAGTCTGCGGGTGGACAGGGCAAACCATCCAACTTGAGCATACAAAGTGCAGTGGTGCGTGAAGTATGGCTGATCTATCTCTCCCTCTCAACCCCACTCTTGTGTCTTCTCCCCATAAACCCAGACACCCTTACCAATCAAGAATCTATCCATCTCTGCTTTAAAAATATCCACTGACTTGGCCTCCACAATCTTCTGTGGCAATGAATTCCACAGATTCACCACCCTCTGACTAAAGAAATTCCTCCTCATCTCCTTCCTAAATGTATGTTCAATGAAGTAATCATCTCCAAAATCTACTCCACCAAACCATCACAGCATCAACAGTGTTAACAGTCCATTTTCTGATAGATGTGACATTCTGGTTCATGAAACTGCAGGTGCTGCAGTCTTCACATCGGCGGGACCAAGCATAGACTGGGCGACTGTTTTGTTGAACATTTGCGCTGTGTCTACCAAGAACCTACTGGATCTCAAGATTGCTAACCATTTTAATTCCCCTTCCCATTCCCATACTGACCTTTCTGTCCTTGGCCTCCTCCATTGCCAGAGAGAGGCCCACACACGCAGGCTGGAACAACAGCACCTCATATTCTGCTTGGGTCGCTTACAACCGAACGGTATGAAGATTGAATTCCCCAAGTTCAAGTAATAAACGCTCCCCCTACTTTTTCCCTCCCCATGTACACACCTCTTCCCATCGACACCCCCTATCTCCCACCACTCTAATCGCCCTGCTTTTGTTCCCCTCCTTTGACCACTCATCTCCCATCCCCGAGTCTCATGCTTTCCTCTGCCAGTCCCCTTCCACCCCTATCCCTCCCTCCCACTTTAGATGTCCGTATCTGACACTCATTTACCTGTCACACTTCACCTGTATCCACCTATCATCACTTGCCCTGCTTTGTCCCACCACTACTGCACGCCTCCAGCTTTTCTCCCCAATTATCAGTCTAAAGAAGAGTCTTGACAAGAAGCATCATCCGTCCATCGCACCACAGATGCTTCCTGACCCCGTGGATTCCCCCCAGCACTTTGTGTTTTGCTTAACGTTTAATTGGTTTGCAAGTATTTTTAAGGCCGGATTGAGGGCAGTTCCGAGTTAATTCATATCAGTAACATGATTAATCCTTTCTTGTTTATTTACAGATCCCACCTGCAAACCACAAGGTAATCATTTGGCATAATAGTGTGAAACGTGTAGATTTACAGGTACATGGCTATCACCATCCACGTGAGGGCGTTTGAATGAACATAATTTTTCCTCATTGCACATGATAGCCAAAGTAGCAATACTCATTCTCCAATTCCCGCTTCCATTTCTGGTTGACAGTTCTTAATCCTGACCATCCCTTCATGCTGATTTGCTGCCTTCAATCAGCAGTATTTTGCTCTGATCTGAAATGCTCAGTGCAATATCTGGCAGGCAGATGGAAATTGGGAAGCCTTGTGAGATGTTTATGTTCATAAGTTGATAGGAGCAGGATTAGGCCATTTGGTCTATTGAGGTTACTCCGCCATTCAATCTATCTTTCCCTCTCAACCCCATTCTCCTGCCTTCTCCCCATAACCCATACTAATCAAGAATCTATCAATCTCTGCCTTAAAAATATCTACTGACAGCCACCATAGTCTTCTGTGGCAATGAATTTGACTAAAGAAATTCCTCCTCATCTCCTTCCTAATGGTGTGTCCTTTTATTCTGAGGCTATGGCCTCCTGTCTGACACTCTCCCTCTATTGGAAACATCCTCTCCACATCCACTCTAGTCAGGCCTTTCCCTATTTGATAAGTGTGAGGTTACATCTGGGCGGCAGGGTGGCGTAGCGGTAGAGTTGCTGCCTTACGGCAAATGCAGCGCCGGAGACCCGGGTTCGATCCTGACTACGGAGTGGAGTCTGTGCGGAGTTTGTACGTTCTCCCCGTGACCTGCGTGGGTTTTTCCCCGAGATCTTCGGTTTCCTCCCACACTCCAAAGACATACAGGCTTGTAGGTTAATTGGTTTGGTAAATGTAAAAATTGTCCCTGGTGTTTGAAAAGGATAGTAGGAGAATGTTGGGTGTAGGATAGCATTAATGTGCGGGGATCACTGGTCAACGCGGACCCGATGGGCCGAAGAGCCTCTTTCCACACTGTATCTCTAAACTAAACTAATATAGACCAGCAGTTAACTGGAACAACACTGGAACAGGGGAGGTTGATGCTTCTGTGCAATCATCAGCTTTTATGAAGCAATTGATCATGGAAGCTCATAAACTCCCTTTAGTGCAAAACTCTTGGCTGATTGCAATTGTGTGATATGTTTTGACAAATGGCCTGTTCATTTGAAGGTCATGGTTCAGCTGGAATGTTTTTGCATTTGTGACAATTAATTGCACAACTCAATTCCTTTCAGCATTAGCCACTGAGAAATGAATAGAAAGCAAAATGCGATAATAGTTGTTTCTTCTGGATATTGCAAGGGAACTCACTTGTCCTTCCATTGATCTACATTCCCAGGAAAGCTGGCTTTTATAACCATTGAATTTAACAGTGACTTGCTCGTATGGATACAGAACTGGCTTACTGACAGAAGACAGAGGGCTATGGTGTTAGGACAATATTCAGGCTGGAGGCCTGGGACCAGTGGAGTTCTGCAGAGATCTGTGCAGGGACTACTTCTGCAGTTTGTGATATATATATATATAAATGACTTGGACGTGAACATATATGGTTTGTTTGGAGAGATTCAGATAAAGGGTCTCGACCCGAAACGTTGCCTATTCCTTCTTTCCATAGATGCTGCCTCACCTGCTGAGTTTCTCCAGCAATTTTTGTCTACCTTTAGATGGGTTGATTAGTAAGTTTGCGGGTAATACCAAGATTTTGGGGATTGTGGATCATGAGGAAGGCTGTCAAAGTATACAGAAGGATATAGATCAGCTACAGAAATCGGTCGAGAGATAGCAGATGGAATTTAATTTGAGCAAGCGCGAGGTGTTGCACTTTGGAAGGTCAAATGTAATGGGAAAATATCCAGTTAACGGGACTTGGCCCTTAACAACATTGATGTACAGAGGAATCTTATGGTCCTAGTCCATAACTCCCTGAAAGTGGGGTCACAAGTAGAAAGAAAGCATATGGTATGCTCGCTTTCATAGGTCAGGGCATTGAATATAAGAGTGAAGAAGTCATAATGCAGCTCTATATGACATTGGCTAGGCTGCATTTGGAGCATTGCGTGCAGTTCTGATTGCAGGAAGGACGTGGAGGCTTTGGAAATGGTGCAGAGGAGGTTTACCAGAATGCTGACTGGATTATGGGGTATTAGCTACAGGGAGAGGTTGGATGGACTTGGAATGTTCTCTCTGGAATGCCGGAGGTTGTAGGTAGACCTGATAGAAATACAATTATGAGTGGCATAGACAGGGTAGACAGTTCAAATCTTTTCCCCAGGTTAGAAACATCAAATACTAGAGGGCATAGGTTTAAGGTAAAGGGGGACAAAGTTTTTGAAGGAGATGTGTGGGGCAACTTTTTTTTTACACAGTGTCTGGTGAGTGCCTGGAACATGCTGCCAGAGTTGATGGTTGCGGCAGATACCTTAGTGGCATCTAAGGCACATTTGGACAGGCCTATGGATGTGCAGGGAATGGAGGGATATGGGTTATGTGCAGGTAGATAAAAGATGTCTTGACATCATGTTTGCCACAGATATTGTGAGCCAAATGGCTTGCTCTTGTGGCTGTACTATGTTCTATGGACTGGAACTTAGTTAATATAACTCCCTTATTTGTTTATGATCTGAAAACTCTCTATCCCCCAATTCCCACCAGCTCTTTAGCCTGCTAGCCTCGCACAGAACCGTCTTGACCACTGGATGGCGCCAGCAATGGCGACAGTCTGTCACGTCCATTCCTTCTTTGTTGTTTTATAGTATGTGTTAAATGTATGTTTTAGTGTTCTTTAGCTTTTGTTGGATAATGTTAATGTGCGGGGATCGCTGGTCGGCATGGACCTGGTGGGCCGAAGGGCCTGTTCCGCGCTGTATCTCTAAATTAAACTAAACTAAACTAAATCACTGTGAGGACTGTGGAGAATCTGCTGTGGTGGATGGTTATGTTAACTTTTATGTAGTTGTGTCTTGTTGCTTTTTTTTAGTATGGCTGTACGGTAAATCAAATATCGCTGTACCTTAATTGGTACATGTGACAATAAAGACCTTTGAAACTTTGAACCCATGAGGACCCAGGCCCTAGTTCTCCTAAATCCTCCAACTAATTCAAGAGACCCCTCTAATTCTCCTGATCACCCCCCCCAATCCCCGCACTATACCATCCAACACCTCCTTCATGGCCAAGCTCCTGATCAATCCAGACTCCTTTCCCCACCCACCACCTCCCATTCATAGAAACATAGAAAATAGGTGCAAGAGGAGGCCATTCGGCCCTTCGAGCCAGCACCGACATTCATTGTGATCATGGCTGATCGTCCCCTATCAATAACCCGTGCCTGCCATATCCCTTGACTGCACTAGCCCCTAGAGCTCTATCTAACTCTCTCTTAAATCCATCCAGTGGCCTGGCCTCCACTGCCCTCTGTGGCAGGGAATTCCACAAATTCACAACTCTCTGGGTGAAAAAGTGTTTTCTCACCTCAGTCTTAAATGGCCTCCCCTTTATTCTAAGACTGTGGCCCCTGGTTCTGGACTCGCCCAACATTGGGAAAATTTTTCCTGCATCTAGCTTGTCCAGTCCTTTTATAATTTTATATGTTTCTATAAGATCTCCCCACATCCTTCTAAACTCCAGTGAATACAAGCCTAGTCTTTTCCTTCTGGACCAAACCATAAGCCTTCACCTGCCCAGATTCCACTGATCCACTCCCTCACCGTGACAATACCTTAGTCCTGGATCACCAGCCCTCCCATCACCCTGCTCTTCCACGCCATCCATCTTAATACATTTTCAAAGCACTTTGTTCCAGATTCAGCGGAAATCTACAATGGGTTCTCATGACTAAAATTATTGTTATTGCCTTACAGCACATTAGTTTCTTGTAAGTATCTTATCTGAAAATTCATGCATACACATAGCTCTTTTTTTGTCTAATGTAAACTGAGCACTTAGAATACTTGGGTAACTTTGGTAAAGATAACTTTAAAACTGGCTTTAATGGAACTATAAAGCTGTTCATTCTCTTTGAGTGTCATAAGAAACTGCCCATTTTAAAATAGCTCTTTTAAATGGTAGAGGGATGGCACAGCTGTAGAGTAAGCTGCCTTACAGCGCCAGAGACCCAGGTACGGTCCTGACTACGGCTGCTGTCTTTACGGATGCTGTACATTCTCCCTGTGACTGAGTGGGTTTTCTCCGGGTGCTCCGGTTTCCTCCCACTCTCCAAAAGACGTATAGGTTAATTGGCTTCTGTAAAAAAAATTGTAAATTGTCTTTGGTGTGCAGGGTAGTGCTAGTGTACGGGGTGATTGCGAAGTCGGCGCCGACTGTGGGCCAAAGGGCCTGTTTCCACGCTGTATCTTTCAATCAATTAATTCAATCCAACTAACTCTAAGGGAGCCTGTCGAAACTGCCGGATTCGGAATACACTGTCCCAGTCTCATCCAAAGCTAATTCTGATGAGAAAACTCAAGCCCTTCCCCACTCCAAGCAAAGAGCCCTCAGACCCTTATTGAGCGAAGGTCTTGTCAAGATAGGTAGAACCATGTAAAACTGGTTTTAGAATGGCAATGTCCAAGTAATTTGATGAGAATGTAGCATATATAAAGAAACAATTTAAGTTGAAATGAAATGCAAAAAAAGTGATGTTGGGATGAGGTTGATGTGAACAGCCCTCGAGGGACAATTAGTTTGTGCAATGAAGTTTTATTCTTACAAACATTTGCTGCAGATATCATTTGGAAATGTTGCAATAGCTGACAAAGGAACATTGTAACACTATGTTAAGTGTTGGGCAAATACAAAAGCAACAAATCTCAATTTCATGACAATATATTCAATATATTGGTGGTTTATGAGTGATTCGTACTGTACTGATTCATTTTGCATTTGCCTTTTAAAAGTATACTTCAAATTCTCAATTTTACATTCACTCTCTGTTCCATGGTTTAGTCACACTCTATGTACTTTTGAGTAATTTACAAACCAGTGGTTAAACATTGAATTCTCCAGTTTTAACTCATTACTTCTCCCTCCACCCTCCACCCTCTCTTTTACCTGTAACCCACTCCGACACCAGTGCACACCCAGTTTCCCACCATCCCACCCCAGTCTCCCACCATCCCACCTATCCAGCATTTCCCTATTATCATCATCACCCCCCCCCCCCCCACCGCATCCCCCTACCAGCTAAATATTTTCCTCTGTCTTTGTATTTCACTCTCTTCTCTCCTTAACTGATACACTTTTGCCTCCTTCCCACCGCTAGCTTTTGTTACTTACTTCACATTTGCCAGGATTTGTCCCGCCCTCACCTCTCCTTTCCAGCTTTCTCCCCACTACTGCAATCAGTCTGAAGAAGGATTCAGACCCAATCGTCACAAGTCTATCCGTTCCACAGATGCTGCCTGACTCATTGTTCCTCCAGCACTTGGTGTTTTGCTCAAGATTCCAGCATCTGCAGTTCCTTGTGTCTCCACACTTTTCCGCCAAGGGTTTTCAATAGAAATTACATTCAAGGCTCTGATTGTAAAATAATGATGAGAATAAGGGCTTCAAGTGACTCCCAGGAGTACCACAAGGCTGTGCGCTCAGTCCCGTGCTCCACCCACTCTACACCCATGACTGTGTAGCTGGACACAGTTCCAACGCCGTCTTTAAATTCGTCGAGAATACCACCACCGTTGTTGGACAAATAATGGGTAAAGATGCGTTAAAGTATAGGAGGGAGATTGAACATCTGATTAAATGGTGCTGGAGCCACATCCTGGATCTCACTGTCAGCAAGGCTAAGGAGGTGATCATTGGCTTTAAATGGGAAAGCTGAGCATCGACGAATGTCTTCTTCAACGGGTTGGCCTTGGAGAGAGTCAACACTTCAAATTCCTGGACGTGCATATCTCTGAAACACGTAATCACACAGAAAGCCCATCAATGCTACTTCCTTAGATGATTGAGGAGATTTGGAATGTTGACGAACATACTATAGAACCGCAACAGATGTACAACAAATAACATACTTACTGTCTGCATCATAGCCAGGCTCGGCAACACTAATGCTGAGGAACAAAGTAGATATACCACTGGGTGGCGCTATCAATGGCTGCCTCGCCGATAGTCTGTCTGTCCTTTCTTTCCCTTGTGTTTAGCAGTATGTGTTAAATGTATGTTTTTAGTGGTCTTTGGCTTGTTTTATGTGGGGGGTGGCTGGGGGAAGCTTTTTCTAATCTCTTACCTCGACGGAGATGCGATTTTGTTCCGTATCGTATGTCCCCGCCCACACTGCGGCCTACCATCGAGGATTTGCCCGCCTTTCCTGGAGACCGACGATAGCTCCATCGCGGGTAGACTTACCATCGCTTCACCAGGGATCGACCACAGAGCTCCAACCGTGGGTGCTTGTGGACTTTAACATCACGGAACCTGCGGTCTCTGGTCAGAGACTGACTTCGGGGGCTCCAAGCCGTGGGAGGTTTGACCATCCTGACGCGGAAGTTTCGATGGTCCTGACGCGGATGTTTCGATGGCCCTGACGCGGGAGCTACGATCACCCTGACGCGGGAATTTCGACCGCCAGCTGTGGGAGCTACGATCGCCCCGACGGATGGTTTGATGGCCCCGACCGCGGGAGAATAGAGGAAGAAGATTGGACTTTTTTGCCTTCCACCACAGTGAGGAATGTGGGGAATCTGCTGTGGTGGATGTTTATGTTAACTTTTATGTAATTGTGTGTCTTGTTGCTTTTTTTTTCGTATGGCAGTACGGTAATTTGCATATCACTGCACCTTAATTGGTACATGTGACAATAGAAGTCCTTTGAATCCTTTGAGATTTCAGAGAGTGTTAAAGGCACTGCCTGGTCCATCACAGGAGATGACCTCCCACCATTCAAGGGATCTATAGGAGGCATGCCTCAGAAAGGCAGCAAATATCATCAAGTACCTACATCACCATGGCCACACTCTCATTTCACTTTACCATTGGGAAGAAGGTACAGAAGCCAGAAATCTGACCACTAGGTGGAAGATTAGCTTCTTCCCTGCCATCTTCAAACTATGAACACTGTACAAGACAACTATGAACTTCTGTGATAAAAAGACACAAAGTGCTGGAATAACTCAGGTGGCATCTCTAGAGAACATGGATAGGTGACGTTTTCGGGTGGATTACTTCTTCAGATTGTTAGTCGTGGGAGAGGTAGAAAGGAGGGTCAGAATTATGCCTGCCAAGTGATAGGTGGAAGGTAGACACAAAATGCTGGAGTAACTCAGCGGGTCAGGCAGCATCTCTGGGTAGAAGGAATTCCTTCTCTCCAGCAATGCTGCCTGTGACCCGCTGAGTTACTCCAGCATTATGTGTCTACCTTCGATTTAAACCAGCATCTGCAGTTCTTTCCCACACAAGTGATAGGTGGATACAGGTGACGAGAGGCTTGTTGATAGGTAAATGGCTGGACAAAGGTCAGAGGTGAAAAGGAGAAAGGTGTGAGATAAGTATAGAAAGTGTTGTGAAGTGTGAAGCCAGAGTAAAGAATGGAGGGGGAAGGGGGAGGGGAGCACAGGGTAGAGAGGGAGGATAAAGGGTGGGGGGGGGGGGGGGGGGGCGTGGGAGTAGAAGGCGTGTGTGTGTAAGTCAGTCACGTAAAATTGGAGAATTCAATGTTCAAATTGCTGGCTGGTAAGGTACCCATGCAGAATGTGAAGTGATGTTCCTCCAGTTTGTGGGTGGCCGTACTCTGGCAATGGAGAAGAGGATAGGATAGGGCAGGATAGGGCCAAGGAAAAGGATAAAGGAAAAGGCCAAGGACAGAAATGTCAGTGTAGGGTTGGGAAGTGGTTAGCAGCCAGTAGATCCAAGGTAGAGAAAAATGCCGGAGAGACTCAGCGGGTGCAGCAGCATCCATGGAGCGAAGGAAATAGGCAACGTTTCGGCCCGAAACGTGTTCAGCGAAGCGGTGGCCAAGTCTATGCTTGGTCTCGCTGGGGTAAAGTTGGCCATATCGGGAAGACTGGGTGCAGTTAATAGACAATAGACAATAGGTGCAGGAGTAGGCCATTCGGCCCTTCGAGCCAGCACCGCCATTCAATGTGATCATGGCTGATCATCCCCAATCAGTAACCCGTTCCTGCCTTCTCCCCATATCCCCTGACTCCGCTATTTTTAAGAGCCCTATCTAGCTCTCTCTTGAAAGCATCCAGAGAACCAGCCTCCACCGCCCTCTGAGGCAGAGAATTCCACAGTCGATGAGATTAGAGGAGGTGCACGTGAACCTCAGTCTCATCTGGAATGATTGCTGGGGGTCCCTGAATGGATGTGAGGGAGGACACATAGGGTCAAGTATGATGTGAGGGACAACCCAATGGTATGAATTCTATTTTAGGTGACTAAGCTGCAAAACCCTCCTTCTTACCCCCCCCCTCTGCCTTTCTTCCTTGTGCCCTTCCCGGACTTGCACCCGTATCTCTCCTTCCACCTTTATTCCTTCCTCTGGCTTCATAATTTGCAACTCTTCTATCCCTCTCCCTCACACATTATGTTTTCATCTCAGGCCTTTTTCCAACCATCTGCCAAACTTACAACCCCCCCACCCCACACTTGCCTGCATCCACCTATCACTTGCCAGGCTTTGTCCTGCCCATCTTCATTCAGCGTTCTTCCCCTCCTCACTCCCAATCCCCACAATTAGTCTGAAAAAGAGCCTTGACCCGAAACGTCACTATCCAGCTTCGTCAGAGATGCTGCATGACCCGTTGAGTTACTTCAGCACTTTATGTCTTATTTAGTAAACCAGCATCTGCAGTTACTTGGTTCTCTTATGAGCTTCTGTGGTCTGTCTTTGGTTGCACTAAGAACTTGTGAGTTTTTTTGCACAAGTATTGTGCTTATTAATTTATTGTTTTTTCGTTATATATTATCATTGAGTTTAGGGACCTTGTGCTGGTGTAAGTAAGGATTTCATTGTTCCATTGTCGGTAAATATGACAATTAAACACTCTTCACTTGACTTGAACCAGACATCTTTGCCAGACATGTAGGTTTTGTTGACTTTAATGGTCAGTTTAAATTTCACCATGATTCCTGTTTGCTTGGCCATTTTGAGTGACTATCGGTCTTCCCCTTCTTCCGACATGATGGAGGTTTCCTGTTGGAGCTCCACTTGCTCCTCATCCAATGTTCAAAATTCCAATGATTGAAATGCACTGGTGCAACTTGTGAAGATGTCTACCAAAGAGTGACTTCCTTCGCTCCATCACCATCCTACTCTGTCAGAGATTAGAGACACAACATGGAAACAGGCCCTTCGGCCCAACGAATCTGCACCAACCAGTGATCACCCTGTACCCTTGTTCTATCCTGACAATTTACAGAAGCCAATTAACCTACAAACCTCTACGACCTTGGAATGTGGGAGGAAACAGGAACACCCGGAGAAAACCCAAGTGGTCACCAAGTGGGAGAATATACAAACTCCGTACAGACAGCACCCATAGTCAGGATCAAACTCGAGTCTCTGCAGCTGTAAGACAGCAACTCTACCGCTGCACCACTGTGCTTCCCTGGAGAGAGGGCCAGGATAGATGTGGTTTCCAGGAAGGGATAAAAGAAAACTGGCAACATCAAGGACACCAGGAATGCGATGGCTAAAAATTTTAACAGCAAGAGGGTGACATTGAGCATGTGGATACAATGCAAGAATTGTAATGTATACCTGACCAGGCCTGAGGTCGTTGGAAGTCCTTCTTTATCCGTCACCTGCAATGGACCCTTTCCACTCCCTTTTATCCACCAGCCCAATCACATCAAATCTTATTGCTACAACATATTCCTCGCGAATAATCAATATGGCACATTGTACCGAAGATAGACACAAAATGCCGCAGTAACTCAGCGGGTCAGTCAGCATCTCTGGAGATAAGGAATCGGTGACGTTTCGGGTCGAAACCCTTTTTCTGATCTGAAACGTTGCCTATTCCTTTTCACCAGAAAGGCTGCCTGAACGGCTGAGTTTCTCCAGCATCTCGTGCCTTTCTTCAGTATTAACCAGCATCTGCAGTTCATTCTGGCAAATTGTACCACCTCTCGCTCTTACTCCCTGCAGCTTGCACCTCTCAATTCTGTCAACTCTCAAGTCTACCTCTCACTTCTCCTATTAATACCATCCTTAAATTCTATCTTTCACCCGCAGCTCCCTTCAATTGTCTTTTCGAAATTCACTTTAGCGATGTTGTAGGCACATGATAGATGCCAGGGACATAGGCGCGCTCCACCTCTCACCTAATACATTATATCCAGAAACAACACAAGGGGGCCTAAAACCACGCGTGAAGCTGTCCAAGTTATTTTATGGGGAGAGGGTTAAATAGATATTATTTAGGTGACTAGTAACATAATGTGGTGGGAGGTAGCGTAACAGTGACATTCTCAGGATAGCTGATAGCCAGGTTACTGAATTGTCAATGTGACTGAGTTAAGCATTCACACCCCATCCCAACCTCATTGTGCATCTTCAGTCAACACCACCCCTATGGTCAATGCTTCACGTGCTAGTTATATGATTACTAAGTCAACATCACTTCTTCTTTCCTCCAGAACCCGCATCAGATGACAACAAGCCCCATCCTCTAGAGAACAAAGATTGTTTGAAAGCTTCTATCTGTCCTCAGGTCCACACCCTACCGCCTACATGGGCATCAGACTCAATGGTCCATGGGGCTCGTGAAGATCAGCCATTGAATCCTGACATTTTAGAGCCAAGTAGCCCCGTCCCTGGTAAGAAACGACCATACACTCCACGGTCGAAATGCTTCATTGTTCCTGAGGACCAAGTATCTTCTGTGGACCAACCTCTAGATGCTTCAAGCATCTCAAAGTGCCCCCACGCTCAGGCGAACCAACCATGCTCTCAGCAATCAACTGATTGCACTCCTCTCCAGGACCAGAGATCACAACCTCCTTGTGCTTTACACCATAAAGACCCCAATCCTCCCCAAAACCAGGGATCACAGCCTCCTTGTGCTTTACACCATGAAGACCCCAATCCTCCCCAAAACCAGGGATATCAGCCCCGGTGGGCTTCATTTCAGAGGGACCCCAATCAAGACCAGAGATCACAGCCTGCATGTGCTTCATACCATCAGGACTCCAATCGTCAAGACCAGTGTGCGTCATTGTGTAAGGATTCCACCCCTCAAAACCAAGGATCAGAGCCCGCATGTGCATCATTGTGTAAGGATTCCACCCGTCAAAACCAAGGATCAGAGCCCGCATGTGCGTCATTTTGTAAGGATTCCACCCCTCAAAACCAAGGATCAGAGCCCCCATGTGCATCATTTTGTACGGACTCCATACCTCAAAACCAAGGATCAGAGCCCCCATGTGCATCATTTTGTTCGGACTCCATCCCCCAAAACCAAGGATCAGAGCCCCCATGTGCATCATTTTATAAGGATTCCATTCCTCCTCAGGGCCACAGATGGCAACGCTGTGGCACCTCAGAGGCATTGAACGCGGCACCTCCTGGCAACCAAGTTCAGGCTCCGTGCAAGTCAAGGACAGAGTGGGCGGCCCAACCATGTCCTACGCCGTCAGTTTCAGAGTCAAAGGATGCCGACCCTGCAATTGGGCAGCCATTACAAACTAGCTGTGCTTCAGAGACAAAGGAGCCCAGCCCTGTGGATGAGCAGCCACCGCAAACTGACTGTGCTTTAGATGCGAAGAATGAGAAGCCATCACATACAGCTTGTGTTTCAGATGCAGACGTTCCCGTCCCTCCTGAGGACCAACCAGCAAATGCTCCTTGCACTCCTGAGCGGAGGAAGAACAGGCGCCGTGATGACGTATCTTCCAGCTCTCCATGTTCTTCAAGGTCAAAGCGATGCAGCCCACCTGAGGATCAACGGCGCACACCCCCGTCAAAGTCAAAAGACCCCATTTCTTGCATGGACCGATCGCAGCGGACTTGCTGCATTCCAGATACTGACATATCGTGCAGACGTATCCCTGATATATCTGACACAGAGAACGGTGAGTCCCACAACACAAGGGTACAGGAGCACATAGAGATAGATGGTTAGCACAGGGGGAAGAGGATACTGTCGGTAGGCACCACCTTCTCCCAGTTTAGTTCAACAGGATAGAGATGTACAACCCTGGGGCCACCCGTTAACAGGAGAATTGTCGAGGCAGGAACAAGTCTGTCGGATGTTGTCTGTCCTCCTACCAAGCTTAACTGTCCACATGGCAGGGAGATTCGAAAGGTTTACTCCTGCTATCTGTGGGGTATTTTTCTTCTCTCTCATTAATGCCATGGTCTGTTCCATCTGGAGGCAGTGTTACTAACCCTTGACAGAAGGTCAATCAGTTCGAGACAATCCTTGAGTTTTGATGTCTGTTCCAGCTGGTGGATAAGGCTGCCAAGATATCACATCACTTGGGTCCCTCATGCACCTGCAGTACTACTAGCTCACCACACACCCCTCCTCACTACCTGTTTTCCCCCCCCCCCCCCCCCCCCCCACATCTGCACCCCAATTCTAACAGTTGGAGTGAGAGCAGGATATGATGATATCAGCATATCTCCACCCTCCTGCTCCCCACCACCTTGATGCCTCAACAGTCCATAGCATTGTCCCAATGTCGAAACCAAGCATGCCATCCTCTGGGGAAAGGAATTATCAGGTGGGCCTTTCAGGGATAAAAAACAATTTATCTTCTTGTGCATGTTAAAATCTTCTCACTTTTGACATCCTCAGCTGATCTATGCTTTAAGCTTCATGTATGTTCCTCTTCGTTCTGCCAATGGTTTTAAGATGGATTGAGAATTAGTGGGGGTGAAGCTTGGAGGACTTTTCTTGGAAGACTCAGTCTGAAGAAGGGTCTCGACCCGAAACGTCACCTATTCCTTTTCTCCGGATATGCTGTATGATCCGCTGAGTTACTGCAGCTTTTTGTGTCTGTCTTCGGACTGTTATTGGAATGGGTTCTGATGGTGGAGAGAATGGTCCGTTTGGATGGATTGCTCTCCATAAATGTTTCGCTCGGATTTTGGGAACTGCAGATGCTGGTTTGCCAAAGAAGACACAAAATGCAGGAGTAACTCAGCAGGTGAGACAGCTTCTCTGGAGAACATGGATAGGTAACGTTTGAAGAAGGGTCCCAACCCGAAATAGCACTTATCTGTGTTCCCCAGAGACCCCTGCCTGACCCGCTGAGTTACTCCAGCACTTTGTGTCTTTTTCAGGCTTGTTTTTAAGTTCTTGTGTTACAAAAAGCAGAGAGATTCTAGAAACTGGTGAGCAATTAAAGTGGAGAGTCCCTGGATCTGGCTCAGGTTATTAAGGGTCTGTCCCACTGTATGAGGTAATTCATGAATTTCCCCGGGTTTTCCCCTGATTTGAACTTGGAGACTGTCCGTAGCGGGTCCGTAGGAGTTCGTGGATGTCTTGTAGTGGCTTGTAAGGTAGGTACTGGGGAAATCCGGTAAACTTGTGATGTTTTTTCAACACTGAAAAATGTCCATGAGTAAAAAAATACTTGTGATGAAAAAAATTGTTACTTTTTACTCATACGAGCCGCTCGATAGTACCAGTGTACAGGGCGGTCACCGGCTGGTGCAGAATCAGTGGGCCGAAGGGCCTGTTTTCGCGCTGTATCTCAAAGTCGACAGTTGACTGAGTGTACAGTGATACTCTGCAGTGCACAGAACTAGACCAAGATATTAAACCGCACTGCTACTGTGGCCTGTGCTGTCACCAATAGGGAATATCTTTAGAAAACAGAGCTTCTGCTACTTTCCTGATCCACTTTTGGGAGGATGATGGAGATCATTTGTAGGTTCTCTGGAAGAATTCAGGAATTCTATGGTTGAGGGCAGAGATGCTGTCACCGCGATGGGTCTCCAGAAGCTGCTATGGCCAAGCAAGACAAGCCCTTGCTTACAGAGTAAGCAGGCAGGTACAGCAGGCAGTGAAGAAAGCGAATGGCATGCTGGCCTTCGTAACAAGAGGAGTTGAGTATAGGAGCAAAGAGGTCCTCCTGAAGTTGTACAGGGCCCGAGTGAGACTACACCTGGAGTATTGTGTGCAGTTTTGGTCTCCAAACTTGAGGAAGGACATTCTTGCTATTGAGGGAGTGCAGCGGAGGTTCACAAGGTTAATTCCCGGGATGGCGGGGCAGTCATATGCTGATAGATTGGAGCGGCTGGGCTTTTATCATCTGGAATTTAGAAGGATGAGAGGGTTTCTTATTGAAACATATAAGATCATTAAGGGTTTGGACATGCTAGAGGCAGGAAACATGTTCCCAATGTTGGGGGAGTCCATAATCAGGGGCCATAGTTTAAGAATAAGTGGTAGGCCATTTAGAACAGAGATGAGGAAAAACTTTTTCACACAGAGAGTTGTGAGTGTGTGGAATTCTCTGCCTCAGAGGGTGGTGGAGGCTGGTTCTCTGAATGCTTACAAGAGAGAGTTAGATAGAGCTCTTAGGGATAGCGGAGTTAAGGGATATGGAAAAAAGGCAGGAACGGGGTACTGATTGTGGATGATCAGCCACGATCACATTGAATGGCGGTGCTGGCTCGAAGGGACGAATGGCCTACTCGGAATCTTTTGTAAGGATCTTTGATGGTATTGTTCCAGGGCTCTCAGGTGCCTGCTGTAGGTGGTCCATGACTCGGCTCCATACAGCAGGGTGGAGAGGACAACGGCTCTGTAGACCAGCAGTTTTGTTTGTGCCTTTAGGTCTCGGTCTTCAAAGACTCTTTTTCCTGAGTCTGGCGTAGGCTCCGCTGGCACAACTCAGGCGATGGTTGACCTCAGAGTCTATGTCAGCTTTTGAGGGTAGAATGCTGCCAAGGTAGGGGAAGTGGTCAATGTTTTCAAAAGTGGTGTCGTTCACTTTTATAGTGGGCTGGGTTAGACAGCTGGTTGGGTGGAGGTTGATATAGGACCTGGGGCTTCTTGATATTTAAGGCTAGCCCCATGGCTTTGTATGCCTTGGCAAAGGCATTGAAGATGCCCTGGAGGTCTTCTGCAGAGATTGCTTCCTCTGCACAGCTATGGCAGTCAATGCATTTCTAGGAGTTAATGGTGTTAATAGATGACGATGTTGCCGGCCATATTTGGTGCCGTTGATAAAATGATTGGTGTCACGTTGAAAGATAGGTAAGCAAAATATTTATTACGTAAATAAATGTTTAAATTGCCAACAAAGGGATATTTTATTCTGATTATTACCAACCACTTTCTGTTATTTGCACTATCAGTTTATTTATTCATGTGTGTATATATTTATATCATGGTATATGGACACATTTATCTGTTTTGTAGTAAATGCCTACTATTTTCTGTGTGCTTAAGCAAAGCAAGAATTTCATTGTCCTATACAGGGACACATGACAATAAACTCACTTGAACTTGAACTTGAACTAGATAAAATGTAAATAGAAAAATGAATGGAAGTGACAAACATTATTGATTCATAGAGCAGTTATCTGCTAAATCCATAGGATTAATTTTTTTGTTTTGTAGTTTCCTAATAGTCCCATAACAAAGCTGTTTGTAATATTTAAGATGCTTATTGCTGTAATCGTTTCTCAGTTGGAAATGTTTTATTAAATGCATGATCTAGGCTAGACACCAAATTCTGGAGTAACTCAGCGGGACAGGCAGCATTCCTGGATAGAAGGAATGGGCAGCGTTTTGGATCGAGATCCTTCTTCAGACTGGAAGACTTCAAGATGGGTCTGAAGATGGGTCACGACCCGAATAATGATCATCCTTTCCTTCTATCCCGCGACTCTGCCTGTCCCGAGATTCTGAGTTGCTCCAGCATTTTGTGTTCATCTTTTGTGTAAACCAGCACATTTCAGTTTCTTCCTACACATGATCTGGGCTGGCTAGTGCTGTGAGACGGCAGTTTCCACATAATGGATCTACATTGAATCAGTTGTATTTTGTTGCTTTCCAGACAGGGACTGTGGACCTAAAGGTTTCAGAAAGAAATGCCCAAATGACAAATAAGAGCATTGGAATGGAGAAGCCATCTCTCAACACAGAGGGTGAGGGCAAGAAAAGCAATGGTAGGCCTAATGTTATTACAGTTTCAATCTCACCATGTGTCAACACCAAAGTGTTGTAAACAAAACTGGAACAGGCAACAGAAGTTTAAAATTAAGGTAGACACAAAATGCTGGAGTAACTCAGCAGGACAGGCAGCATCTCTGGAGAGAAGGAATGGGTGATGTTTCGGGTCGAGACCCTTCTTCATACTGATGTCTGGAGTATTTTGCTACACTCCCCTGACATCAATCTGAAGAATGGTCTCGACCCGAAACGTCACCTATTCCTTCTCTCCAGAGATGCTACCTGTCCTCCTGAGTTACTCCAGCATTTTGTGTCTACCTTCAATTTAAACCAGCATCTGCAGTTCTTTCCTACTCCTAGAAGTTTAAAACAAACCCTTATTGTTTTTAAAGCCCTCCTTTGTCTCACCCGTTCCTCTCTCTAATAATTCCATGTCATGTCCATGTACTTTCTCAGTTCTGGCCCTTTCACCTCTCCCTGAATCTCATCGTCCTCTCAATAACAGCTGAGAGCCCAAGGCTCTAAGCTTTGACAGCCCTGTACACTTTGTCTCTATCCACCTTCCAGTCAACAACTCCAATTCAACACTTTGGATTTTAGAATCATAGAAAATAGATGCAGGAGTAGGCCATTCGGCCCTTCGAACCAACACCGCCATTCAATATGATCATGGCTGATCATCCAAAATCAGTACCCAGTTCCTGCTTTTTCCCCTTAGCCCTTGATTCCGTTAGCCCTAAGAGCTATATCTAACTCTCTCTTGAATACATCATTTTGTTTGGAATAGTTTGCTACACCAATAATTCCTTATAAAAGATAATTGGTGCTTGAAAATGTGGGTAAATCACAACTAGTTAGAAGGAAAACACAATTGCATTTTTGGATTGGCACCATTAATTAAATTAACGTTTATTATTGTCATGTGTACCAAGGTACAGTGAAAGGTTTTGTTTTGCATGCTAGCCAAACTGATCAAAGATACCATACATTAATGCAATCGTTAAACTTGGGTATAATCGATAGAGCAAAGGGGAAGATACAGAGTCCACAGAGTTCTCAGCATTGTAACGTATTAGCTCTATCAGCAAAGTCCAATGTTCGCAATGGGGTAGACTTCATTCAAATAGGCTTTGGATTGATCTTGAAGTGCTCCCTGCTTTAACCTAAACATAGAAAATTACATCACGGGAACAGGCCCTTCAGCCCCCACATGCTGTGCCGAACAGTGGCGGACTGGGTCTGAAAATATTGGTTGCCAGGAGACAAAGGGTGCCCACTTCATCAGGGGCCCTCTTGATATAGGGGGCCCACTTCATCAGGGGCCCACTTGATATAGGGGGCCCACTTCATCAGGTGCCCACTTGCCATCGGGCAAGCTGACACCCTGGCCAGTCCGCCACTGGTGCCGAACATGATGCTAAGACCAACTCTTATCTACCTTGCCTGCACATAATCAATTTCCATCCATTCTATGCCTCATAATGCCTCATAATTTTATATATTTCTATCAGGTCTAGCCGTCACCACCAGCGTCCTAGACAAAACAATTCAAGTCTTGTTCCATCTCTCCCTGCAGCTAATATCGCTTAATCCAGGCATCATTCTGGTGAACTTCCTCTGCACCTTTTCCAAAGCCGCCAGACTTTTTCAATAATGGAGCAACAGAACTCCAAATGTGGCCTAATAAAATGTCCTATAAAACTGCATCATGACTCCCTGACTCTTATACTCAATGCCCTGAACCATGAAGGCAAGCATAGTGTTTAAGAAGGAACTGCAGATGCTGGAAAATCGAAGGTTACACAAAAATGCTGGAGAAACTCAGCGGGTGCAGCAGCATCTATGGAGCGAAGGAAATAGGCAACGTTTCGGGACGAAACGTTGCCTATTTCCTTCGCTCCATAGATGCTGCTGCACCCGCTGAGTTTCTCCAGCATTTTTGTGTAACCAAGGCAAGCATATTGTATGCCTTCTTAACTATTCTATCTACTTTCAGGGAGTTAAGGACTTGGACCACAAGATCCTTCTATATACATCAATACTCGTTAAGGCTCATGCCATTGATTGCATATTTTCCCCTTGTATCTTTCTCCTTTCAAATGGAGGTGTAAAATCCTGCCTTCTGCTTCCGTGACAATGAAGTTGTTGAATTACTGGGAAAACGCTGGGTTCGTTACTGTGCTTCAGGAGAAGAATACTACTGTCCCCACTTGTCTTGCAACACAGGGTCCAAACCAACAGCAAACTCCTTGAATCACAAGGTGAAGGTGACAGCACAAGTAGATAGACAAAAATGCTGGAGAAACTCAGCAGGTGCAGCAGCATCTATGGAGCGAAGAAAATATTTCCTTCGCTCCATAGATGCTGCTGCACCCGCTGAGTTTCTCCAGCATTTTTGTGTACCTTCGATTTTCCAGCATCTGCAGTTCCTTCTTAAGCACAAGTAGATAGGGTGGTAAAGAAGGCATATGGTATGCTTGCCTTCATTGCTCGAGGCATTTAATATAAGAGTCAAAGGTTCAAAGGTTCAAAGGTTGATTTATTGTCACATACACCTAGATGTAGTGAAATTCTTTTTGCCAATGCAGCACATAAAAAAGAATACAAACATAACAATAATAAATAGCTTTAACATAAAAACATCCCCCCACAATGGTTCCCATTATGGGGGAAGGCACAAAGTCCAGTCCCCATCCCCAATGTCCACCCATAGTCGGGCCTATTGAGGCCTCCACAGTTGCCTCTACGGAGGCCCGATGTTCCAGGCCGTCCTCGCCGGGTGATGATGTTCCGGCGTCGGGAGAGTCAGGAAGTTACGGTGCAACTTTGATTTGATATAGGACGTTGATGAGGCCGCATTTGGAGTGTTGCGTGCAGTTCTAGTCACCCCATTGCAGGAAGGATGTGGCTTTGGAGAGGATGTAGAGGAGGTTACCAGAATGCTGCCTGGATTAGAGGGTTTCAGCCACAGGAAGAGGTTGGATAGACTTGGATTATTTTCTTTGGAGTGTCGGAGTTTGAGGGGAGACTTGATAGACGTATATAAAATAATGCGAGGCAAAGATAGGGGAGACAGTCAGAACCTTTATCCCAGGGTGGAAATGTCCAACACGAGAGGGCATAGCTATAAGGTGAGAGGGGGAAAGTTTAATGGAGATATGCGGGGCAAGTTTTTTTACAGAGAGCGTGGGGGGGGGGGGGGGGGGGGGGGGGGGGGGGGAAGGGGGCTGGAACGCTTTGTCAGGGGTTGTGGTAGAGGCAGATATACGATAGTGGCGTTTAAGTGGATAGGCACATGGAAATGTGTAGGAAGGAACCGCAGATGCTGGTTTAAACCGAAGATAGATACAAAATGCTGGAGTAACTCAGCAGGCCAGGCAGCATCTCCGGAGAGAAAGATAGTAAAGATGAGGGAGTGGGGGCCTGGAAAAGTAATTGAACAGACAAAGGGCATGTAAGGTGGCTTGGACATAGGTAGGGAGGGATTGGACCAGAGGGGATAGGATGGAGTTAAAGGGCCTGTCCCACTGTACGAGCTAATTCAAGAGTTCTCCCGAGTTTCCCCTGATTCAAACTTGGAGAATAGCCGCTCGTAGGTACTCGGGGCTCTCGTGGACAATTTTCAACATGTTGAAAAATCTTCACGAGTCTTCACGAGCTTACCGCGTTTCCCGAGTACCTGCCGTTAGTGTTACGAGCCGCTAAGAGACGTCCCGAGCTCCGACGTACCCGCTACGTACATTCTACGTGCTTACCACTAGTTTGATGTTTTTTTTAAACTCGGGAGAGCTCTTTAATTGCCTCGTACAGTGGGACAGGCTCTTAAGGTATGTGGAAATTAATTCAATGGGACTGAAGAAGGTTCTCGACCTGAAACGTCACCCATTCTTTCTCTCCAAAGATGCTGCCTGTCCCGCTGAGTTACTCCAGCATTTTGTGTCCATCTTAGGCACATGGAAATGTAGTGAATAGAGGGATATGGATCACGTTACAGGCAGATGAGATCAGTTCAACTTCGGCACAGATATTGTGGGCCTGTGCGGTACTGTTGTGTATTCTATGTTAACTACATAGTGGTATGAGAAAGCACCTCATTTTTGACTGGATGCTATGACAACATTATCTGCAGTAAAAGGCCTGTCTCCAATATCTCAGCAAGCCTGAGACTCAGGAATAAATGACACTCTCTCAAGCTGTACCTACATCTGGAGAATTAATCTAAAAAGGAAGCTTTTTACTGGACTCTGTGTCACAACAGAAATATAGTCAAAAGCAAGTCAGAACACTGCCACCATGTGTCCGCTGGTGGAATTACATAAACGTAGCTCGGGCACGGTGGCACAACAGTAGAGTTGCTGCCTTACAGCGTTTGCATCGCCGGAGACCCCGGTTCGATCCCGACTACGGGTGCTGTCTCTACGGAGATTGTACGTTCTCCCTGGTATCGCGTGGGTTTTCTCCGAGATCTTCGGTTTCCTCCCACACTCCAAAGACGTACAGGTTCGTAGGTTAATCGGCTTGGTGTATGTGTAAATTGTCCCTAGTGTGTGTAGGGTTGTGTTAATGTGCGGGGATCGCTGGTCAGTGCAGACTCGGTGGGCCGAAGGGCCTGTTTCCGCACTCTATCTCTAAACTAAACTACAACTCAGCTATTTTACACAGCCACTCGTAATATACAATCTTTAATGATTTCTTAATCCTGTACCTTTACCCTTTCCATAAAACAACTAAATATACTTTATGTCATAGTCCCAGGAAATGTGGTGAGAAAAATTGAGGTTCATGTGCTTGTGAAAAAAAAATGCAAAGTGCTGGAGTAACTCAGCGGGTCTGGTGGCATTTGTGGAGAAGGTGTATAAGTGACATTTCGGGTTGGATCTCTTCTTCAGATTGATCAGCCTGAAGAAGTGTCTCGACCCAAACTGTCATCAGTCTGAAGAAAGGTCCCGACCCGAAACGTCACCTATCCATGTTGTCTGACCCGCTGAGTTACTCTGGCACTTTGTATCTTTTTTTGCAAACTAGCATCTGCAGTTCCTTGTTTCTTGATGTGTTTGCGATTATGTTGGATGGAGGATTTGTCATGGTGTTCTCTGGAATTCAGGGAGTCATGGTTCACTTATTTTTATTTTACAATTATTTTATATTATAACGTTGTCAGTCAGTTGCCCTGTGCCTGCATACTGGTGGTCCCTTCAGCTTCACACACACCTGCTTCTCCCAGCACAGAGCCTTTGATGAGCAGACCACTTATTTCTGTTTTGAAACACCAACAAATACCTGTGGCTGTCCTCAAACCATTGACTTATCTCCTTCAATTAGCCCTGTACTTTAACAAGACTGTATGGTAAGACCATATTGTAAATATCAGAGCACTTCCATAAACCAGGGGCGGAAAACCCGGGGGGGCCAGAGGGGACACGACCCACATGTTTTGAGAGGTGGGCGACATCCCCGCCAGGTTAACCTGCCTGGGCTTGCGGGGAAATATGGCCAGCGTGGAGAAGCAGCGCTGGTATCCCGTCAGTCCAGACAGGGCTCTAGTTAACCCGGTGAGACAGGCAGTTGAGCTGCATTTAGCGCTGGATTGAGCCTCCGAAGCCTCGCGTGTGTGTGAGTGTCGCGCGCGGCTGCCAAAAAATTGTGTCCCCCGTCCCCTCCATGTTTCGATAATGAGTTCCACTCTTGCCATAAACCAACGATAAATGGCCATATTAGTATTTTCAGTGATAGTAGCTGAAAGATTAATAGTATGTTTATTGCTGCCGTGTGTACCGAGATGCATTGAGAAGCTTTGTTTTGTGTGCTAATCAGTCAAACCATATTATACATGAGAACAATCATACACTGGTAAAACAGTGGAATACTTGCAATAGACAATAGCTTAGTTTAAAGATGCAGTATGGAAACAGGCCTGTCAGCCCATTGAGTCCATGCCGACCATCGATCACCCGTTCACACTAGTTCTATGTTATCCCACTTTTGCATCCACTCCCTACACACTAGGGGCAATTCACAGAGGCCGCTTAATCTACAACCCCGCACATCATTGGGATGTGGGACGAGACCGGAGCACCCGGAGGAAACCCACGTGGTCACAGGGAGAACGCGCAAACTCCACACAGACAGCACCCCAGGCCTGGATTGAACCTGGGTCTCCGAGCAGCAACTCTACAACCTGTGCCGGCTCAATAGCAGATCCCCTTCTAGCTCAGCTCGCAGGGAGTTGCCTCACTCCCACACCATGGGGGCAACTGCCTTGCTCCCCTTCAAAATGGTCCCATTGCGATGGAACTTAAACTCTCTGCTTAGTGACATAGGAGACAAGTCGCTGGGCCAGAGCAATCCTAAAATAAATCTCTCTTGTCTTTACCTAACAGAATTTGAGAACCTGCACTTGAAGATCACAGTGAACATATTACTAGGGCAGAAAATACAATCAACATCGTTTCTCTCTTGAATAAAACACCACAAAAAAGGGCTGCAGTTTGATGGATCCTTTGCATCAATTTATTTATTATAGATAAACTCTTGAGGAAGGGCTTACAGGCCCCGTGTGGGAGGTTGCCTATCAGCTATTGAATAAAATAACTCAGTTTGGAGTAAGTGTAAACATGTATCATATCCTGATCTGTGTAGCCTCCTATATTTGTTGGTACCCAATATTTTAAAGAATTTTGTTGTGCCTGTGACAGGGAATGTGAGGCTGAATCTTCAGAGTCATAGAGAGAGACAGCACAGGAACAGGCCATTCAGCCCACCCAATCTGTGCTGACCATTTACACTAACCCTACATTAATCCTGTTTTAAATTCTCCCCACTTTCTTATCTACTCCCCTCCCCAGATTCCAACACTCACCTGCATGAGGGGCAATTTACAGAAGCCAATTAACCTACCAAACCCGCATGTCTTCGGGATGTGGGTGGAAACCGGAGCACCCGGAGAAAACCCATGCAATCGTAGGGAGAACATGCAAACTCCACACCATGTGGGATCTTGACCCGAAACATTGCCTATTCCCTTCGCTCCGTAGATGCTGCCTCACCCGCTGAGTTTCTCCAGCATTTTTGTCTACCATGTGGGATGAGTCCGTTTCCTCATCCCATTGCCCTGCAAGTACTTTCACATACTTAATTAATCCAGATGCCTTTGAACACCATTGTGAGATTCAAAAATCACAAATGCTCTTGAGACAAATTCAGACAAAGAAGTGTTTTTATTAATATCATATTCTGCAGAATAGGTGCCTCTCCCCCGATGTCCCCTAGAGGCACACCGAGGATCGGGATGTCTTTTATCTTTATACATTTCTTTTCATTATTATCACATTCTCATCTCTCCCCATTGAGCTTCTTCCAATCATAACATAAAGCCCAGATTCCCACGAGAACGTCGTGGAACGCCCACCCAACGTCAAAAGCACCTCCCCTATCATGCATCGCATGTGCATTTAAATTAGGCATCTTGTCATAGTGGGTGTGAGTACATTTTCATGGCATCTCATCAAGTAAGCGCAGTGCAGAGCAGCTCATGCCCCTTCCCCCAGTCCCCGTTATGTTCTTGTGTGACTGTGGTTATCTTCTGACTCATCCTTGAAATGTCACCATCTGTACTTGCTGCTATTATCTACAATTTCTCTCTGTTCTTTATATTGTTACTTTCTATTCTACCAGCAGTCTGGTTCCTGCTGAAACCTTATTTCTTTCTAAGTTATATTTCTATCCCTAGTCTAAATCAACCATGTCTGTTAACCCTTTTCTCACACCATGATTCAATATGTTTCCATTATCCACTCTAGGTGCCAGATCCCAACCACTTGCCATATTAAACAGATTATTCTCTTGCCACGTATGGCCATTGTTACCTATTGCTTTCATTTTCCTCTTGTTCACCAATTGCAACATGTTTCTGTAAGTTCATCTCAACCCTTGATCACTTATACTCCTCTATCCGACTCCCATCTCAATCTCCTCTGCATCTAGGTTTCTTCAGTTCCATATACAGAAGTCCCCCATCTTCTGAATAATTCCAGGTGGGCGGCACAGGGAGGCAGCATAGAGCTGTTGCCTCATAGCGCCAGAGACCCAGGTTCGATCCTGACCTTGGGTTATATTAATGTGGAGTTTGTACATTCCATCTGTGACCACGTGAGATTTCTCCACGTGTTGGGGTTTCCCCACATCCCAAAGACCTGCAGATTTGTTGGTTATTTGGCCCCTCTAAATTGCCCGTAGTATGTAAGGAGTGGATGAGAAAGTGGGATAGCATAGAACTAGTGTACCGATGGTCATACTCGATGGGCCGAAGGTCCTGTTTCCACACTGTCTCTCTAAAGTCTAAACTAAAATAAAATAAAACACTTATCACTCTAAAGCCCTCCCATCTTTCATACACACTGGTGCCCAGAGCTGGTCACAAAATTCAAGTTTGTGGCTGAGTCAAGTTTAATAAAAGTTTATCATAACTTTCTTGTTCAAATCTCTTCTAAATCTAAAGCTGAGAATCCTATATACTTTTTCAACTGCTTTCTTAATCTGCCCTGCCACTTCAAACTATTTATGTCGTTTTTAGTGCCTCTTCTTCAAACTAAAATATAAGCCTTTGCATTTTCTTACAACTGTGTACACAATGACTCAACTGTAGCTTTCTTCCATGTTGGCCATTGCCTGTTTCCCCATCAAAAAATCCCCCAAGTTTATTTGCCTTCAGGTAAAACTGAATGTATTTGCTAATCGACCAGTCATCCATTCCTGACCAATTGCCGCTCCTGCTCATTGTTTTGAAAAGTATTCCCACCAGTGTATAAAACCATGAGAGGAATAGATCTAGGTGAATCGAGGATCAGAGGACATGGGTTTAAGGTGAAGGGAAAAAGATTTAATATGAATTGGAAGGGTAACTTTTTCACACACAGAATGGTGGGTGAATGGAACAAGCTACCAGAGGAGGTAGTTGAGGCAGGAACTATCCCAACATTTAAACAGTTAGATAGGTACATGGATAGGACGGGTTTGGAGGGATATGGACCAAACAAGGGCAGGTGGGACTAGTGTTGCTGGGACATGTTGGCCGGTGTGGGCAAGTTGGGCCGAAGGGCCTGTTTCCACACTGTATCACTCTATCACCGAAGTTTGGACTTTCTGTTTTATGCTTGCACCCATTTTTGAAAGTGTGTAATATTTACAATATTTCAGCCCTCAGTTTAGTTTATTGTCAGTTTTACCGAGGTACAGTGGAAAGCTTTTGTTGCGTGCTAGCCAGTCAGTGGAAATACGACAAGACATTGATTGCAATCGAGCCATTTACAGTTATAGCCTGGGACTGGATGTCAAGTATACGATAGGCTTTGGGAGGCTGCTGCTAGTTAGAGACAGACAGAGTGAAATGCTGGAGGCAGGAGAACCAAGGAGTGCAGTGAAAACGGTCACGTCATTGACATCTGGTGGTAGCAGAGCTGAAGGTAACTTCACGGCTAAGGCAGTACGGCCTTGAGAAGATAAGGGGCCTGGAATGGACATGTTGCAAAAATAACTCTATAATGAGAAGGAGATATGAACAGGCAGCGTAATTAAGAACTCTCTCACCTGATAAGGAATGAAGATGTGTTTTGTTTATTCTGCCCTTGGAGGAGTGACAGCTTGAAATGATTGACTTTAAAGCCATGAGAGCCTTGGGTTAGAACAAAGGCTTCCTTTCAAAGATGGAAGGAAAATTAGTATAAAAGAAGGGCGGTCTGAGACATCAGCAGCGACAATGAGGGAACAACCATCGCAAGAAGGAGGGACCTGAGTTCGAAGCTCGGAGAAGACAAACCCCCTACCAACAGAGTGAACCTGGCCAATTCATTCATACGGGTAATATATCACTCCAAGTCATGAGTTTTGTGATTTAGTTTAAGAAATGATGTTGAAATAGTAAAGTAAATGAGAAGTTTATTAGAAGACAATTGTTTACATGCATGTTTAAAGTTACTCGAGTATTAATAAAGATTAAAGGGCCTGTCCCACTTTCACAACCTAATTCACGACCTCTGCCGAGTTTGCCCTTGACTTATACTCGCAGCATGGTCGTCACGAGGTCATAGGAGGTTGTAGGTAGGTCATAGGTAGGTCGTAATGCTAGTCATAGGTACTTGTGGCATCAAGTAGGTCGGGGCGTTTTTCTAGCCTGATGAAAAATGTCCACGAGTAAAAAAGGTCGTGAATTAGGTTGTGAAAGTGGGACAGGCCCTTAAGTCGTACTAAACTAAACTAAACTAAACCTTGGTTTAGAGTCTTTTGTTCAACACGTCAGTTGACACCATATCGAGGTTATAGGATCAACACAGTGTATAGATAGGGGAATAACGTTTAGTGCAAAGTCAGTAAAGTCCTATCAAAGATAGTCCGAGTGTCACCAAAGAGGTAGGTAGAAGTTCAGGACTGCTCCCCCGTTGTGGTAAGATGATTCATTTGCCTGATAACAGCCGCGAAGAAACTGTCCCTGAATCTGGAGGTGTGCGTTGTCACACTTCTTCAATAATTTTTGCCTGATGGGGGAGGGGGGAAGAGGGAGTGGCCAGGGTGCGACTTGTCCTTGATTATGACTGCTGGCCTTGTCGAGGCAGCGTGAGGTGTCAATGGAAGGGAGATCGGTTTGTGTGATGGTCTGGGCTGCTTCCTTTGCAATTCACTGCAATTTCTTGCGGTCTTGGACGGAGCTGTTCTCAAACCAAGCTGTGACGCAAACTGATAAAATGTTTTCCATAACGCATCTGTAGAAGCTAGTGAGAGTTGTAGGGGACATTGCAAACTTCCTAAGCCTTCTAAGGAAGTAGAGGCACCAATCCCAGGTCATTCATACAGAATTGTAGTCAATACTGCCACAAGTTTCTTTAAGGAGATTGACCAAATAAATCTAAAATAAGTTCAGCAGTAGAAACTGAAGAGTTGCTGGACTTCTGTGTGACTGGCAATGTCTCAAAGTCAAAGTATCCTTTATTGTCTCAGACCTTTCAGTCTGTGTGAAATTTTGTGCCTTTCGTGTCTCTCAGTTTTCTCATGAGTTTATGAGAACCAGGGCGCAGGAAACGGAAGTGGTTAACACAGGAATCCTTTAGACCAGTGGTTCTCAACCTTTTTTCAGTGATGTACCCCCTGTGAAATATTTTTTCAGCCAAGTACCCCCTAACCAGCGCAAAAATATAGGCCTACATATATGTAGGCCTATATTTTAAAATCTCACGTACCCCCTGGAGTGCCTTCACGTACCCCCAGGGGTACGCGTACCCCCATTTGAGAACCACTGCTTTAGACTGTCGAATGACTGGTGTCAAATGGAATTTAATCTAGTTGGTTGTGCATAATAATAATAAAAATAATAAACTTTATTATGGACTCAAGGTCCAGACAAGGGGCAACATTACATAAAAATGCATTGCATATTAAAAAATATCTAATATGATGGGGCGTGGTTAGTGGTGATGAGGTAACTACATTATAGGTTGCATGCATAACCCATCTACATCCTTCCCCTTACAATTTAAACAAGTTACAGCAATGGCAGGTCGGTTATACAGTACCTGCAAAGCTAAGCAAACTCTCCATATCGAGCCGGAGGTTTTACAATCCGACCCGAGCGAGTGCGCACAGCACCCTCACCCTCCCCACCCGAAAGAATAGGAGGAGGTACAGGAACAGAAACAGGAGGGGGAGAGAAGGTGGGTGGAGAACCCAGCTTGGAGGGGGAACGGAGAGGCACAGGTGAGCCAGGTGAAACAGAAGGGGTAGAATGAGCAGAAGTGGGAGAAAGAGAAGACCTTGCAGGGGACAACAGAGCCTGAGGAGCAAAACCGGGAGGAGCAGTGGGGGGGGGGGGTACCCGAGGCAAAAGGACCGACCGTGGCATGCAGGGAGCAGAGGGTAAGTTAGTGGAGGAAGGCTCGACACGCGATGGAGGGGTATACGGAATCGCAGGAGGTGGTTTTGGCTCGTTAACCGCCAACAGGTACAGTCCCTTCAAAATCCACCAGGTAGGACCGTGGCGCGCTGTCAAACCCGACGACGGTGGCAAGTCGGGAGTAGCCGGTGGACGTCTGCAAACGGACTACCTGTCCAGGCATCAGTGGCGAAAGGGGGCGGCAGGATTTGTCATGCGAGCGGCGCTGGATCTCGTGCTTCTGGGCAATACGTTGCTGGACATCAGCAGGCTGCAGGACTTTGGGCATCAGGGACTGCTGGGCAATAGGCATCGGAGGGCGGACAACACGGGACATGAGTCGCTGGGCAGGGGATCCCATGGCACTGTTTCTGGAAATGTTCCGAAGGTTCAGGAGACCCTGATAGAAGTCCCCGTTCGAGATGCGGGTCTGTTCAAGCAGGTGCTTAGCGCTGCGGACCGCCCGTTCAGCTAGACCATTGCTCTGCGGGTACTCCGGGCTGCTGGTGAAATGATTAAAGTTCCACTTTGCAGCAAATGCTCGTAATTCGGTGCTGGTGAACAGGCGTCCGTTGTCTGTCTGCAGCCGGACAGGGGAACCAAACGTGGCAAAGTGACGGCGAAGTTTGCTGATCACCATCTCGGAGGTGATGGCAGGGAGGAGGTCCACCTCGAACCAATTCGAGTAAGAGTCTACTAGCACAAGGTATTGCTTCCCACGCCAGTCGAAAATATCGGCAGCCAGAGAGGACCAGGGCATGTCAGGGGCAGGCTGCTGCAAAATGGTTCATTCTCCTACAGAAATTGCAGGTCTTCCCGAGGGCTGGGCACTGTGACTCCGTGGAGTGCACGTAATTGCAGTTTGGACACTTTTGAGATCGCGGGACCCGGGATATACGAACGGGCCGCGGTGGAGGGCGAAAGTTGTCCTTCATACGTCGTTGTCCAGCAACACCAGTTAGATTTATGGCTCGGCTGTCAGACCCCCTCTGCCCATGAGGAGGGGTGACCACTTCGGCAATGCGGCACGCATGCATTGCCTGAGTCAGGGTTAGGTCAGGCCGTTGCAGCAGGTCGGCACGTAGCTTCTGATCAATCATGCCAGTGACGAGAATGTCCCTGGTGAGCTGGTCGCGCATGGTTTCAAATCGGCACCGCTGGGCAAGGTGGCGCAGGTCAGCGATGAAGCACTCAACAGGTTCATCCGGCTGTTGCTTGCGTGAGAAGAACCTGGCCCGCTCCAGTATACGGTTGGAGGGCAGGTCGCATATCTCCGCGAACTTGCGCAAAAGACATACCGGGTCGTCGGCCGATTCAGCTGGCTCGACCGGCTGGTCGTTGTCATCCAGGACTGCTGGTTCATAGACAAAGGCTTGAGCTCTCTTCATTGCGTCGGGACCGGCCAGGTTGAGCAGGAGTGAGGCTTTTTTGTTTACAGTTATGTTCACAGAAGGATCGGGGAGGCGAGATCGGCTGTGGAGGAGAGTGTAAACACTTACATCTCCCGTGGAATAGCTGTTCTCAGAGCTGGGGGCAGTGTCAACAGAGGACTGAGAATCCATCTCGCTATCAACTTGCAGAAGGTTGTTTAGGAGTTGTCTGGGAGCTGAGGGCACTTTCCCACGGGACCGGCAGGCAGATCAATCTGAGGGTGAGGGTGCTGTGCGCACTCGCTCGGGTCGGATTGTAAAACCTCCGGCTCGATATGGAGAGTTTGCTTAGCTTTGCAGGTACTGTATAACCAACCTGCCATTGCTGTAACTTGTTTAAATTGTAAGGGGAAGGATGTAGATAGGTTGCATGCATAACCCATCTACATCCTTCCCCTTACAATTTAAACAAGTTACAGCAATGGCAGGTTGGTTATACAGTACCTGCAAAGCTAAGCAAACTCTCCATATCGAGCCGGAGGTTTTACACACACCATACACAGAACATATAGTAAGGAGCTGCTGGAGACCAGCGCTAGATGGACTAAAGACCACAAGATCATCTGCATACATAATATGGTTCACTAAAATATTACCAATCACGCACCCAGTATTACAGGCTTTCAATTGTTTGGACAGATCATCAATATATAGATTAAAAAGGACTGGGGGAAAAATTCCCCCTTGTCTAACACCATTGCTAACCCCAAATGGGGCTGAGACCCTATTGCCCCATTTTATTTGCATAGTCTGGTGGGCATACCAGTAGGCCAGAATTCTCACAATGTATTTAGGCACCCCTCTTTGACTCATTTTACCAAACAGCTTTCTGTGATTAACACGGTCAAAGGCTTTGGAAGCATCAATAAAACACATAAGGATTGAAGAGTTTTTGCCTCTATATTTGTTTAAAATCTCCTTTAGGGCATATATGCATAAGTCAGTGCCATGTTTAGCTTTAAAGCCAAACTGGTTATCTGTGGAGTTAACAAACTCATTTAATCTATCCAGCAGAACTCTTTCTAAAACTTTAGTCAATATGCTGGCTAAAGCTATGGGCCTGTAATTATTTAGACTGCATACTTTACCAACTTTGTCCTTAGTGACCGGCACTAACAGAACAGACAACATTGAGTCTGGTAACAAGCCATGACTCATAAAGCCAGTAAAACAAATAGCAAGGATAGGAGCTATCCCCATACTCGCATACTCAAGATGTTCAGCAGAAATATGATCCAAGCCACTTGCTTTGTTATTGGACAGCTTGTTCATGGCATGATACACCTCATGTGACATAATCGCCATCGAGTCATTACTCTCAATACCATATAACCATATAACAATTACAGCACGGAAACAGTCAAAGCCCTACAAGCCCTACACGGAAACAGGCCATCTCGGCCCTACAAGTGCCGAACAATTATTTTCCCTTAGTCCCACCTGCCTGCACTCATACCATAACCCTCCATTCCCTTCTCATCCATATGCCTATCCAATTTATTTTTAAATGATGCCATCGAACCTGCCTCCACCACTCATATAGACTATGTGGTTCTGCAAAGCAAGCAAATACACAGCAACTAACAGATTATTGAGTAATGTGAAGGAACAAACAGACCTTTTCACTCTTTTTTCCATAGATCCTTAAAGGTAGCTTCACTGTGGCTGAAAAAGGTATATGGGACATGTTTCTTTATTGTCTGAAGGGTTTCGAACCGAAACGTCACCTATTCCTTTTCTCCAGAGATGCTGCCTGACCCGCTGAGTTACTCCAGCATTTTGTGTCTATCTTCGGTGTAAACCAGCATCTGCAGTTCCTTCCTACACTTGTCCCTTTATTAGCTGAGGATTGAAATGTCAGACCAGGTGGCGTTTATAGAACGCATCTAACACAGGTCAGAAGAAGGGTCCATTTTCTCAAAAATTGCTGCCTGACCCGTGTGTATAAAATCATGAGAGGAATAGATTGGGTGGATGCGCAGAGTCTCTTGCCCTGAATGGGGGAATCGAGAACCGGAAGGCATAGGTTTAAGGTGAAGGGGGAAAGGTTTTATGGGAATCTGAGGGGAATTTTTCACGCAAAAGGTGGTGGGCGTATGGAACAAGCTGCTGGAGGGGGTAGTTGAGGCAGGGACCCTCCCAACGTATAAGAAACAATTAGACAGGTACATGGATAGGACAGGTTTAGAGAAATATGGGCCTAACTCAGGCAAGTGAAACTAGTGTAGATGGGACATGTTTTTTTAAATTTATCAAAAAATGTATTCAATTATTAAAAAATAATATTTACACTACAGTAAAACAAACCAGAACCCACCACCATAATAAAATACGAACAAATATCCTAAATAAACTACTATACAACTATGTTACAACCCTTATTGAGGATGCATTCAACCCCCTGCGGTGCCCAGCGGTCCCGGAAATCTCCCAGGGTGCCCGTGGACAGGACGTAGTCCCTTTCTAACCCCACCCAGGCGCGGACGTACCCCCGGAAAAGGGGCAGGTAGCCGGCTCGGGCAGAGCCCCCTTCCGCCTGGCGCTGTGACTCGGGGATGGCCAGCTTGGCCAGGCCCAGGAGCAACCCTAGCAGGGCATCTTCAGCCCTACAATGAGACATGTTGGTCAGTGTGTGTAAGTTGGGCCTATTTCCACACTGTATGTCTCTGTGAGTCTATGACTATGAGATACTCCTGCTCTCCGTGTCCTTTTGTGTAAACCAATATCTGTGGTTCTTGATTTCTAGTTTCTAACAAGATTCTAGTTTCTAACACTGGTTAAAGCAGTTTTCTCTTTACAGTTGGAGCAAACACGTTGCAGGAAAGAAGTGACTGGACTGGGAGAGAGGGAGGAGGACAATTTACGATGATACCGAGGGTCAGGTAGATGATAACACTGTGGAAAGATTGGATAATTTAGAGTTACTTTGAAATAAAGTGAATGCTGAGCAGAAACATAATATTGAATTGAATTCATTTGTCATTTAATAAAGAAAATTTGAACGAAATATTGTTATGACTGTATGGTAACAACAAAAAGCAAACAAAACACAGAATTACATAAATTTAACAGAAACATTCATTTCAGTGACTCTCTTCCAGACGCCTCCTCACTGTGATGGAAGGTATAATGTCTTATCTCTTCCTTGTTACTTCTCCCGCGGTCAGGCAGTCAAACCTGTTGCGTCAAGGCGATCGTAGCTCCCGATATTGAAGCCCCCGCCGGGTGATGGAAGATCCCGCGGCCGGGCCAAGCCTCGCCAGGCGATGAAAGGTCCTGTGAACGGGCCGATTCAAGCATTGCGATTTGGGGAGGACGAAGCTGCTGTGGCTGGAGCTCCCAAAAAGTTGGTCGCCAACCAGGGACCTGCGAGCTCCCGATGTTACAGAACACAGGGCCCGCGGCCAAAGCCTCGGATGTCGAGTCGCAGCCGCAATCTCCGCGGTGGAGCCTGTGGAGTCTGCGTCTGGAGCCCTCAAGGTCGATCCCAGCCAGAGGCCACACA
The DNA here is from genome assembly GCF_010909765.2 of Amblyraja radiata. Taxonomy (NCBI): domain Eukaryota; kingdom Metazoa; phylum Chordata; class Chondrichthyes; order Rajiformes; family Rajidae; genus Amblyraja; species Amblyraja radiata. The sequence continues at coordinate 21,566,045 of NC_045988.1, forward strand.
GCTCCAAAGTTTCCCCGCCCACACATAGTAACAACTAAAAATACACTATTACATACATCTAACATTAACGAATAGACAAAGAAGGGAAAGAGGCTGACAGACGGCAGACGAGAACTGCAACCGCACACACAGCGCCACTACACATAATAAAATGATGGGGGTTAGACAGAGTAAATATGAAGAAGGTGTTTCACTTAGCAAGATAGGCATAAACCAGGAGCGTAATTTTAATGCAATGGTTCAATGGCTGTTTATTGTTATGTGTACAAAGATATAGTGAAATGTTTGATCGGCATGCCATTCCAGTCAAATCGTGCTATACGTGAATTCAATAGATCCTCTTCCGGAACAGCATGCAGAGAGTCGCCATCTTCTGGCACCATCTTGCAAATTCTCTTTAAAGGCTCTGATCTTGGCCTAAAGAGATGTGCAACTTCTTGTACAGTATGTCCCAGGCTAAGGCCTGGTGTCCTGGCGGCATTAGATCGGTGAAGTTGGGGCGGGCCTGGCCAGTGTGATGCCGTCGGCTCCTTCCACCACCGCTCTGTGCAGCTGCCGTAGGCTGCATTCACCCGCCCAACTGCCGTGGGGCCTCCCGCGGCCACCTCTACCAACACCACCCACCACCACCTACCACCATCCACCATCACCCACCACAAATGCACCGTCCGTCACCTCCAGCAGACGCCCCTCCACCTTTGTGCACCGGGGTTATCATGTCCCACTTCTCGAGCCGATGGTGGAACTTTAACTGATCACGCTGCTTCTTTAGACAGCATATCACCAACTTCTACACATGTGCCACAGAAAGAACTTTATCAGGATGCATCACACCCAGGTTTGGGAGCAATTTTGGAGACCCGACCTTTTCTTGGAGACACGACCTTTTCTTTGTCGGGTCTCCGTTGTCGTTGGGGCTGCAACGAGGAGCGGCCTCCAACAGGAAGACCGGGGGCTGTGGTGCCGACTACTCACCTCACCGTCGCGGAGCTGGCCGAGTCCAGAGCGGGTGGAGCTGTGGTGGACGCTGCTGCGGCCCGACCTCCGGAGATTCGGTGGCTGCAACTGCGGATTTGGCGGGCAGTGACACCGGGATCCCGCGGGTCCCTGGAGGGAGACCGCTTTTCGGGGCTTCCGCAACGGCGACTTCTCCCGCCCGAGTTGCGGGGTTGAAGAGCTCCTGGAGCGGGGCCTTACATCATCGCCCCGCGAGGCTTGGAATGGCCGCGGGATTGCGAGCGCACGCCGGGGGTTCTAACAACAAGACCCGGTGTGCGACCTTGCATCACCCGGCGTGGCTTTAATGGCCGCGGGACAATCGCCATCGCCCGCCGGGGGCTTTGACTTTGACTTTGACTCTGACATCGGGGGGGGGAGGGAGTGCAGTGGAGAGATAAGTTTTTTTGGCCTTCCATCACAGCAATGTGATGGATGTTTATGTAAATTATGTTGTGTCTTGGGTCTATTTGTTTGTAATGTATGGCTGCAGAAACGACATTTCGTTTGGACCTCAAGGGGTCCAAATGACAATAAATTGAATTGTATTGTATTGTATTGTATTGTAGTGTCCTGTAGTGCTGCACAAACACACTTGGTGGGTGGGGGGGGGGGGTCGCGTGCATGGGTGGATTGTGGCCACGCGTGTGTATGAGTGTCTGCATGTGTGTGTCCGTGTGTGTATCATGTGTGTCTGCACCTGAGTGTCTGCATGTGTGTCCACATGTGCGTGTCCACGTGCGTGTTTGTGTGTGTCTGCGTGTGTGTGTCCGCTTGTGTATCCACATGTGTGTTCATGTGAGTGTCTGTGTGCGTGTGTGTGTGTTCATGTGTGTGTCCACGTGTGTGTGTGTCCGCGTGTGTATGTCTGTGTGTGTCTGCGTGTGTCCACGTGTGTGTGCGTGTGTGTGGCTGCGTGAGTGTGTCTGCGCTTGTTTGTGTCCGCGTGTGTGTGTGGGTCTGCGTGTGTGTGTCTGCGCTTGTGTGTGTCCGCGTGTGTGTCTGCGTATGTATGCCTACGTGTGTGTCCATGCATGTGTATATGTGTGTGTGCGCACATTGGCTAGCTTACCGTCATATTTCATCTTTTCTCCCCGTATTGCCTTTTTAGGTACATTCTGTTTGTTCTTTAAAAGCTTCTCAATCCTCTGGCTTCCCATCAACCTATGCAATCTATACACTTTGTCTTTTAGTTTTATGCTTGACTTCCCTTGTCAACCATGGTTGCCTCTTTCTCCCCCTAGAATCTTTCTTCCTCTTTGGGATGAAATGATCCTGCATCTTCTGGATCATTCACAGTAAGTCCTGTCATTGCTGTTCCACCGTCACCCCTACTAAGGTCCCTTTCCAGTCAACTTTGGCCATCTCCTCCATCATTGTCCCCTTTGCTCAGTTGCAATACCGACACATCCGATTTCACCTTCTCCCACTCAATTTGCTGATTAAAACTTTTATGTTATGGTCGCTACCTCCTAATGGTTCCATTACCTTAAGTTCCCTTATCAAATCCGGTTCATTACTTAACACTAAATCCAAAATTGCCTTTTCCCTGGTAGGCTCCAGTACAAGCTGCTCTAAGAATCCATCTCGGAGGCACTCTACAAGTTCCCTTTCTTGGGGTCCAGTACCAACCTGATTTTCCCAGTCTACCTGAATATTGAAATCTCCCATAACCACCGTAGTGGTGCCTTTTTTGTGTAGCATGCCAATGTTATCTCCTGATGTAACTTGTACCCTATAACCTGGCTACTGCTTGGGGGCGCTGTAAATAACTCCCATTAGAGTCTTTTTACCTTCATAGGTAATATCTCAGCTCTATCCACAATGACTCTACAGGTTGTGATTCTGTCACCCCTTACTGAGGACGGAATTTAATTCCTAACCAACAGAGCTACCTCACCCCCTCTGCCCACATTTCTGTCTTTCCAATATGACATATAACCCTGAATATTCATCTCCCAGCTCCGATCCTCGTGCAGCCACGTCTCCGTAATGCCTACATCATACCTGCCAATTTCCAACTTTGCTACAAGCCCATCCACTTTGTTCCTTATGTTACTATATGTGCATTCCAATATAATACCTTCAATTCAGTGTTGACCACCCCTCCTCTCACAACCATCCCGATTTTACCCGACCTTCTCCCTTTTTAAACTTTCTGTCCTGTTATTTCTGGAGACGTCCGTGACCTTTCCTGCACTCTCTTTCCCGTTAACACCATGCATACGCTTCCATGTGGACTCCACTCCCCCACTATTTCATTTAAACCCACCTGTGTAGCACCAGCAAACCTGCCTGCCAGAACGTTGGTCCCCCTCCAGTTAAGGTGCAACCCGTCCCTTTAGTACAGGTCACCCCTGCTCCAGAAAAGATCCCAATGGTCGAAAAAACGAAATCCCTGCTCCCTGCACCAACTTTGAACCAACTCCCTATGGTTTCAATGATACTTTGAGAGATAGAGCTATTCCTCATCACCCTTGTCTGCCTTTTCCCAGACTGAGCTACTCCTTGAAAGGAACCCTCCATAGTTGCTGTGCTTTCTGCTACAAATGTCTACAACTTCAGTAGCATTATCCTTTGAATATGTCAACACCTTTGATTTCTTTCTCACTGACCCTGAACCTCTCTCAGTATTTACCCGTGCCATACCTTATCCGCACCTTTTAGATGCTACGTACTTGTTCTATTCACGGGTGTCTGACTGATTTAAATATTCAACTTTAGTCTAGATTAGTATCCTTCCCCTCGTGGTTTGCAAGTTTGGGCATGGATTACTTTCCAAATGGTGAGAGGATTCTGAAATCCCCAAAAGGTTCATATGCAGTTGAGTGGGTGGTAAGGAAGGCAAACATAGTGCTGGCATTTGTTTTGAAGGGACTGCAGTATAACACAAGGGTGCAATGCTGAGGCTTGTGATCTCATTGGTATTGGTATGGTGTCATCATGTGTAGTATCATCATGTGTATACAGTGAGAAACTTTGTCTTACGTGTTATCCAGGCTAATCACACCGTACATGAGTACAATCAAAACACATATGAATACAAAAGGCAAAAGGAAACAGAGTGCAGGACATAATGTTACAGCTACAGAGAACATGCAGAAGAAAATATATTTACAAAGATGTTGCCTGGATTTCAGGGCCTGCGCTATATGGAGAGGTTGAGCAGGCTAGGACATTGTTCCTCAGAGTGCAGGATGATGAAGGGGTGATGTTATAGAGGTGCAAAAGATCATGAGGGGAATAGATAGGGTAGATGCACAGAGGCCTTTACTTAGAGTAGGGGAATCAAGAACCTAAGAACTAAGAACATAGTTTTAAGGTGAGAGGGGAAAGATTTAACAGGAGCCTGAGGAGCACTTTCTTCACTCATTTGTGGTGGTGGGTATAGGGAGCGCTGCCAGACAAAGTAGTTGAGGAAGGTACTCATTTAATAGAGCATTTAAACAGCATTTAAAAGAAATGTAAAATTATTCAAGTGTAACCATCACCCACACACTAGGGGCAAGTTATAATGGCCAATTAACTACTAATCAAGAGACATGAGAGACTCAATAGGTCAGGCAGCATCTGTGGAGGGAATGGGCCGATCTTTCGGGATGGGACAATCTGAAGAAGGATCCTGACCAATGCGTCCACAGATGCTGCCTGACCTGCTGAATTGTTCCAGCACTACTGGTTGAGCAAACGGGAGTTCCCAGGAGACACCCATAAGACCAGAAGACATAGGAGCAGAAGTAGGCCATTTGGCCCATCGAGTCTGTTCCACCATTCAATCATGGCTGATCTCTTTTTTTCTCTCAGTCCCATGCTCCTGCCTTCTCCCGTAACTTTTGACACCCTTACTAATCAACCTCCATTTAAAAAATACCCGATTATTTAGTCTCCACCGCCATCTCAGTAAAGTGAGGACACTACTTATATGTCGTGAAAAAACCCAGGTTTGGCCTAATCTAGCCAAATATATGGGCAGTCATCTTGAAACAATTGACTGGGGAAGTCATTTGAAACCATGTTTTTTCTGAACTGCTGCCTGACCCGCTGAGTTACTTCAGCATTTTGTGTCTAACTGGTATACTCCAGCATCGACAGTTCTTTTTGATGTAATTGGAAACCCTGGTGCGTTATTTGAATTCCCATGGTAACTCTCTGATGCAAGACCTGCTTGGTCTTCCGTCAAAACAAAAGTGACTCATACGAAAGTCTTTTCCTGCAACATCTCAATCCAATACTCAATGTTCCTCTGCCACCGTGACTTACACCATCTTCTGTTCCAAATGTGTTCTGATTTAACCCCTTCATGACCTTGCCCTGAGTGAGCACCCTAGCTGTTTTTATTCTCCAGCATAACACCTCATGTAAGAAAAAGAGGAAGAAGGTGAAGAAGTCTGGAGGCGTTTTTATCATTTAAAAATAAATTGGATCGTTATATGGACGGGAAAGGAATGGAGGGTTATGGTCTGAGCGCAGGTATATGGGACTAGGGGAGAATACGTGTTCGGCACAGACTAGAAGGGTCGAGATGGCCTGTTTCCGTGCTGTAATTGTTATATGGTTATATGGTTATATGGTGTTAGGCTGGAGAATAAAAACAGCTAGGGTGCTCAGGGCAAGGTCATGAAGGGGTTAAATCAGAGCACATTTGGAACAGACGACGGTGTAAGTCACGGTGGCAGAGGATCATTGATTGAGGAGGATTGAGATGTTGCAGGAAAAGAGTTTTGTGTGAGTCACTTTTGTTTTGGCGGTAGACCAAGCTGATCTTGCATCAGAGAATTACCAGAGGAAGAAAGAGCACGAGGCAAAGACAGAAATGGGAGGAATTAGAATTGCTGTGTAAAGAGGAATAGAAAAAGAACAAATCAGTCTGAAGAAGGGTCGCGACCCGAAAAGTCACCCATTCCTTCTCTCCAGAGATGCTGCCTGTCATAGAAACATAGAAAATAGGTGCAGGAGTAGGCCATTCGGCCCTTCGAGCCTGCACCGCCATTCAATATGATCATGGCTGATCATCCAACTCAGTATCCCATCTCTGCCTTCTCTCCATACCCCCTGATCCCTTTAGTCACAAGGGCCACATCTAACTCCCTCTTAAATATAGCCAATGAACTGGCCTCAACTACCTTCTGTGGCAGAGAATTCCAGAGATTCACCACTCTCTGTGTGAAAAATGTTTTTCTCATCTCAGTCCTAAAAGATTTCCCCCTTATCCTTAAACTGTGACCCCTTGTTCTGGACTTCCCCAACATCGGGAACAATCTTCCTGCCCCGCTGAGTTACTCCAGCATTTTGTGTCTATCAAGCTGTGCAGTCAAGTAAAGAAAGGAAGATGTGGCACGGTGGTGCAGCTGGTGGAGATGCTGCCTCACAGTGCCAGAGACCCGGGTTCGATCCTTACCTTGTGCAGTCAGTGAAGAGTTTGCATGTTCTCCCTGAGACCGTGCGTGTTTCATCCGGATGCTCCAGTTTCCTCCCACATCCCCAAAGACGTGCGAGTTTGTAAATTAATTGGCTTCTGGAAAGTTGCCCCTAATGTGTAGGGAGTGACTGAGAAAGAGAGTTAACATAGAACTAGCGTGAACAACACTAAACCGATCTTGAACCTTGAAACAAGGTGATCGATGGTCGTTGTGGTGTGGGTGGGTCGAGGGCCTGTTTCCATGCTGTATCTCTACACTAAACTAAACCAGAAACACCGCTAGCATTGTGAACTGAAGAATGGATATTCAGGAGTCAGTAATAGGAGAAGTGGGTTGGAAGAACAATCACGGGGCAATGATTCTATGGAGAAAGGGAGAAGGTTAGGGAAATTTAACCTTCCCATTATAGACTGGGACTGCCATAGTGTCGAGGATTTAGGCCAGGTGGAATTTGTCAAATGTGGTCCTCAGGCAATATATGTTGAGGGCCCTACAATGGAAAGGGAAAACCTTGATCTAGTCTCAGGAAATTAAGTGGGGCAAGTGACTGAAGTGTTCATGGGTGAGCCTTCTGGGACCAGCGACAGTTCAATTAGCTTTAAAATAGTTATGGATAAAGACAGTGTGTGACCACAAGTTAATATTCTGAATTGGGTTAAGGCCAACTTTGATGGTATTAGTCAGGAACTTATTCAAGTTGATTGGAGTAGGTTCTCAGTGCATGGGTTCTCCAAAATGCTCCAGTTTCACCCCATATCCTGAAGGTGTCCTGACAAGCTGCTGTAAATGTCCCGAGTATAGGCAGTTAGCGGGGTGGGAGTTAGCAACCTTCACGTGGACCACCCTTTTTCGACTGTTTCCATTGAGTTTATCCAGCATTTTTGTCTACAAGCTCTATGTTACATGGTTTACAGTAAGTGTCTATAGTGTAATTCTTGTCAATTCCAATGGGTAACAGCAGTGAACTTGGCAGACTGGTCTTAAACGACAATAGTGTCCCTTTAATACAGTGAGGTTACAGCAAAATACCTAAGATTGTTTCCTTTCCAAAACAGCTTTAGCTCTGCTTGTCGACATTCAAAGTAACTTTTAAGTGGTTCATTAGTTCAAAATCTTGATACAATCGATTCCGCCCATGTAATACAAAGAGAGATCCCTAGTTCAACAATAATATTATATCCAACTTGCATAATGAAGGCATACGTTACAGCAGAACTGATTGTGCAATTGAATCGGTAAACCAGCACAGAAAAAAGTGCTTTGGCCCACCGAGTCTGCGCCGACCAGTGATCACCCCGTGCACTAATACTATCCTACACAAGAGGGACATTTTTACATATTTTTCATCAAAGTCAATTATATGTCCTTGGAGTGTGGGAGGAAACCGGAGCACCTGGAGAAAATCCATGTAGTCACAGGAGAACATACAAACTCCATACAGACAGCACCCATTGTCAGGATCGAACCTGGGTCACTCGCGCTATAAGTCAGCAACTCTACCACTGAGCCACTGTGTTGCCTCTCAAGGATTTATGAAGATGTTGCCTGAGGGCCTGAGCTATTGGGAGTGGTTGGCCAGGCTAGGACTTTATTCCTTGGAGCACAGGAGGCTAAGGGGTGATCTTATAAAGGTGTATAAGATCTTGAGGGGAACATAGAAACATAGAAAATAGGTGCAGGAGTAGGCCATTCGGCCCTTCGAGCCTGCACCGTCATTCAATGTGATCATGGCTGATCATCCAACTCAGTATCCTGTACCTGCCTTCTCTCCATACCCCCTGATCCCTTTAGCCACAAGGGCCACATCTAACTTAAATATAGCCAATGAACTGGCCTCAACTACCTTCTGTGGCAGAGAATTCCAGAGATTCACCACTCTCTGTGTGAAAAATGTTTTTCTCATCTCGGTCCGAAAAGACTTCCCCCTTATCCTTAAACTGTGACCCCTTGTTTTGGACTTCCCCAACATCGGGAATAATCTAGCCTGTCCAACCCCTTAAGAATTTTGTAAGTTTCTATAAGATTCCCCCTCAATCTTCTAAATTCTAGCGAGTACAAGCCGAGTCTATCCAGTCTTTCTTCATATGAAAGTCCTGCCATCCCAGGAATCAGTCTGGTGAAACTTCTCTGTACTCCCTCTATGGCAAGAATGTCTTTCCTCAGATTAGGAGACCAAAACTGTACGCAATACTCCAGGTATGGTCTCACCAAGACCCTGTACAACTGCAGTAGAACCTCCCTGCTCTTATACTCAAATCCTTTTGCTATGAAAGCTAACATACCATTCGCTTTCTTCACTGCCTGCTGCACCTGCATCCCTACTTTCAATGACGGGTGTACCATGACACCCAGGTCTCGCTGCATCTCCCCTTTTCCTAATCGGCCACCATTCAGATAATAATCTACTTTCCTGTTTTTTGCCACCAAAGTGGATAACCTCACATTTATCCACATTATACTGCATCTGCCATGTATTTGCCCACTCACCCAGCCTATCTAAGTCACCTTGCAGCCTCCTAGCATCTTCCTCACAGCTAACACTGCCCCCCAGCTTCGTGTCATCCGCAAACTTGGAGATGTTGCATTCAATTCCCTCATCCAGATCATTAATATATATTGTAAATAGCTGGGGTCCTAGAACTGAGCCTTGCGGTACCCCACTAGTCACTGCCTGCCATTCTGAAAAGGGCCCATTTACTCACACTCTTTGCTTCCTGTCTGCCAGCCAGTTCTCTATCCACATCAATACTGAACCCCCAATACCGTGTGCTTTAAGTTTGCATACTAATCTCTTATGTGGGACCTCGTCGAAAGCCTTCTGAAAGTCCAGATACAACACATCCACTGGTTCTCCTTTATCCGCTCTACTAGTTACATCCTCGAAAAATTCTATAAGATTCGTCAGACATGATTTACCTTTCATAAATCCATGCTGACTTTGTCCAATGAATTCACCACTTTCCAAATATGCTGCTATCCCATCTTTAATAACTGACTCTAGCATTTTCCCTACTACCGATGTTAGACTAACTGGTCTGTAATTCCCCGTTTTCTCTCTCCCTCCCTTTTTAAAAAGTGGGGTTACATTAGCTACCCTCCAATCCTCAGGAAGAGATGATGTGAATGTACAGTCTTTTACCCGGACTGGGGAAATCAAGAACCGGAGGACATAAGTTTAAAGTAAGAGGGGAGAGATTTAATTGCAACCCGAGGGGGCATTTTTTTCACACAGAGGGTGGAGGAAATATGGAACCATCTGCCAGAGGAGGTACTTGAAACAACACTTAAATGATATTAGGACAAGTAAATGGATAGGAAAGATTTAGAGGTATTAGATCCAAAATGGGCAGTTGGGGCTAGTGTGGGCATCATGGGGAATCATGGTCGGCATGGGCAAGTTGGGCCAAAGGACCTTTTTCCATGCTGTATGACTCGATGTGTGTCTATAAATAGGATGTTATTGGTGTGTGGTGGTAGGTGTGATACGATGAGATCAGTGGCAGGTGCAGTACCACAGCAGTGTGGTTGGGCCTCCGCTATTTATATTTCCTGGATGAGGAAACCACATGTAACAATTATACGCTTGTTAGTAACTGAAGTGCATAACTTCACATTTATCCATGCTATACTGCTTCTGACCTATTTGCTGATCACTTAACTTATCCTTAAGCCATTGACACCTCTGTATCCTCTCATGCATAAAGAAACAGGCCTTTCAGTCCACCGAGTCCACGCTGACCAGCAATCACCCCATGCACTAGCATTGTCCTACACACTAGGGACAATTTACAACTTTACCAAAGCCAATTAGCCTACAAACCTGCTCATGTGGGAGGAAACCAGAGCACCCAGAGGAAACCCATGGAGAACATGGAAACTCCACACAGACAGTAGCTGAGGTGAGGATCGAACGTGGGTCTCTGGCACTGTGAGGCAGCAGCTTTACCAACTACAACACTGTGCTGCCCCAATTGTAAGGGGGAAACCGTTTCTCAGTCACTTCCTGGCGAGGATGTGACTATTCTCCAAGTCGCATCTTCACCCCCCCCCCCCTTGCGGCCTACCAACTGGATTAGTGCAGCCTTTCCTTCCGGTGCAGCACTGGATTCACCACGGAGCGGGCAACCTGTATCGCCGTTTGAAGCTCCGGAGTGTTGGGCCTTCTGCTTCAACATCGCGGAGCTGTGGTTTGCAGAGCTTCCAGCGCAGGCGGCACTGACTTCAACATCGCGGAGTCCTGGGATCCCTTTGCCGAGGGCCGCCAGCATGAATCTCCGCCCAACTTGGCCTGTGGACTTCGGGAGCCGCGGTCTCTGGTAGGAAGTGGCCGATTCGGAACTCCAAGCCGCTGAGAATGTTCTCCCGTTCCTACGTCGGTGTTCCATCATCCGGCGAGCGGGCCTGAACATCGGGCCGCCCGTAGCAGCGACAGCGAGGGGTTCGGGAGCCCCCCCCCCACCACGGCTGAACAACAGAGGAGGATGACTGAACTTTGGTGCCTTCCTTCACAGTGGGAAACTTTGATTCCGCTGTGTGGGGATGTCTATGTTAAAGACTATCGTGTTCTGTATCTTTTTTATTCGTATGGCTGTATGGTGACCACGCTGTGCCAATTGGTACACGTGACAAATAAATGTCTCTTGTCTCTCTTGTCTCTTGTGTGCAGCCTTGAGATGTTTACATAAGGAAGATATTTTTGGCACGGTGGAAATGTAACGAAGGTTCCCGAGATTAATTTCTGGGATGACAGGAATGTGGTGTGAGAGGCCATTGGGTCAACTAGGCCTGGAATCATTTGAGTTTAGGAGAATGAGAGGGGATCTTACTGAAAGCAACAAGGATAGACAGGCTCGAGGCAAGGAGGGTCTTTCTCCTGGTTGGTGGTGTAGAATGAATCTTCACTCCAAGGATGGTGAACCTGTGGGACCCTCCACACAGAAGCCACTGGAGGCCATGTCACTAACATGTAAGAAGGAGTCTGGTTAATTTTGTGACACAAGAGGCATCGAGGGAAATGGGTGATCACAGGAATATGGTATTGATATGGAGGATCAACCATGATTGTTCTGAGTAGCAGGAGAAAGCTCAATTGGGCTGAGTGGCTTACTGCTGCTCCAATTTAAGATATTTTGAATGTGGAGATAATAAAACTATGATGACAAGTTGATATTTTCCTTTGTTAAGCAAGCCAAAAGGTCATAAGGTCATAAATGATAGGAGTAGAATTAGGCCATTCAGTTCCATCAAGTCTACTCTGCCATTCAATCTTGACTAATCTATCTCTCCCTCCTAACCCCATTCGCCTGTCTTCTCCCCATAACCTCTGACATCCATACTAATCAAGAATCTGTCTATCTCTGCCTTTAAAAAATCCACTGACTTGGCCTCCACAGCCTTCTGTGGCAAATAATTCCACAGATTCACCACCCTCTGACAAAATAAATTCCTAATAGAACGTCCTTTAATTCTGAGGCTATGACCTCTAGTCATAGACTCTCCCACTGGTCTCTCCTCCCCACATCCACTCTATCCAAGCCTTTCACTATTCTGTACATTTCAATGAGGTCCCCCCTCGCTCTTCTAAACTCAAGCGTGTGCAGGCCCAGTGCCGCCAAATACTCATCATATGTTAACCCACTCATTCCTGGGATCATTCTTGTGAACTTCCTCTGGACTCTCTCCAGAGCCAGCACATCCTTTCTCAGATATGGTGCCCAAAATTGCTCACAATATGTTGCAGGAAAATGCACAGACACAGATCAACTCAACAACAGGATGTGGTTATGCTTTACAGAGAACATTTTTTTCTGCTCCTGGAACTGTGAAGCAAAATTTGAAAGTGAGTTGAGAGTTGAAAGAAAAGCTTGAGTTGTAATAAAAGACCAGGAGCTTCATTATGGAGTATAAAAGGGAACTTAAACATATTTCTTGTTAAAAAAAAGTCATGGGGAATTGGTTTAATAGTTTCAAAGGTTTCAAAGGTTGTTTATTGTCACGTACCAACCAAGGTACAGTGAAACTCAATTACCCTTGGTGGGTAATGTGGGTGATAGACATTTTCTCATCACACTGAGATATCCATTACATGGGTATTTTATGCTCATAATGTGTAAAATAATATAACAATGACCATTGTAGATGGTTCATGCATACAACCAATAATATAGCTACCTCAGTACCACTAACCACGCCTTAGTTATCAAGTATAATAACTCTCTCTATCTCTCCCCCTTGGTTCCAGTACGGTAATAGACTGCGTGCAGTCAGTGCTGGAATGTGTCTAACCTACATGATCATTAAACATTAAGTAAAGTTACAAGTGTGTCAGACTTAACTTCTTTACAACCATAATTATGAATTGTAAGTGATAAATGAGCAGTATGCTTCTGCCTATTCATCTGAAGTTAATATTGTTTTAGAGGAAGTTGGTGAAAAGTTATGTGATGGTTACCACAAAATCACCACTTTTTTCAGCAGTAAACTGTTACGAAGGTTTAATTTCAATGCGTTAGACTGAAAAAGTATTTATTTCGTGGTTTATTGGAGGAAGATGCTGTATATTTTGAAAGACTGCAACAAAAATTTGATTTTATATTCTTAAATCAGTTATATTTTACAGTGTTGTCCATCATAAAAATGCCACGGATATGACTGAACGCAACAGGCAATCAGGAAAAAGAAGAGGAAAAAATAAATTACATTTTCTAAAAGATTGCGCAAAAACATATTTTCCCATAGTCGAGATGTTCATCTATGTGAAACATTCAAAGTTGCAAAAATTTAAGTTTTATAATCGGGTTTCCAGAAACTTCAAAGTAGACACTTACTGAAGAATAGTAAGATTAAACGAGAACTTACCAGTTTGAAGTTTGATCTGTATTTTATGAGGAGGAACGTTGAGGGAATACGTGAAGAACCCCGCTTACGACGCATGCGTGTCATTCTTCAAAGCAGCGGTGTGAGGTCACAGATATCCTATAATGACCTAACATAGTAAGATTATGAAAGAGATACCAGTTTATGATATGATCATAGGAGGGTGGGAGCGGAGGGCACGTATTCCCTCAACGTTCCTCCTCATAAAATACAGATCAAACTTCAAACTGGTAAGTTCTCGTTTAATCTTACTATTTAACTTCGGAGTCACGTGAGTGACTACGTGAAGATTTTAAAGCTCTGTGACCTCATGCCGTGGAACGAGTCCATGCTTCACGTCTGCCTTGATTATTGGGAGAAGTATTGTTAACAATTTTTAAAACACCTCCATACAAAACTGTATGATGTTACGAAAAAATAAATTTATTAAATTGAAATCATAGCCCATTGGTTTTTTGGGCAAATTATATTATTGAACGTAAGAGTCTTTCTGAAAACGATGATAGATCCAAAACTGGTTTGTTATAAAACCTCTGAAATGTCTTCTCAGATGACCATCCTGCCATCCTGAGGATTTGGTCTGTTGGCACCTCCAGATTTTTTGCTGCGGATGTTGCTGCAGCCCTGGTGGAGTGAGATTTTAAAACTTTAGTGTCTATCCCCGCCATCTGTAAGACATTTTTCAGCCACGTTGAGATAGTCTGGGTCGTCACCCTTTTGTGTGGTTTCTTGTATGAAATCAGCAGAGCCATTTCCTGCCCTCGAATAATTTTTGTGTATTCCATGTATAGTAGGATATGTGTGACTATACACAGGCGTTCGTCATTCGGGTACGCCATAAATTCTATTACTTGCCCCGATGACCCCGGTCTATTTTGTTTTATGAGATCATTAATGACAAACACCAGTTTTTCAGGGCAGATCATCAAGCAGTCCAGCCTCAGTTTGTGTAATGGCTGGACTCGTTGTGCAGTAACCAACGCCATCAGCATAACCATCTTCATAGTGAGTTTTTCAAGTGATAATGCTGTAGTAGGCGACCAGCTTCTCAGCATGGTCAAAACGACACCCACATCCCAGATTCGGGAGTACCTGGTTTTAGGGGGTTTCGCATTAAATATGCCCCTCATGAGTTTAGTTACCAGGGGGTGCGTTCCCACTGAGTGCTGCTCCGTTCCTAGCGATAAATAATTGGAAAGAGCACTTCTGGCACTATTGATGGTACTGTAGCCTAATCCTTCATCACAATGCAGGCTTGTCAAAAATTCCAATACAGCCGGAATGTCCTTGGCTCTTTGATCAAGGTTGTTATCAAAGCAGTACTTCCCCCATTTTTTGATGTGTCCTAAGTACTGCTTTTTTGTAGACAGTATTTGAGCTGATATGATCATATTCATAGTTCTGTCTGACAGTCCCATGCCAAGTAGTGGGTCTTTCAGACTCTACAAATCAACAAATTAGATTAGATAGATTAGATTAGATAGCCTTTTATTGTCATCCAGACCGAAGTCTGAACGAAATTGAAGCAGTCATACATACAATACAATACAATAAAAAACAACAATAAACACATATTAACATCCACCACAGTGAGTCCACCCAACATCTCCTCACTGTGATGGAGGCAAAAGTCTTAGGTCTCCAGTCTCTTCCCTCCTCTTCTCCTTCTGCGCTGAGGCGATACCCCCCGGGCGATGTTACAAATGTCCCGCGGCTCAAACACCGCGGCCCGGGGTGGTCGAAGCTGCCGCTCACCAGTCCTGCTGACGCAGCCGCTGGCCCGCGGCCGAACCCCGGACTCAGGCCAACGCCGCCAGAACACCGTGCAAGCCACCGGAGCATCGTTCCAGCCCCGAGCCGGATCGCCCTCACGTGAGTACTGCCACCGTCTCAGCCTCGGGCTGGGCCGCCCCGACCGGGCACCACTCCTCCCTCGGGCTGGGCCGCCCCGACTGGGCGCCGCTCCTCCCTCGGGCTGGGCCGCCTCGACCGGGCACCGCTCCTCCCTCGGGCTGGGCCGCCCCGACTGGGCGCCGCTCCTCCCTCGGGCTGGGCCGCCCCGACCGGGCACCGCTCCTCCCTCGGGCTGGGCCGCCCCGACTGGGCGCCGCTTCTCCCTCGGGCTGGGCCGCCCCGACCGGGCGCCGCTCCTCCCTCGGGCTGGGAACGCCGTACCTCCCCGAGCTCGGCCACTCCGACGGGAGCACCGTTCCTTCCTCGGGCCGGCCGTCCTCACAGTAGCGTCACAGCCCCTCACGGAAGCACTGTTCCAGCCCCGAGCCGGGCCGTCCTCACGGGAGCGAGCTCAGTGCGAGTCCTGACGGGCTCTGCCTCCTGAGCCTCGAGGTCGCCAGCTCCGCCATTAGGCCTCAGCGCAGACGGAGGCAGAGAAGGGGAATACGACATAAAAGTCGCATTCCCCCACAGGGAGAGACAGCAAGCCCCGTTTCAACCCCCACCCCCCCCCAAACAGAAACTAAAAACCAAAACTAGACTAACCAAAACGAAAATAAACAACCCAAAAAACACAAAACAAACAGGACTGCCGGAGAGCCGCTGCAGCCAGAGCCGCGCCGCCACTAGGAGTATTCATACTATTATGGCATGGGTGACTACCCTGTGTTACTGGATGAATTAGTAAATTAGGGCTATGCCTCATAATGGTACATGGTTCTAATACCATTCCCTGTATAACCGAGAACCATGGTTGAGTAGGCCAATCGGGTACTATGAGAATCCCAGATGCCAAATCTTAATGAATTTTCCTTAGTACCGATTGATGAGGCAGAAAAGGAGGAAATGCATAAAAACCCATTTCCCCCAATGCAGAGAGAATGCATCTGTTGCTTCTGCCCCATGGTCTGGTTCCCATGACACATACCTTGGTAGTTGGTGATTCAACCTGGACGCAAAAAGATCAATATCTGGTGTACCATATTTTGCTGTAATTTCAGCAAATACCTTTTTATTCAACATCCATTCCGTGTTTTCCTTAAATTTACGTGACCTGGTGTCTGCCACTGAATTTAGTTTCCCTGGTAGGTATGTAGCCGATATCCAAATATATCTTTGGATACACCATAGCCAAATTGAATTTGCCAATTCATCACAAGATGTCGATATATTTCCACCCATATAATTTATATATGCCACCACAGTGGTATTATCAATTTGTAACCGAACATGCTGGTGCTCAATGCCTGAGCAATATGACTTAAGGCCATAAAAAGCCCCTAACATCTCTAGGTAATTTATACCACGTGTGTTAAGTAAAACTGCCTCCTGTGTCTTCCATCTCCCTCCACAGCTAGAAACGGAATTAGTGGCTCCCCAACCAATCCGTAAGTTTTGCCAACAATAAAAATGTCGTCTAGATATGCCATATCCTATGGTTATGTTGACCCCATCCAGTTAAATTTCAAATACCGTCTGTGTTCACCTCTAATGGGTACTGTATAGTAAGCATCTTTTAAGTGAATGCTTGCCATATAGCACCCTGTTGACACTAATTCTTAGCAGTGATAAAGGTATCCATCTTAAATGAACATATTGAACAAATGTGTTTAGGGTTGACAGATCAATGATTATCCGGCAACCCCCATCTTTTTTATTTTTAATCAATATGTTAGGTACAAATTCTAATGACTCATGTATTGTAGGCTCAACTACGCCTATTGTATGCAATCTTTGCAGCTCGATGTGAGCTATAGATTGTTCGGCTTCCGTGAGTACGAAGTGCCTTCTGGTGTATGTTGCACTGGAAGGTTATTTTAATGAATAAATTCTATCAGATAACCCTGAATACTGTTTAGAATATATGAGTCTCTTGTGATCTTATTCCATTCTTTCGTATAATATTGCAGCCTCCCTCCAACTCTCGTGCTCCCCTTTATGATAAGAGAACCAGACCCACCTACCTCCATGGTTACTGGTGGTTTTTGAATTATTTCCTTGGTTTCTTTGTAAAGGGGGGCTCTGTTTTTAGAGGTTGTGTTGGAGGTTGAGGCTCCCGCATCTTCCAGGGTGGTCGTCCCTGGCCATACGCTAAAAAAGGCTGCTGCGGGTTGTATCTGGGTTTAGCACTGCCACCGCTAAACGCCCCTCTTCTAGGTGGTCCATATGGTTGGTATCTTTGCCCAAAGTAAGACTTTGCACTAGTCTTAATGAGCCCCAATGTCTTTGATTCCTCATCAAGCTCTTTAACCTGTTTAAATTAATCTTTTCCAAACAATAGGGTTGGAGGTTTGAGGGCTCTCTGTTTGCAAATCACCGCGAACTTCGGGTCTAATGCTGGCTGAATAGCACTCTTCCTCATGCTATTCAGCTCAAATTGGACATTACAGAACAAAGCTAAAGCGTCCTGGTGATCCTTTGTTAATTCTGTTTTCTCCAGGGTGCGGGCAAAGGCTGTGATCCCCGCTGTAAGCCCTTTTAAGGCTTTCTGGATTTTCAAGTCGTGTGTTCGGGTGGCCTTCCCCATATGCTTCCATATACATTGGTTCACGCTGGGTACTTGTAGAGAATTACAATTCCCTGGGGGCAGATGTCTAGCCAGAGTCTCTGTAAAGGTTTGTGTTTGTAACTGATGGTCAGACATATAATTTATACTGGCTGCCATCCTAGAATCCAAATCTGCCCCAGTTTGATTTGGTTGAAAAAACTCGGCCACCATATCAAGCAGTTTTCCTTTCTCCCCTCCTTCAGGGTTATGTAAACCTGTGCCTTGGTCAGGGTCAGACCAAATTTGGTCCTGCCCACTCTCCTCCGAGGAGTAAGAGATATCTTGCGGCCCCACACGGGGTACCGCTGTGGGACTTACCTCTTGCCCACTGTGGCTAGCCTCCATATTTCTGGGACTGCCACCATGGAGGAGCTCCTGTAGCAACTGCACCAAACGGTCTTTGTGCTCACTGGCACTAGACGTTCTCGGCTGCACCCATTCCTGCAGCCGGTCCGCAGTCTGCTGCTCTCTCCCATATCCCGCTCTTCCCGTCCCCGGTACTCACGGGCACTGGTTTGCGGACTGTCCTCGACCCGCAGCCGGCTGCACCGGCCCTTATGCGAACGTTTCCTGGCCGCTTCCGGCTGCTCCATGTAGGTCCACCGCTGTTCCCCCCGGTAATCTCGGCACTGGCCGCTAGCGACTGTTCCAAGCCAGACTCGCTTGAGACTGGCATATGGGACGTCTTTTGCTTCGCTTCCCGCCCGGCCGAGAAGTGAATTTTGCCGGTGCGGGAGCGAAGTCGGGCACAGCTGTTTCCTCTCCGGAAGTTTCGCGTGCCGCTGCTGCTGCTGCCGGCTGCCCGCACTCCGCGGTTCTCCCCCGCCAGTTTTCCGCAGCCTTCATGGATCCGGTCCATGTCTCCACCTAAAAGGTAAGTGGAAGGAACGCAGAATCTCTTACCTGCTGCTCCCGACTTTCAAATTCTCCACTAGGGGAACGTCGTTCCCCCTGCTGTGACTCGTTGCAATGCGTGTAGCGATATGACACGCATGCGTCGTAAGCGGGGTTCTTCACGTAGTCACTCACGTGACTCCGAAGTAAAATCACCTGTATATTGTAACTAGCTGCGGTCCCAGCACCGAGCCTTGCGGTACCCCACTAGTCACTGCCTGCCATTCTGAAAGGGACCCGTTAATGCCTACTCTTTGTTTCCTGTCTGCCAACCAATTTTCTATCCATGTCAGCACCATACCTTGGACTTCAAGTTCAAGTGAGTTTATTGTCATGTGTCCCTGATAGGACAATGAAATTCTTGCTTTGCTTCAGCACACAGAACATAGTAGGCATTTACTACAAAACAGATCAGTGTGTCCATATACCATAATATATAATAAAATATATTCAATAATAAATAATAATAAAACCAGAAAATGGTGGACATAAGGGCCTGTCCCACGACGATTTTTTCGGCGACTGCCGGCATCATTGACTGATGTATCAGGTCACCGAAAAAGTCGCGGCGCTATTCGTTTTTTCAAGTGTCGCAACATATTTTTTGTCTCCCCATTCCTCTCCCGAAGGAGAGCAGGGGAGAGACAAGTCTTTGCCTTCCATCACATTGAGGAGGAGACTCACTGTGATGGATGTTTATGTGAATTGAATTGTGTTGGTGTGTGTCTTGGTTCTTTTTTTGTATGGCTGCAGAAACCAAATTTCGTTTGAACCTCATGTGAGGGTCAAATGACAAATAAAAGGTATTGTATTGAGCAAGTCGGTCAGTAGGTACTGGCAAACAACACTCAGAACAACAATTGGTTCAATGATTCTCAAGCGAATTTCAAATGAATCATCAATTATCGTATCTTTGTAATCTTTCATCTTTGATTTCTCTCAGTCTCACTCTGAGCTGCTGAATTTCTCCAACATGTCTGTCCTCCAGGACCTTGTTATTTGTTGAAGTGCAAGATGAAGCCATGGATGCATTGATGGTGAAATGATCAATATAGCCTCCGCTACCGAAGAAATACCGATGACCTATTTATTTACTCATATTTAAAGCCCTGTCTTACGGTAGGAGCTGACCCACGAGGTACCCCGAGTGAAAGACTCGTGGTTGTGTACGAGATCCCAAGTCTTTCACTCGGGATTACTTGTGAAAGATTACGTTTACTTGTCATTTCTGCGATGATCCAAGTTCGTCTCCCAAATTACGCTTGAGCCAATCCTGATTGAAGGTCTGTTTTAATAAGCAACAGTGTTAAAGAAGACATCTCCATCCTTCGGCTTTGATTTAAAGATAGAATTCAGCACGGCCGCATCTATTGATGTGACCAACAAAGGGAAAAAGCGCACCGTCCAGTGCCAGAGTAGTTATACTTATGATTTGTTTGAAACACACAGGTTTGATATATTTTAATTGAATTAACTGCCATGTCTACACACTGCGGGGAGACGGGAGATGAAATCTTTGAATATGGACGGATGTGCACATCAGATTGTTGGGAGACGGAGCTCAGGGTTCGCCTCCTGAGCTGCTTTGGTGCCCATGCATGAGTTGAGGTGGAGAGAGGTTGGGGGGGGGGGGGGGGGGAGGGGGTGCGCGGGCGTCATTAATCTGTCTGGGGTGACATGGCTCTTGGGTTAAGGCTGGGATCATTCTCTGCGGGATGATCTTAGTGCGGGATACAAGTGAGACAACTCTCACCTCTCCCTCATTTCTGGTAGCCTCAAATATATCCACATGTACTGTCTGACAATGAAGAAATACTTAATCCGCACAAATACATTTGAACTAAGGTTTAGATGTCATTTCTTAATTAAAGCTAGGAACAAATATTTTTTGTTCTGGGGAGAATTTAAAACAACTACTGGACAAAATAACAAAAGAAATGGGCAAACTGAAAACATGGTTTGACAGGAACAAAATATCATTAAACTTGAGCAAAACCAAAATAATGTTATTTGGTAATTGCAGAACAAATACACAAGCAAATATAAAGATAAATGGGGTTGAAATTGAACGAGTTCATGAAAATAAATTTCTTGGGGTTATAATGGATGATAGAATCAGCTGGAAATCACACATTAAACATGTACAATCCAAACTGTCAAAAAGCATTTCTGTATTACACAAAGTTAAGCAGGTTTTGGATCACAAATCACTCCGCATTCTCTACTGTTCACTAATCTTACCCTATTTAAATTACTGTGCAGAAGTCTGGGGCAATAACTATAAAAGTTCGCTACATTCATTAACTATTCTTCAAAAAAGAGCAATACATATTATTCACAATGTCAGGTATCTGGGTCACACTAATCCATTATTCTTACAGTCAAAATTATTAAAATTAGAAGATTTGGTTGCATTTAAAACAGCACAGATAATGTTTAGGGCCAAAAATAAAAACTTACCTGGAAATATACAAAAATTATTCAATGAGCGAGTGGGGGGTTATAATTTAAGAAGAATATTTAATTTTAAGGTACAAAGAGTCTGCACGACCAGAAAAACTTTTTGTATTTTGGTCTGTGGAGTAGGATTGTGGAACAGTTTGAATGTGGAGTTAAAGCAATGTCCAAACATGAACCAGTTCAAAATGACATACAAAAAACTTTTTTTCACAAGGTACAGGGATGAAGGGGATGGTTGACAAACAGGGGTTAATGTTTATTTATTATTTTATTTATTATTTATTTGTGTTTTTTGGTTACTTCATACATATTACTTGTATGTGTATATCAGTTGTATGTATATATATGTCTGTATGCATCTCTAAAAATTGTCTGGGGTATTATTATTGTTAATTAATTAATTATTAAATATGGAAGAAGGGTTTAGGGAGAAGGGGTGAGATTAAATAAGTTATTCTTCTTCTCACTCCTTTTCGAGCTTGTAAAGAAAAAGTGTTGGACATTTAAATTTTGCTTTATGCTTTTCATTGCTTTGCAAATATTGCCTGGAATGACCAATTGTTTGACTATTTCGATTTTGTTGTTATTTATTCCTATTTATGTCTTTACTTGTTCGGAACAAATCAAATCAAATCAAGTTTCTTGGAAAACCTCTTACATCTTACAATGACGAAATATCTCGCTCGTCATTTGACAAAATGATTGGGTTACTTTAGGCTCAACGTTAGAGATACAGCATCAGCACTATCCTTGGTCAATACACCTACAAACTTGGACATCTTTGCGGGTGGAAACCGTGAAAATCTCACGCGGGTCAGAGAGAGAATGTGCATATTCAGTACAGACAGCACCTGGCGTCAGGGAGGAAGCTGGTTTCAGGGGGCAACTCTCGCACCGCGCCACCTTGCACTTAAGCAAAGTTCATAGAGCGGAGTTCCGCCCTGGTATCTTTGGTCTTTATCCAAAAACTGCGGTTTTTGCGAGGAGGGCTTCATTACCAGTTGTGCAGTGGTGCAGAAACAAGAGCGATCAGAACCCAGGTTCGTGCGAAGCAGACGCCGGAGGTAAGGGGAGTGCAGGAATTTACAACGTCTTTCATGGAGGGGAGAAGGGTTTAGGGAGAAACTGTAACGTTTGGAGCCGAGGCAACTGGAGGTCAAAAACGTGAAGAGGTTAATGTACAGATGAGGCAGAGATAGTGACTTTAACTTCTGTTGTGATTTCCCTGATCGCTGCTTTGGGGGCTTTGACAATCGCCCACATGACGGTATTTGTGGGGAGTTTGCGGTCTCCCGGCGTTTCCCAGTGAGGTGAGACTGGTTGCCTGACACGCGAACGCAATGCTAATGCAAAGACCCGCTCTGGGATCTTTGATGCAAATATCTCCTAGGAGTCAGCATCGCAAACTGTGCCTTTTCCGCACCGCTCATTGTCCGCACATACAGGGCAACAATACCTATACTTTGTCCGCTCCTCCGCTCTCCCTCCCTCTCTCCTCCCTCTTATCAGCTGCATACATTTTTCTATGTGGTACATTCTTCCATGTGGTACATGTTTCTATGTGCATTGTTAATCAGGTGATCGTGAATAGGTGGTGCCTGCCCTTTTTTGGGAAGTGATCATTGGACGTTTTATAACGTCGCCAAAGCCAACGAGGCTCTTAAAAACTTTCCGCCAGTGGTTAGCCGCTTCATTTATAAACGGAAAACTCCGGTGTTGCAACACACTTTGGTGCACGGTGTGGAATTGACGGTAATTTTTCATGGCTTTCATTCATTAATCTGTAATTGGAATCCGCTCTGCCGGACGATTTAAATGTTAAGACTGGCGATTTGACTTTGCTAGTATTGATTTGATTTGACTATGCCGCACCGCTTTATTCGGTTTCCTCCCACACTCAAGACGTACAGGTATGTGGGTTAATATGCTTGGTAAATGTAAAAACAAATATCCCTAGTGGGTTAACGTGCGGGGATCGCTGGTCGGCGCGGACCTGACTTCTAATTAAACAAACAGGTTCACTTCTTAAGCCCCAGTCCCACTTACGTGTCCTTGGCACGCTAATTACGCGACCTCGTGGTTGCGTTGAGGCGCGACCAAAGATCTTTGGGCGCGACGGTCCCGCGAAGGTCGCGCGCGATTTCATGCGCCCGCACAGCCGTCTGGAGCGCGTGACGTCATTTGAAGATAGACACAAAGCTGGAGTCGCTCAGCGGGACCGGCAGCATCTCTGGAGAGAAGCAATGGGTGATGTTTCGGGTCGGGACTCTTCTTCACTGAAAGAAGGGTCTTGACCCGAAACGTCAGCCATTGCTTCTCTCCAGAGATGCTGCCGGTCCCGCTGAGTTACTCCTGCATTTTGTGTCTATCTTCAATTTTCTTGGTCCCGTTCTGGGAGTAGAAGTGGGCGCGGATCCGGACCACAACGGCCGTGAGCCTCAGGCCGAGTTCGCCGATCGTTTGCCTGCTTCTGCTGCTGTTGAAGGTGAGACGTTGCGTCGCGCCAGGGTCTTGGGCCTGTCCCACTTTGGCCGTCAGTTCCACGACAAGCCGTTGGCGCGCGAAAATTTAGTTTACCACAAAAATTTCGGAACCCCGCACAACTACATACCCCTCCACGCTTCTCAGTGGGACCGGCCACTCATAAAGAGACAACTCACAAAGTGGTTTGGTAGACCAGTTCAAACTTTACTAATTATTGGCTGATGGAAGTGGCAAGGAAAACAAACCACAGCCAAGGGAGCAACACAGACCCTTGACTGTCCTCTCTCCACTTCCATGAACACATAATTACATGGTATTTTATACAATTCTTTTGTCACCTAAGGACATTCTAAAAATGTCACGGGTCATGGTCACGGGTACAGGGAATACGCTTTACTGCAGTGTTTAAGAAGGAACTGCTGATGCGGGAAAATCGAAGTAGGGAAGAGGATCAATAATGAGGTCTCAGTATACACAGGTGAAATGATTGCAATATTGTTAGCGGTACAGTGGGTCGAGGATACTAGGCCTTTAAGGACAGTTATTTGTTCAGATTCAGGTTTAGCAATAAAGAGTTTACAGCACAGCCATTCAGACAGTAGACCAGACATTTTGATTGAAATACAACAAACACTATTCAGAATTCAAATGATGGGGCTTACAGTCATATTTTTATGGGTACCAGCACACATTGGCATTAGAGGAAACGAAATGGCAGATAAGGTAGCAAAAGAGGTAGCAAAAAGAAGTAAAATTGATTTAAGTATTAACATAGGTAAAACTGAAATCAAAGACATTATTAAGCAAAGACTGAAGGAAAGATGGCAAAAGCAATGGGATGAAGAGCGGAAAGGACGGTGGTTCTACAGAGTCCAGAGGAAAGTGGGAGAAATGAGATGTGCAGGAAAAAACAGAAAAGAGGAGACAGTAATCTCAAGAATTAGATTTGGACACACTGGTCTGAACAGTACACTTTTTATAATAGGCAAGCATAATACAGGTAGATGTGAATACTGTGGGCAAGAAGAGACAATAGAGCATGTCATTGTACATTGTGAGAGGTATGAGGAGGAGAGAGAACGGATGAGTGAGCAGTTCAGAAAAGAAAGAATACAATTTGATTTGGTAGATATTTTGCAAGGAAGTTCATATAAGTGCTATCAAATCCTGTTGCATTTTCTTAGGGTAACCAATTTGTTCGGAAGGATATAGGTTATTAGTATATGTAATGGTGTTGTTTGATCCACACTCCATGCCAGTTGGTGGCGGTAATGCACCAAAAAAGTTGTTTGCCAACCGCCAAAAAACACCACATAGAAGAAGAAGAAGTAGAAGGGAAAATCGAAGGAAGACAAAAGTGCTGGAGGAACTAAGCGGGTGAGACAGCATCTATGGAGCGAAGGAAATAGGCAACTTTCGGGCCGAAACCCTTCTTCATTTGAGCGCTAGTTATTGTCTTAATACACAGCAGTCTGGGGGCAAGTCTGGGCTTGTCTTTATGTCAATCTACTGGAGAAAAGCCTGCTTTGAGACTAAATGGCCTGACTTTGGGTGAACTAGGGATGGGGACTGGACATTGTGCCTTCCCCCACAGTGGTAACCACCAAAGATCTTATAGCAGAGAGCGCTATAGGATCTTTGGGCGGAAGGGAGAGTGGACGCTGGCGCGCTTTAGCTGCGCTGCCCTCTCTTCACATTGTGTTTTTGATTTTTTTTTTTTTTTGGACTGAATTCTGTTTTTAATTTGTGTTTCTGTGATGTCTTTATTATTTATTTTATTCTGATTATATGTTTTATTATTCTTGTTAATCTCTGTAAGGTGTCCTTGAGATTTCTGAAAGGCGCCCGAAAATAAAATTTATTATTATTATTAAATGTAAGTGTAATCTTAGCCCAGGAAACTAATATATATTTATATTAAACATAATTCAGCCTTATCTGACCCGGCGGGTCAAAAGGGCCTGTTTATGCGCTGTATCTCTAAACTAAACTGAACTAAACTGAACCTTGTGCGGAAAGAAGAGCGAGTGGATCCCAGGTTGTTGTGAATCGTACGCCGGAGGTAAGGGAGTGCAGCAATTTAAATCGTCTTGTGTGCAGGGAGGGGAGAAGGGTTTAGGGGGAAACTGCGAAGTTTGGACCGGGGACAACTGGAGTTAGGAAACGCGAACGGATGAATGTGCAGATGAGACAGAGATGGTGAGTTTAGCTACTGTTGTGCTTCTCCTGATCGCTGCTTTGGGGGCTTTGACAATCGGCGACATGACGGTATTTGTGGGGAGTTTGCGGGCGCCCGGCGTTTCCCAGTGGGGTGAGGCGACTCGGGTAACCAGCACCGTGCAGGCAGGGCGCCGGTAATCGCCGGTGGTCAGTCACGGCTACGGCGAGCAGCGTTCAAAATGTGACAAAAACAAATAATAACCCTAGATGTTAGTTAATATACAAAAGGGCACAAAACGCTGGAGTCACTCAGCGGGCCAGGCATCATCTGTGGAGAACATGAACATGTGGCGATTCGGGTCGAGACCCTACTCGAGTCTGTAGAAGGGTCCCGACCTGTAACGCCATTTATTCCTTTTCTCCAGACATTCCGCCTGACCCGCTGTGGTGCGTTAAACCGGGCTGAACAGGATGAACGGTGCTCGGGAATGTGAAGTTATTTTGTCTCTCCTGATCTCTTTAGATGTCCCTTGCAGCATTTGTGAAATCAGAGATGAACAACAATTGCGACATATAGTGTGGAAACTCCCTTCGGCCCAACTTACCCACAACGGCCAACATGTCCCAGCTACACTAGTCCCACGTTTGACCCGTACCCCTCCCAGCCAGTCCTATCCATGCACCTATTTAATTGTTTCTTAAACATTGCGATAATCCCTTCCTCAAGAGCTTCCTCTGACAGCTCGTTCCATAAACCAACCAATTTGTGAAAAGGTTACCCAAGATTCCTATTAAATCATTTCCCTTTCAATTTAGAGAACCGGCGTGGAGTTCACTATAGGTCAAGTGTACGCGAACGCGATGCTGATATTCCCAAAGCCAGCATCACAAACAGTGCCTTCCCGCGCCGCAAGAAATGCGCTGCTTATCTACACCCGCCGGGTGAATGCGTGAAGCTTTGTCGCCCGCTCACCCTCTCTCTCATGTCAGCTCCATTGCCAATCAGGTGAACGTGAATAGATGGAGCTTAACTTTTATTGGAAGTAAGCATTGGATGTTTTATGGCATGTTTTCAGAAGGAGGCTTTTTAAAACTTTCCGCCAGTGGCTCGCCGCTTCATTATAAACGTGTGGACTGAAAACTCCTGTATTGCAACTCACTTTGGTGCATTGTGTGGAATTGACGGTAATTTTTAATTCATTAATCTCTATTGGAATCTGCTCAGCCGGACGATTAAAATTTTCCGGCTGACGATTTGACTTTGCTATTTATGTCGCACCGATTTATTGCGTAACCTTTTTATTAACTTCAAAGTCGTTACGTTGAAAGCAAATGAAGCAGCGTGGAATGATTCTACTAATTTTTTTTTTAAATTCCTGTATCTAGTCATGCATACTGCGTCGACCAGCGATCACCCTAGCACTATCCTACACACTAGGGACATTTTACAATTTTTACCGAAGCCAATTAAACTGCACACTTACCACTTGGACGTCTTTGGAGTGTGGGAGGATACCGGGCACCAGGAGAAAGCTCTCCCACTGTCGCCCAACAAATTCTGCATAGCTTCGCAGCGAAACTCATTTTTGAGACAGGTGCTGCCTGTACGGAGTTTGTACGTTCTCCCCGTGGGTTTTCTCCGAGATCTTCGGTATCCTCCCAAATTCCAAAGACGTACAGGTATGTAGGTTGTCCAAAAGGGAACTGCAGATGCTGGAATATCGAAGGTACACAAAATTGCTGGGGGAACTCAGCGGGTGCAGCAGCACCCGCTGAGTTCCCCCAGCAATTTTGTGTACCTTCAGGTATGTAGGTTAATTGGTAAATGTACATTAAAAAAATGTTTGTGGGAACCGTACGCCGGAGGTAAAGGAGTGCAGCAATTTAAATCATCCTGTATGAAGGGGAGAAGTGTTTAGGGGGAAACTGTAAAGTTTGGAGCGGGGACAACTGGAGGAAGGAAACGTGAACGGATGATTGTGCAGATGAGACAGAGATGGTGAGTTTAGCTTTAGTTGTGGTTCTCCTGATCGCTGCTTTGGGGGGTTTTGACAATCGGCCACATGACGGTATTTGTGTGCAGTTTGCGGGCGCCCGGCGTTTCCCAGTGGGATGAGGCGCCTCGGAGATCAGCCTCGGGCAACCAGCACCGTACAGACAGCACCAGCAGCCCGCTGTGGTCATACACGCCAATGACGAGCAGCGAGGAGCGTTGAATAGGGTTGTCGTGGAGTTTACTATAGGTCATGTACACGCGAACGCGATGCTAATATCCCCAGAGGCAGCATTCCTTCCGCATAGTGCCTTCCCGCACCGCAAGAAATGCGCTCATATTGTCCCCGCAGGGAGAGTGCGTGAACAATACTTTGTCGCCCGCTCACCCTCTCCCTCTCCCTCTCCCTATTCCTCTCCCTCTTCCTCTCTCTTTTATCAGCTCCATACATTGTTCTATGTGCATTGTCAATCAGGCGAAAGTGAATAGGTAGAACTTAGCTTTTTTTGGAAGTAAACATTGGACGTTTCATGACATGTCTTCAGAAGGAGGTTCTTAAAAAACGTTGTGCCAGTGGCTCGCCGCTTCATTTATAAACGCGTGGACTGAAAACTCCTGTATAACAACTCACTTTGGTGCATGGTGTGGAATTGACGGTAATGTTTCATGGTTTTCATTCATTAATCTCTAATTGGAATCCGCTCCGACGGACGATTTGAATTTTAAGACTGACGATTTGACTTTGTTATTAATGCCGAACCGTTTTATTGAGTAACTTTAAAAAAATTAACTTCAAAGTCCTTACGTTGAAAGCAGAGGAAGCAGCGTGGAATGGATCTACTATCTATCTATCTTCTATCTATCTATCTATTATTCTATAAAACTCTCGTGCCATCCGACCGGCTGCCGTCCGTCCGGCTGCCTGTCTGCCTTTTGATTCGTTGACTTTCTGCCTTTTGATTTGTTGACGGCTGCTCCTTCCTATCAGCTTCCAACACACTTCGAAACAGCTTCCAACACACTTCGAAACACACTTGCAAGACAGGAACACTCTGAACCTTTCACTGCTACAGCAGGCAGGGGAGGTGCAATTTTAATCCACTGCTGAGGGAGGCAGGGGAGTGCTGGAATCTTACATTTGGGAACGGCTTCAGTTCCATTGGAGGAGACGAGTGCATGGTGGAATATTGGGTTGGGGGATCACACCATTGGGGGAGCACTGCACTTGGTCTAGTATATCTATAAAACTCTGGGGCCATCCGTCCGCCTCCCTTTCTGATTCGTGCCCGATACTCGCAGATGTCCAATCGGAATGGCCGATGCTCGCAGATGTCCAATCGGAATGGATCTATTTACATGTACGGCTGCCAGCTGCATTTCTTCCTTTGATTCATTGCCACGCCCAATCCAGACGCTCAATCTCCGAGATCTTTTCCATTTCGGTAGATATTTCGCTTTTCTTTCTAAGTATCTGCTCCTTATTACATTTCGTCGTGTTGAAGTACAGGTTTTTAATCAAATCCTTCTCCCCCCCCCCCCCCCCCCCCCCAGTATTTCAACAATACACTGGCTTCTCACCCATACAAGCAGCCATTTCAGCTTCCAACACACTTCCAAACAAAGTTGCAAGACAGGAACACTGAACTTTTCATTGCTGCAGCAGGCAGGGGAGGTGCAATTGGATTTTTTTTTAAATCCACTGCTGAGGGAGGCAGGGGAGTGCTGGAATCTTACATTTGGGAACGGCTTCAGTTCCATTGGAGGAGACGGGTGCATGGTGGAATATTGGCTTGGGGGATCACACCATTGGGGGAGCAGACCCAACGGGTCTGCACTTGGTCTAGTATATCTATAAAACTCTCGTGCTATCCGTCCGGCTGCCTTTCGATTCGTGCCCAATACTCGCAGATGTCCAATCGGAATGGCCGATGCTCGCAGATGTCCAATCGGAATGGATCCATTTACATGTACGGCTGCCGGCTGCATTTCTTCCTTTGATTCATTGCCACGCCGAATCCAGACGCTCAATCTCCGAGATCTTTTCCATTTCGGTAGAGATTTCGCTTTTCTTTCTAAGTATCCGCTCCTCATTACATTTCGTTGTGTTTAAGTACACGTTTTTAATCAAATCCTTCTCTCCCCCCCCCCCCCCCCCCCCCCCCCCCCCCCCCCAGTATTTCAAAAATAAACTGGCTTCTCACCCATAGAAGCAGCCATTTCGGTAGACATTTCACTTTCCATTCCAACTATCCACTCCTCATTGGATTTCGTTATGTGTATGTCCATTTTTTTCATTAAAACCTTCTCCCCCCCCTCACTCATTTTGTCGCCTCCTGCTGGCCAGCGACCATAACGGCTGGTGGCGCCCGCAGCCCAACCTCAAGAGACGCCATTTAATTCGGCCTTTCAAGAAGGGCTTCAGTTCGAGGACCACGTCTCCCGTGGGGGCTACGGGTAGGGAACGGCTGGGGGGTTATTCTTTTAAAACTGTGTGTGGGTGGTTGGTGTGTGTCATGCCCCCCCCCCCCCCCCCGCAATCGCGCGTTGGCGAAACGGACCCGACTTCGACGACTTCAAGAGACGCTATTTTAAAACGGTCGGGACCCGACTTCGACGACCACGTCTCCCGTGGGGGCTACAGGTAGGGAACGGTCTTTATACACGTTTCAAACTGTGTGTGGGGGTGGTTGGTGTGTGTGATGCCCCCCCCCCCCCCCAGTGGGGGCTACGGGTAGGGAATGGCTGCGTTGGGGGAGCAGGCCCAATGGGTCTGCCATTGGTCTAGTTTTGTTTTAAAACTCCTGTTGGTATCTAGCCATACACACGAACAGCGATCGGTCCCGCCCGTACACGAGCACTCTCTGGCATCTTCCTTCCTGTAGCGCGTGTAAGGAACGGGAGGTGGCGCTCGGGGATGGGGCAACGGTGGATGGGGCTTCGGAGCATTTTCAGGATGTGGGCAACATATACCATTGACTGCTCTCCTCAATCTTCATGGGCAGCTCTTACAAAAAAATTCAACCCGTTGGTGAAGCACAATTTCCCACACACAGAGCCATCATTGTCTGTCCCTCATCACAGCTCGGTTTAGGTAGGTATGTTGCAAAACGTACCTGAAGCGTCGCTGAAAATCTGCCCCAGCCCGTGTGCGCGATTTTGGCGCCGTTTAGAGGGGGTCGGGTTTCTCTAGGCTGTTCAAATCGAGGATGTTCAGCCTAGTTAATTATTAACGAAAATTCGCTGGCAGATTCCGTCGCTTGAGCTATTATTAGTTTTAAGAGCTTTATGTAATTGTTATAGTAGTTTAAAAATTAACCTCTAAACCCCCGACGGCCGGCAACCGGCCGGATCTCATACAGGGGACAACAGGAGGTAGGCTGATTATTTTTACATTAAAAGGGGCTTCTTAAGATCCCTTTATACAAAGTTTAATGTTGCGAGTAGCTAATTTTGGGCCCATTATATCCCGCAGTGTTTTTCTGGGCATTTGAGGGCACAAATCTATCGCAATGTGAACGTTCTAAACCAGCGCGTTCACAGGATCCCACTAGAAAGCTGATTTAAATGGACTTTAATTTACAGCAATTGAACACTAAATTCCTTCCATTTGGCCTATAAATTAATGTAAATGAGATTTTAAAATCATGTTTTATTGTGAATTATTTGTGAATATTATTTGGACACTTAGGCTATTTAAAAATGTTAATCATTTATTAAGAAATGGATAGATGTTTAGATCTAGTAATTGAAGTTTGAAATTAGCTACAATTGGGTAACTAACTAATTATATGCTTTAATTTCAGGTCATCCAAGTAAGATTATTTTATATTTGTTTCAGAATGGTTCAATCTATGATAACTGAAAATTTCATTCAGTTCTCTTATTTTTTAAAGAAAGTTATGAGCTTTTGACTGTCCACGATCACAGCTTTTTTTGTTATGTCCATAGAAAATCAATAGGGAACAAGATGCTAATTTCCGAGTATGAAAATGGCCATAACTTTTTAAATACTTGAGATATGAAAGTGAATTAGGTGACGAATTAAACTTCTTTTTATGCATTATCTGATGGGATAAATTGCAGACTTGATTTTTTAAATCTCAAAATTTTGTAACATTGCTAGTTTAGGTCTATGGTTTTAACCCCGGCCTGGAGCCAGGAGCGGGCCGGGTGAGTGGGGGCGTCGGTGCCGCCTCCGGAGCCATGGGGATAAATCTCGGGCTAAGGCTGCAATGCCCGATCCCCGGGTCACTGTCCCTCACTTCCCCGAGACCCCAGCTGGATACAGAGCACCTGGGCCGGCCCGCATTCCCGGGGAGAGGGGGGGGGGGGGGAGAGGGGAATGCTCCCCGGACATCGCCAAGTCTCCGCTCATTACGGGTCTTGTCGCCGCTTCACTGACACACAACCTAACACACACCCTTACACACACACACTGGCACACACTAGGTTTAAAGGGATTGGGGCCAAATGTGGATAAATAGTTTAGATGGGGCATGTTGCTCTGCATGGACAAGTTGGGATGAAGGGCCTGTTTCCATGCTGTAAGACTATGACACACTAGAAAAGCAATGATCATAGAGCGGAATAGATGACATTTCGGGTCGAGACTCTGCTTCAGACTGACAGTCAAGGGGAAGGAAGATATAGGCATATCTTCCATTCATTTGTCCTTAGTACCATCTATACCTCTTGTTCCTATTTCCCCAGACTCAGTCTGAGAAGGGTCTCGACCCGAAATGTCACCTATCGTTGCTTTCGTCCGTCTGTCTGCGCGTTCGCTCGCCCTTGGATTAAAGTAGCAATGTTACAAAATTTTGAGATTTTAAAAATCAAGTCTGCAATTTATCCCATCAGATAAAGCATAAAAAGAAGTTTAATTTGATACCTAATTCACTTTCATATCTTCAGTATTAAAAAAGTTATGGCCATTTTCATACTCGGAAATTAGCATCTTGTTCCCTATTGACAGTCAAAAGCCCATAACTTTCTAAATAAATTAGGAGAACTGAAAGAAATTTTCAGTTATTATAGATTGAAGCATTCTGAAACAAATATGAAACAATCTTACTTGGATGACCTGAAATTAAAGCATATAATTAGTTAGTTACCCAATTGTAGCTAATTACAAAATTCAATTACTAGACCTAAACATCTATCCATTTCTTAAGAAAAGATTAACATTTTTAAATAGCCGAAGTGTCTAAATAACATTCACACAAGAATCCACAATATAACATGAATTTTCAATCTCATTGTCATGGATTTATAGGCCAAATGGAAGGAATTTAGTGTTTAATTCCCATAAATTAATGGCCATTTAAATCATCTTGTGAGTGGGTTTTTGAGGAACTCGATCGTTTGAAACATTGTGGTTGTGGTGAATTTAAACCCCATATCGGCAGGAAAAATACTGCCGGTTCATATGGGTCCTAAATCACCATTTCGCAATGTAAATTGTGGATTAAAGGCATCCTAAGAAGCAAGTTTATACATAAAATAAATGGCTTTCCTTTACCTGTTTCGTACGTGAAACCCGTCCGTGTTGTCGGTGTTGATGGCTTTAGAAGCTGATTTTTAAATTACTCCAGTGCTGAAATTGTCGGGCGATTTAAAAAAAAAAAAATTCACAGAACGGCCGTCGGAACAATTCTTCAGCAAAAGCTTGCACTCCGAGAAAATATATCCAGGACAGGTAGGAGAAAAATCTGTCCTGGATGTTTCTGTTCGAGACCCTTCTTCAGACCCTTCTTTACAATAGAGTGTTCAGTTCTGGGCACCATGTTATAGCAAAAGATATTGTCAAGCTTGAAAGGATTCAGAGAAGATTTCCGAGGATGTTGTCAGGACTAGAGGGTGTGAGCTATCGGGAGAAGTGGAGTAGGCGGGTACATGGATAGGACAGGTTTGGAGGGATATGGACCAAGCACAGGCAGGTGGGACTAGTGTAGCTGGGACATGTTGCCAGGTGTGGGCAAGTTGGACCGAAGGGCCTGTTTCCACACTGTATCACTCTATGACTCTATTAGACCTGTAATTCAGAGAAGTTGTGAAGAATTTTATTGGCCTATCTGGGACACATGGCAATAAAAGAGTAAGTGATGACTGAAACTGAAACACGGTTGATTATGCAAGTTTGATATGAACAATCTGGAAAGACATAATGAATGGTGGGGACACAAAAATGGTTTCAGACTGAAGAAGGGTTTTGGCCTGAAACGTTACCTTCACTCCATAGATGCTGCTGCACCTGCTGAGTTTCTCCAGCATTTTTGTGTACCTTCGATTTTCCAGCATCTGCAGTTCCTTCCTGAACACATGAATGGTGGGGATGTGGTTATTCCCGTGTAACAATGTATTTCTTCTTTGATCATTGAAGTTCATTACCCCAGAGAGCTGTGGAGCCAGAATCATATTCAATGGACAGATTATTTTGTCTGCGGGGGTTCTGGTAACACAAGAACGAGTGGATCCAAGAGCCAAGCTCAGATTATTTCTGATCTGATTAAGTGTTGACACAAGCCTGAGGCTATATATTCTTGCCCTTCATCACAGTCTGAAAAAGGGTCTCGACCCAAAACATCACCTATTCCTTTTCTCCGGAGATGCTGCTTGACCCGTCGAGTTACTCCAGCATTTGTGCCTATCTCTGGCTCTTCCTGGTCGTGTGATGGTATCACCGCATAAGAAATGACTGTTCAAAAGGTTGGGCAATTGAGAGAACCCATTGGTGGTTGAGGACAATGGGCAGGAGGGAGAGCTGCCGAACCTCGACTAAATGCACGTCAAAGGCAGCACCACATTGCAGCGTTCCGAGTATCTGGTATTGGGTAAAAATGTATAATCATGGACTCGACTGAAGGTGCCCGATGGAATTTTCTAACTGCCATTTTTTCACCCAGAATTGATCACTATCATGATGTAAACCGGCAGACAAAAGATTGCTTTGATTCATGTGGAACACTTGTGTTGCAAAAATGCTGAATGTAACGGTGTTTGAAGCTGCCTGATTGAAACAAGGAACTTTTCCAGCATGCAAGAGGTGCAAGAAGATAAGGTTTCTTGGCCCTTGACTTTGGTTGGTCACGGGGAGAACGCACAAACTCCATACAGACAGCACCCGTAGTCGGGATCGAACCCGGGTCTCGGGCGCTGTAGTCAGCAACTTTACCGCTGCGCCCAAAGTTTGGCGGTGGAGAACAATGGGCAGACGAGTAAGCTGCTGAAAGCTGGCCAAAGGCAGTGCAACCGTGCAGCATTCTTGAGCTTTGGTGCAGCCTATAGTGTCAGTGGAGGTTACATGCCTCTGAGGTAGAATTGGAAATCAAGTCAAGTCAAGAGAGTTTATTGCCATGTGTCCCAGATAGGCCAATAAAATTCTTGCTTGCAGCACGACAGAATATTGTAAGCATAAATATAGATCAGGTCAGTGTGTCTATATAGCATAGACCACATATATACACATAAATAAACAGATAAAGTGTAATAGGCTGTTGCAGTTCAGAGTCTGTTTGTTGGCGAGTTTAGTAGCCTGATGGCTGTGGGGAAGTAGCTGTTCCTGAACCTGGATGTACCAGATTTCAGGCTCCTGTACCTTCTACCCGATGGTAGCCGAGAGATGAGTGTGTGGCCAGGATGGTGTGGGTCCTTGATGATGTTGGCAGCCTTTTTGAGGTAGCGACTGCGATAGATCCCTTCGATGGTGGGGAGGTCAGAGCCGATGATGGACTGGGCAGTGGTCACAACTTTCTGCATTCTTTTCCGCTCCTGGACGCTCAAGTTGCCGAACCAAGCCACGATGCAACCAGTCAGCATGCTCTCTACTGTGCACCTGTAGAAGTTCGAGAGAGTCCTCTTTGACATACCAACTCTCCGTAATCTTCTCTGGAAGTAGAGGCGCTGATGTGCTTTCTTTATAATTGCAACAGTGTGCTGGGACCAGGAAAGATCTTCGGAAATATGCACGCCCAGGAATTTGACATTCTAGACCCTTTCCATCATATAAACGGGATTGTGGGTCCCAATACTACCACTTCCAAAATCCACAATCAGTTCCTTGGTTTTGCTGGTTATTGTGAGAGCCAGGTTATTGTGCTGGCACCATTTGGTCAATCGGTCGATCTCACTTTTATATTCTGACTCATCCCCATCAGTGATTCGTCCCACAACAGTGGCGTTTAATTGTCATATGTACTGACAATGGAACAATGAACAATTCTTGCTTGCGGCAGCATTAACAGGCTTATTAATGCAATGATACACAAATAAATTAAAAACACTAATACAATAAATTAATAATCGGTAATACTCGATAATTGTAACGGTCGAAAATCCAATGCCGGTAATGTAACCAAAGACTCAACCCTATCATATTTGCTCAGGTCAGTAGTCAGTCAAACCACAAACGCTATGAAGATGCTTTTTGCAACATTTTGCACGTTGGAGCAAGATATTATCTAGCAGCTCTTTATAATCACTGTTTTTCATCATCTGACGTAACCACAGAAATAACGGTCACTCAGAAACATAGAAAATAGGTGCAGGAGTAGGCCATTCGGCCCTTCGAGCCTGCACCGCCATTCAATATGATCATGGCTGATCATCCAACTCAGTATCCTGTACCTGCCTTCTCTCCATACCCCCTGATCCCTTTAGCCACAAGGGCCACATCTAACTCCCTCTTAAATATAGCCAATGAACTGGCCTCAACTACCTTCTGCGGGAGAGAATTCCAGAGATTCACCACTCTCTGTGTGAAAAAAGGTTTCCTCATCTCGGTCCTAAAAGATTTCCCCCTTATCCTTAAACTGTGACCCCTTGGACTTTCCCAACATCGGGAACAATCTTCCTGCATCTAGCCTGTCCAACCCCTTAAGAATTTAGTAAGTTTCTATAAGATCCCCCCCCCAATCTTCTAAATTCTAGCAAGTACAAACCGAGTCTATCCAGTCTTTCTTCATATGAAAGTCCTGACATCCCAGGAATCAGTCTGGTGAACCTTCTCTGTACTCCCTCTATGGCAAGAATGTCATTCCTCAGATTAGGAGACCAAAACTGTACGCAATACTCCAGGTGTGGTCTCACCAGGACCCTGTACAACTGCAGTAGAACCTCCCTGCTCCTATACACAAATCCTTTTGCTATGAATGCTAACATACCATTCGCTTTCTTCACTGCCTGCTGCACCTGCATGCCTACTTTTAATGACTGGTGTACCATGACACCCAGGTCTCGTTGCATCTCCCCCTTTCCTAACCATTCAGATAATAATCTACTTTCCTGTTTTTGCCACCAAAGTGGATAACCTCACATTTATCCACATTATACTGCATCTGCCATGCATTTGCCCACTCACCCAGCCTATCCAAGTCACCTTGCAGCCTCCTAGCATCCTCCTCACAGCTAACACTGCCCCCCAGCTTCGTGTCATCCGCGAACTTGGAGATGTTGCATTCAATTCCCTCGTCCAAATCATTAATATATATCGTAAATAGCTGGGGTCCCAGAACTGAGCCTTGCGGTACCCCACTAGTCACTGCCTGCCATTGTGAAAAGGACCCGTTTACTCCTACTCTTTGCTTCCTGTCTGCCAGCCAGTTCTCTATCCACATCAATACTGAACCCCCAATACTGTGTGCTTTAAGTTTGTATACTAATCTCTTATGTGGGACCTTGTCGAAAGGCTTCTGAAAGTCCAGATATAACACATCCACTGGTTCTCCCTTATCCACTCTACTAGTTACATCCTCGAAAAATTCTATAAGATTCGTCAGACATGATTTACCCTTCATAAATCCATGCTGACTTTGTCTAATGATTTCACCACTTTCCAAATGTGTTGCTATCCCATCTTTAATAACTGATTCTAGCAGTTTCCCCACTACCGACGTTAGACTAACTGGTCTGTAATTCCCCGTTTTCTCTCTCCCTCCCTTTTTAAAAAGTGGTGTTACATTAGCTACCCTCCAATCCTCAGGAACTACTCCAGAATCTAAAGAATTTTGAAAAATTATCACTAATGCATCCACTATTTCTGGGGCTACTTCCTTAAGTACTCTGGGATGCAGCATATCTGGCCCTGGGGATTTACCGGCCTTTAATCCATTCAATTTACCTAACAACACTTCCCGGCTAACCTGGATTTCACTCAGTTCCTCTCATTTGACCCCCGGTCCCCTGCTATTTCCGGCAGATTATTTATGTCTTCCTTAGTGAAGACAGAACCAAAGTAGTAATTCAATTGGTCTGCCATGTCCTTGTTCCCCATGATCAATTCACCCGTTTCTGACTGCAAGGGACCTACATTTGTTTTAACTAATCTTTTTCTCTTCACATATCTATAAAAGCTTTTGCAGTCAGTTTTTATGTTCCCTGCCAGTTTTCTTTCATAATCTATTTTCCCTTTCCTAATTAAGCCCTTTGTCCTCCTCTGCTGGTCTCTGAATTTCTCCCAGTCCTCTGGTAGGCTGCTTTTTCTGGCTAATTTGTACGCTTCATCTTTTGTTTTGATACTATCCCTGATTTCCCTTGTTATCCACGGATGCACTACCTTCCATGATTTATTTTTTTGCCAAACTGGGATGAACAATTTTTGTAGTTCATCCATGCAGTCTTTAAATGCCTTCCATTGCATATCCACCGTCAACCCATTAAGAATCAATCGCCAGTCTATCTTGGCCAATTCACGTCTCATACCCTCAAAGTTACCTTTCTTTAAGTTCAGGAACCTTGTTTCTGAATTAACGATGTCACTCTCCATCCTAATGAAGAACTGAACCATATTATGGTCACTCTTGCCCAAGGTGCGACGCATAACAAGACTGCTAACTAACCCTTCCTCATTACTCAATACCCAGTCTAGAATAGCCTGCTCTCTCGTTGGTTCCTCTACATGTTGGTTTAGAAAACTATCCCGCATACATTCCAAGAAATCCTCTTCCTCAGCATCCTTGCCAATTTGATTCACCCAATCTATATGTAGATTGAAGTCACCCATTATAACTGTTTTACCTTTGTTGCACGCATTTCTAATTTCCTGTTTGATGCCATCCCCAACTCCACTACTGCTGTTAGGTGGCCTGTACACAACTCCCACTAGCGTTTTCTGCCCCTTAGTGTTTCGCAGCTCTACCCATATCGATTCCACATCCTCAAAGCTAATGTCCTTCCTTTCTATTGCGTTAATCTGCTCTCTAACCAGCAACGCTACCCCACCTCCTTTCCCTTTCTGTCTATCCCTCCTGAATATTGAATATCCCTGGATGTTCAGCTCCCAGCCTTAGTCACCCTGGAGCCATGTCTCCGTGATCCCAACTATATCATAGTCATTAATAGCTATCTGCACATTCAACTCATCCACCTTATTACGAATGCTCCTTGCATTGAGACACAAAGCCTTCAGGCTTGTTTTTACAACACTCTTACCCCTTATACTATTATGCTGAAAAGTGGCCCTTTTTGATTTTTGCCCTGGATTTGCCGGCCTGCCACTTTTACTTTTCACCTTGCTACCTATTGCTTCTACCCTCATTTTACACCCTCTGTATCTCCGCTCACACATTTAAGAAACCCTTTCCCTTTAACTCCATCCTCCACTATCCCATTCGACACCCCACCCCCCTTATTCAGTTTAAAACCACCCGTGTAGCAGTGGCAAACCTGCCTGCCAGAATGCTGGTCCCACACCTGTTAAGATGCAATCCGTCCCTTTTGTACAATTCCCCCTTACCCCAAAACAGATCCCAGTGATCTAAGAATCTAAATCCCTGCCCCGTGCTCCAGTTCCTCAGCCACACGTTCAGGTCCCGTATCTCCCTGTTCCTGCTCTCGCCAACACGAAGAACTGGAAGCAAACCGGAGATAACAACCTTGGAGGTCCTGCTTTTCAGCATTTTTCCGAGCTCTCTAAAATCACGCTGCAGAATATTCATCCCCTTCTTTCCGACATCGTTTGTGCCGACATGCACTACCACTTCCGGATGTTCACCTTCGCCCTTGAGGATTTTCTGCATTCTGTCCGTGACATCCTGGATCCTGGCACCAGGAATGCAGCACACCATCCTCGCATCCCGTCTGTTGCCGCAGAAACCCCTGTCCGTACCTCTCACAATGGAGTCTCCCACTACAATGGCGTTGCCTGCCTTAGGCCTTTTTGGTTTTGGCTCAACAGCCCTATTCGCATCGCAAGCCAGTCCGCCGCTCAGTGTAAACACCTCTTCTGTCCCGACAGCTTCTAAGTGGGTGAACATGTTCACAAGAGGTACAACACCCGGGGACGTTGGCATTCCATGCTTCCCTCCCTTTCTCACTGTCTCCCACCTTCTCTCTTCCAGTACCTTAGAAGGTTCACATTTGAATTCCAAATAATGTTCAGATCAGAAAAGACCCCCTTTTCAGTACCATGTTATAGCAATGTTACAAAATTTTGAGATTTAAAAAATCAAGTCTGCAATTTATCCCGTCAGATAAAGCATAACAAGAAGTTTAATTTGACACCTAATTCACTTTCATATCTTTGTAGTGGCCTGGTCAAGGTCAGGAAAAGACCGGACACCAGACGGATTCAAAAGAAGCTTTTTAATTCCAGCAGTCCGAGAACACATACGACACCCTTATCTCTACCCCTAGGGAGTCGTCAGGAAACCCCGTGGCAGACCAACGCCCCTGTCCCTCAATCGGCGAGGGGGATGATCCAAGGAGTGGCCTACCCCCCAGGGACCGCCACAGGACCCCCCCCCAAGTACCCGAGGTACGAAACGGACAGGAGGGCGTACACGGCGGCCAGCCCGGGTGCACACAACGCTCGGCCCCGGAACAGGCGCCTGGTCAACAAGTGCGGGGGACGAAGTAGCCAGAGGGGGAGGTACCCTAGACAGAGGCCGCGCTCGCTTTCGTGGCAGCGCTACCAGCGCCGGCCGATCGATATCGATATGTGCTGGCTTCAACCGCGCAACTGAAACAGTCTCACGCCGACCCCCCATGTCCAGGACGAACGTCGACGAGCCATGTTCCAAGACCCGGAAGGGACCTTCGTACGGCCGCTGTAGAGGTGTCCGATGTGCATCGCTGCACAGAAAAACAAACTGGCAGTCCTCCAGAGCAGAGGGAACGTGCGGACGGAAGGACCCATGGCGAGACGTGGGCACCGGCGCCAGCTTGCCCACCGTCTGCCGAAGACGTTGCAGAGCGTCCGAAGGCTGCTCCACCTGGCCCCGTGTGTCGGTGGGATGAACTCTCCGGGCACCGTTATCGGAGACCCATACACCAACTCGGCGGAGGAGGAGGCCAAGTCCTCCTTGGGTGCGGTGCGTATCCCAAGCAAAACCTACGGTAGAGCGTCTACCCAGTCTGGGTCAGTGAGCGGCGCCCTCAGGGCACCCTTAAACTGCCGGTGAAACCGCTCCACTAGGCCGTTCGACTGCGGGTGGTACGCCGTCGTGTGGTGCAGACGAACACCCAGGAGGCGTGCCATGGCCGACCACAGCTCTGACGTGAACTGACGCCCCCGGTCGGACGTTATGTCCAGTGGAACACCGAACCGGGCGATCCAGTGCGCCCACAATGCTCGAGCACAGGTGGTTGTTGTGGAATTCTGTAGCGGAATGGCTTCAGGCCACTGCGTGAAGCGGTCCACAACGGTGAATAGATACGTCATGCCCTGGGACGACGGCAGCGGCCCCACGATGTCCACGTGAATGTGGTAGAAACGTTTATGAGGAATGGGGAACTCCTGCAATGGCGCGTGCACGTGTCGTTGCACCTTGGCGGTCTGGCATGGGATGCAAGTGCACGCCCAATGTCCAACCTCCTTCCGCAGCCCGTGCCACATGAAGCGGGAGGCTACCAGGGCTACTGTCGCCCTGATGGAGGGATGTGCAAGTCCATGGAGCACCTCAAACACCCTGCGCCGCCAGGCGATGGGGACGATGGGTCGCGGAACTCCAGAGGAGACATTGCACAGCAGTGTGGTACCCCCAGGGCCACAGACAACGTCCTCCAACTGCAGGCCCGTAACCGCCGTACGATAGGCGGCCATCTCCTCGTCGACAAGCTGAGCGGCTGCCAGGGCGGAATAGTTGATCCCCTCACCGACTTGGAGAACTGTGTGGACTGCAGGTCTTGATAAGGCATTGGCCACCCTGTTAAATTTGCCATCAACGAACCGGATGGAGGTAGTGTACTCGGACACATACGCCAACTGCCTCTGCTGCCGGGCAAACCACGGGTCTGATACCTTGGCGAACACGAAGGTTAGTGGCTTGTGGTCCGTGAATGCAGTAAATGGTCTCCCCTCCAGAAAATAGCGGAAATGACGTACGGCGTATAATTAGTTAATTACCTAATTGAAGCAAGGAGCTCACGGTCGAAGGCGCTGTAACGACGCTGAGGACCACTGAGATGCCTGCTGAAGAAGGCAAGTGGCCGCCAGCAACCCTCAACGAGCTGCTCTAACACTGCCCCAACCGCAACCTCAGAAGCATCCACCGTCTAGGCGGTCGTGGCGTACTCTCGTGGGTGGACGAGCATTGTGGCCTCAGCCAGTGCCTGCTTAGCCCGCGTCGTTCATCATGCATCGTGATGGAAAATAACGCCGTTGCGTTGAAGCTCCCAACTCTGTGGACCGAAGAACCCGAAACCTGGTTCCAGCAGGCAGAGGCACAGTTTGCTGTGAGGTATCACGCAGGATGACACTAAATATTATCACATCGGGGTCACCAGTGTAGTGGCCTGGTCAAGGTCAGGAAAAGACCGGACACCAGGCGGATTCAAAAGAAGCTTTTTAATTCCAGCAGTCCGAGAACACACACGACACCCTTATCTCTACCCCTAGGGAGTCGTCAGGAAACCCCGTGGCAGACCAACGCCGCTGTCCCTCAATCGGCGAGGGGGATGATCCAAGGAGTGGCCTACCCCCCAGGGACCGCCACATCTTCATTATTAAAAAAGTTATGGCCATTTTCATATTCTGAAATTAGCATATTGTTCCCTATTGCTTTTCCATTAACACAAAATCGAAGACAGTCAAAAGCCCATCTTTCTTAAAAATTAAGAGAACTGAAATAAATTTTCAGTTATTATAGATTGAAGCATTCTGAAAGAAATATGAAACATTCTTACTTGGATGACCTGAAATTAAAGCATATAATTAGTTACCTAATTGTAGGTAATTACAAAATGTAATTACTAGATCTAAACATCTATCCATCCCTTAAGAAAAGGTTAACATTTTTAAATAGCCTAAGTGTCCAAATAACATTCACAAAATAATTCACAATATAACATGATTTTTAAATCTCATTGTCATGAATTATAGGCCAAATGGAAGGAATTTAGTGTTTAATTCCCGTAAATTAATGGGCATTTAAATCATCTTGCGAGTAGGATTTCGTGGAACGCGATCGATTGGAACATTGCATTTGCGGTGAATCTAAACCCCATTTTGGCAGGTAAAACACTGCAGGTTCGTATGGGGCCCAAATCACATTTTCGCAACGTAAAATTAGATTAAAGCCATCCCAAGAAGCAAGATTATATGTAAAATAAACAACTTACCCTTTGTTTCATCCCGTTCATGCTACCTGTCACGTTGTAGGCATTGAGGGCGTTAAAAATCGCTATTTATTTTAATCTAATTATTAAATTGTCTCGCGATTAAAAAAAAAAAAAAATCGGGAACAGAAGTCGGA
This sequence comes from Amblyraja radiata, assembly GCF_010909765.2. Classification (NCBI taxonomy): domain Eukaryota; kingdom Metazoa; phylum Chordata; class Chondrichthyes; order Rajiformes; family Rajidae; genus Amblyraja; species Amblyraja radiata. The sequence goes on from NC_045988.1 coordinate 21,609,515, forward strand.
TCGATTTCTTCAGCACCTAGCAGCCCGAGGAAATCCGCCTCAGATAGGCGGTAGAAAACTGGATTTTAATCCCGCCCCTCCTCAAAGGCGACAATATCGCGCACATGGCTAGTGGCAGTACTGAGGAGACTACTCACGTATGGGGCCTAAAACAACGTGAAATTTTGATTAAAGGCATCCTAAGAAGCACTTTTATATGTAAAAATAAACGGCTTACCTTGCTTTGTCCGTGAGATCCATCCCGTTGTCGGCGTTGACGGCTTTAGAAGACGATTTTTATTTTACTCCTATTAAATTATCCAGCGATGTTTTTCAAAAACTTGATAAAACGCAAGTCGGATCGATTTTTCTTCAGCAGCTAAACAGCCTGACAAAGATCGACTTCAACAGGCTATGGAAAACGGCAATTTAAACCCGCCCCCCTCTCAAAGGCGCCAAAGTCACGCACACGGCCAGTGGCAGAACTGCAGTGGCTTTGAAAGTAAGTTTTGTAACATACCTATGTGTTAGTCAAGTCATTTTGGCTTCTTCCTTTTCCAACTCCAGCTTCAAAGTAAATTTGAGCTATAGCGTCACAAAGCATTGAAACAGGCCCTTCGGCCCACCAAGCCTGATCCAATTGTCGACCACTCAATTCCATTATTCTTCCCTCATTCCCCCTCAATTGCCCCAAGATTCTACCAATCACCTACACACTGGGGCGCAGTATACATGGGCAATCAACCTGCACGTCTTTGGAATGTGGGAATAAACTGAAGCACTCGGAAGAAATCCACACTGTCTCTGGGGGAGTGTGCTTGGAATGTGCTTGGAGGGGATGGTGGGTGGAGACCGATACAACAGAGGTTATTAAAATACTTTTGGATAAGCACCTGGATAAAGGGCCCGTCCCACCTAGGCTATTTTTTAGGCGACTACTGGCGACTAGGCTGTCGCCACATGGTCGGCGGGATGTCGCCTGTATGGTTGTGAGTAGCCTTCTCAGTCGCCCAAAGAGTCGTAGCGTCTATCTGGTCGCCGCTGAATTTGCAACATTCGGCGACAGTGAGTAGCTTGACCTCTCCTGACGTAGGTGCTGTCGTAGTTGTCGCCAGGTTAACGTAGGTTATCGCTGACTTTGGTTTTTCTTTGTTGTTAAAGTAATGATTCTATTTCAAATTTTATGTCGAAGAGGGGTCCATTCGCTGTTTTTGTGGCAACTTACTATGACTATAACAATCGCAGCAGTCGGCCCATAAATAGGGAATAGAGGGATAAGGTAGCAATGTCACAAAATTTTGAGATTTTAAAAATCAAGCCTGCAATTTATCCCATCAGTTAAAGCATAAAAAGAAGTTTAATTTGATACATAATTCACTTTCATATCTTCAGTATTAAAAAAGTTATGGCCATTTCCATACTCAGAAATAAGCATCTTGTTCCCTATCACTTTTCCATTGACTTAACACAAAAGCTGTGATTGAGGACAGTCAAAAGCCCTTAACTTTCTTAAAAATCAAGAGAACTGAATGAAATTTTCAGTTATTATAGATTGAAGCTTCTGAAACAAATATAAACCATCTTACTTGGATGACCTGAAATTAAAGCATATAATTAGTTAATTACCTAATTGTAGTTAATTACAAAATTGACCGACAGAAATAGTAATAAACACTCCGACTGCCTTGAAAATTCAAAAATGTGATATTCTCAAGATCAGAACTTTAATATTCTTGTATTACTAGACCAAGTGCAGACCCGTTGGGTCTGTTTCCCCAACGCACGTTTGCGGGGGGGGGGGGGAGCAGCTGCGGCATCACACTCACACTAACCACCCCCCAAACACACAGATGGGCGGAGGGGGGGAGGGGGAGACGGGGTGGAGGGAGGGGAGAGGGGGAGGAGGAAATGGGAGAGATTTGGGAGGGAGAGCAGAGCGGGGGAGTGAGAGGGGGATGGAAAGGGGAGGAGAGTGGGGAGTGGGAGGAGAGTGGGGAGGGCAGGAAGGAGGGGAGAGGGGTAGGGGTGGGAGAGGGGTAGCGGGGAGTGGTGCAAGAGAGAGGGGAAGGGGGTGGGGTGTGAGAGAGGGGGTAGGAGGGGAGGAGGGAGAGGGGTGGGAGGGAGAGGGGTGAGTAGAGAGGGAGATGGAGAGGGGGGAAGGGGAGGGTGGGGGGGAGGGGTGAGGGAAGGGGAGAGAGGGAGGAAGGGAGGGGAAGGAGGAAGGGGAGAGAGGGGGAAGAGTGTGGAGGGAGGGGGAGAGTGGTAGAGGGCGGGGGAAGCGTGGGATGAGAGGGGGAGAGGGGAGGGGGCGGGGTGGCGGAGGGGGAGAGGGGTAGCGGATGGGGAGAGAGGGAGGAGGAGGGGGAGTAGGGAAGGGAAGGAGGAGGGAGAGGGGGAAGAGTGTGGAGGGAGGGGGAGAGTGGTAGGGGGGCGGGGGAAGAGTGGGATGGAAGGGGGAGAGGGGTGGGGGAGAGAGGGGAAAGAGTGGGGAGGGAGAGTGGGAGGGGGAGGGGGGGAGAGAAGTGGAAGAGTGGGGAGGGAAGGAGGGGGAGAGGGGTAGGGGGAGTGGTGGAAGAGGTGACAGAGGGGTAGGAGAAGGGGTGGGGGAGAGAGGGAAGGGAGGGGGAGGGAGAGGGGTGGGGTAAGGGGGAGAGAAGTGGTAGAATGGGGAGGGAGGGGTACGGGAGTGGTGGAAGAGGGACGGGGTTGGGGCAAGGGGAGAGGGGTGTGGGGGAGGGAGGCGAGGAGGGAGATGGGGTAAGGGGCAGAGGGGGAAGAGTGTGGATGGAGGGGGAAGAATGGGGAGGGGGTGGGTGAGGGAAGCGGGGTGGGGGGAGGAGGTAGGGGAGAGGGAGTGAGGAGAGGGAGATGGAGGGGGAGGAGAGAGGGATGGGGAGAGATGTGTGGGGGATGGGGGGGGAGGGGAGGAGGGAGATGGGGTAGGGGAGGGAGGAAGAAGAGTGGAGGGAGGGGTAGGGGGGAGAGAAGTGGAAGAGTGTGGAGGGAAGGAGGGGGAGAGGGGTAGGGGGAGTAGTGGAAGAGGGACAGGGGGAGTGGTGGAAGAGGGACAGAGGGGTAGGGAAGGGGTGGGGAGAGAGGGGAGGGAGGGGGAGAGAGGGGTGGGGGAGAGAGGGAAGGGGTGGGGGAGGGGGAGGGCAGGGGGTGGGGGAGAGAGGGAAGGGGATGGGAGGGGGAGGAGAGGGAGAGGTGTGAGGAGAGGGAGAGGTGTGAGGAGAGGGAGATGCAGAGGGGTAAGGAGATGGAGAGGGGGAGAGAGGGATGAGGGGAGGGGGAGAGAGGTGTGGGGGAGGGGGGGAGGGATGGGGTAGGGGAGGGAGAGTGGAAGGGGGAGGGGTAGGGACTGTCCATCTGTTCCCCATTCCCTTTCACCGCCATTCCTCTTTCTCTATTCCCACACACGTGATGACGCGCTTCGACACAGGCTGTGGGGGGGGAGGGGCTGGGGCTGCTGCAAAGGCATATTTAAATGGTTCCATTCCGATTGGACATCTGTGAACATTGGGCATTGTGACATCACACGATGGAACGTTGCATTGTGACATCACACGATTGACCGTTCACCAACATGTTATGGCTGAGAGCTGTTTTATTTTGAATTTTTGGGGGGGGGGGGGGGGGGGGGAAGGATTTGATTAAAAATATGTACAAAAACACGACGACATTTAATCAGGAGTGGATACTTGGAATGAAAAGTGAAATCTCTACCGAAATGGAAAAAATCTCGGCGATTCTGCGTCTGGTGTTGGTTTAGCAAGGAATCAAAGGCTGGCAGCCACAAGTCAGGCAGAAAGTCGGCCGGTCGGACACAGAGTTTTATACATAGATACATAGATACATAGAAAATAGGTGCAGGAGTAGGCCATTCGGCCCTTCGAGCCTGCACCGTCATTCAATATGATCATGGCTGATCATCCAACTCAGTATCCCGTACCTGCCTTCTCTCCATACCCCCTGATCCCTTTAGCCACAAGGGCCACATCTAACTCCCTCTTAAATATAGCCAATGAACTGGCCTCAACCACCCTCTGTGGCAGAGAGTTCCAGAGATTCACCACTCTCTGTGTGAAAAAGTTTCTTCTCATCTCGGTCCTAAAGGATTTCCCCCTTATCCTTAAGCTGTGACCCCTTGTCCTGGACTTCCCCAACATCGGGAACAATCTTCCTGCATCTAGCCTGTCCAACCCCATAAGAATTTTGTACGTTTCTATAAGATCCCCTCTCAATCTCCTAAATTCTAGCGAGTATAAGCCAAGTCTATCCAGTCTTTCTTCATATGAAAGTCCTGACATCTCAGGAATCAGTCTGGTGAACCTTCTCTGCACTCCCTCTATGGCTATAATGTCCTTCCTCAGATTTGGAGACCAAAACTGTACGCAATACTCCAGGTGTGGTCTCACCAAGACCCCGTACAACTGCAGTAGAACCTCCCTGCTCCTATACTCAAATCCTTTTGCTATGAAAGCTAACATACCATTCGCTTTCTTCACTGCCTGCTGCACCTGCATGCCTACTTTCAATGACTGGTGTACCATGACACCCAGGTCTCGCTGCATCTCCCCTTTTCCTAATCGGCCACCATTTAGATAATAGTCTGCTTTCCTGTTTTTGCCACCAAAGTGGATAACCTCACATTTATCCACATTATACTGCATCTGCCAAACATTTGCCCACTCACCCAGCCTATCCAAGTCACCTTGCAGTCTCCTAGCATCCTCCTCACAGCTAACACTGCCCCCCAGCTTAGTGTCATCCGCAAACTTGGAGATGTTGCCTTCAATTCCCTCATCCAGATAATTAATATAAATTGTAAATAGCTGGGGTCCCAGCACTGAGCCTTGCGGTACCCCACTAGTCACTGCCTGCCATTGTGAAAAGGACCCGTTTACTCCTACTCTTTGCTTCCTGTTTGCCAGCCAGTTCTCTATCCACATCAATACTGAACCCCCAATACCGTGTGCTTTAAGTTTGTATACTAATCTCTTATGTGGGACCTTGTCGAAAGCCTTCTGAAAGTCCAGATACAACACATCCACTGGTTCTCCCCTATCCACTCTACTAGTTACATCCTCGAAAAATTCTATAAGATTCGTCAGACATGATTTACCTTTCGTAAATCCATGCTGACTTTGTCCAATGATTTCACCACTTTCCAAATGTGCTGCTATCCCATCTTTAATAACTGACTCTAGCAGTTTCCCCACTACCGATGTTAGACTAACTCGTCTGTAATTCCCCGTTTTCTCTCTCCCTCCCTTCTTAAAAAGTGGGGTTACGTTTGCTACCCTCCAATCCTCAGGAACTACTCCAGAATCTAAAGAGTTTTGAAAAATTATCACTAATGCATCCACTATTTCTGCGGCTACTTCCTTAAGTACTCTGGGATGCAGCATATCTGGCCCTGGTGATTTATCGGCCTTTAATCCATTCAATTAACCAACACCACTTCCCGACTAACCTGGATTTCACTCAGTTCCTCTATCTCCTTTGACCCGCGGTCCCCTGCTATTTCCGGCAGAGTATTTATGTCTTCCTTAGTGAAGACGGAACCAAAGTAGTTATTCAATTGGTCCGCCATATCCTTGTTCCCCATGATCAACTCACCTGTTTCTGACTGCAAGGGACCTACATTTGTTTTAACTAATCTCTTTCTCTTCACATATCACTAAAATAATAGAAGATAGATATCCTGTAAGTCTAATAGGTAACAGATAGGTAAATAAATTACAATTTCTAGCAATAAATCAAGTCTTTTTGGCGAAGATCAGTTTCTAGCTGGTACATTGGCATATCATAATCAGTAGCATCATCATACTCCTCAGATTGTAACCAATAAGCAACTCTGTACACCTTGTTTTTCCTCAACTGTTTAATTTTGGCATTGTAAACTACAAGTTTTTGCTCTTCAAACCACGCATGACATGCCTTTCTGCCCACTACTTTCCCATTAAGAATGTCCTATAGATTCAATTTCTTAAGAAAAGGATATTTAAAAAAAATAACCTAAGTATCCAAATAACAAACTAATCCCATTCACACAAAAATTCACAATATAACATGATTTTTAAATCTCACTGTCATGAATTTATATGCCAGATGGAAGGAATTTAATGTTTAATTCCCGTAAATTAATCTAGAAACATCCACTCAATATAATTAAAATTATTATTTTTTTGCACAATACATGGGACTAAAACTGATATTTAGTATACAAATATTGACTATGGATAGACAATAACACAAAATATAGACGATTTAGATGCTCATATGACATGATTGTCCAAAAATAAAGAGCATTTAAATCATCTTGCGAGTGGGTTTTTCTAGAATGCGATCGATTGAAACATTGCATTTGCGGTGAATTTGAACTCCATATCGGCAGGAATAACACTGCTGGTTCGTATGGGTCCCAAATCACATTTTCGCAATGTAAAATTAGATTAAAGCCATCCCAAGAAGCAAGGTTATATATAAAATAGACGACTTACCCTTTGTTTCATCCCGTTCATGTGATCCGTCACGTTGTAGACGTTGAGGGCGTTAGAAGTCGCCTTTTATTTTAATCTAATTATTAAATTGTCTCGCAATTAAAAAATTTAAAAAAATCGGGAACGGAAGTCGGATCGATTTTTCTTCAGCAGCTAGCAGCCCAAGGAAATCCACCTCAGGCGGTAAAAAACTGGATTTTAATCCCGCCCCATCCCCCCCCCCAAAGTCGCGGGCACGGCCAGTGGCAGAACTGAAGCGGTGCTGAAGGTAAGTTTAGTAACATCGCTAGATATGGATCACATGTACGTATAGATTTGTTTATCTTCACCTCACGTTTGACACAGACATTATGTAAAGCTGCCAAGAAGTACAGATTTTTCGTATTTTATACGGAAATGCGATAAGACGGAGATACGGATTTGCTTTGTAAAATACGGATTTTTTAAAAATCGGCCCGACTTTGTATCATCTTGCTGCTTAAAAAATGCAAGGATATAAAAAGTCATACTGTAACTAAAAATGATAGCAGATGATATCTATTAGTATTTTAATTTTACAGATCTGGATGATTATTTTTGTAACCTTTGATCTGCCTGTCCCGCTACAGCTTTAAACAGTGCTGTCAGTGTAGCGCTATGGGTTTTAATTATAGCGCTGCCAGATGGAGCGCTATTGCCTTTACACATAGCGCTATAGGCTTTACACATAGCGCTATGGCCACAACGCTATGGGTCACAGACTGTCCGGGGAGGGAGAAGGAGAGAGGGAGGGAGGGAATAAGAGAGGGAGGGAGAAAAAGAGAGGGAGTGAGGGAGGGAGAGAGGGAGGGAGGGAAAGAGAGGAAGGAGGGAGAGAGAGCAAGGGAGGGAGAGGGAGGCTTCCAAAATGGCTTCTACATCATCATCTGGTGCTAAAAGCAGGAAGCAGCCGTTCAAACAGAAGTATACAAATAGATGGCAATGAATGCACTGTCAAGTAAGGTGATTAGAAGACATGTTAATTGGTAGCAAAGTCATGCATTTTTGTACTCTTACATAGGTATGACCGCACATAAAAAACATTTTTTCAGCAAAATGGTACCACGTAAAAATACTGATTTCCTCAGCAAAATACTGATTTTTCAGGCACTAGAATACTGAAATGCTTTGACAAAACTTGGCAGCTCTGATTATGGGCCAAACGGCCATTTCCGTTGTAATGTTCTATTGCTCAAGCAACAGAAAAGTATCTGCTCTCCTGCCCTTAGAATGAAGGAAAGTGACTGATGAAGCTGATGTGACTTGAATCGAGGATGCCAACTTGGGAGATCCATCATTGATCCCCTGGGGATAGGACAATTGACATCTAATGACCATAACCATCTTCCTTGGTGCATGTTATGACTAAGACACTAGGGTACGTTCCCTGGTCTGGTCTGCTCGAATTTAGTTGAGTTTAGATTATTACTGTCATGTGTACTGATATACAATGAAAAGCTTTTGTTTGCAAGCTATACGGTCTAGGTAAAGATTGTATATACATACCATCAAAACGTCCACAGTGCATGGATAAAGGATACAACATTTAGTGTGAAAGATAACATTGATGTCTATTTCAGATAGTTCGAGGTCTACCTATCTGAATGTGGGCTTCAATTTTACCAGGGTGGTCTGATACCGCACTCATCAAATATTCTTTGAAGTCAAGGACATTCGATTTGGTATCAGCTTTTTGGTCCACATGTAGATCAAGACTGCAATGAGGTCTGCAGCTGTGAGATTATAGTCATACAGCGCGGAAATAGACCATTCGTCCCAACTTTCCCATGCTACCAACATGTCCCTCCTACACTCTTGTCCCTCTTGTCTGCATTTGGCCCCTATCCCTCTAAACCCGTCCTATCCATGTATGTGTCTAATTGTTTCTTAAACGTTGCAATAGTCCCTGCCTCAACTACCTCCTCAGACAGCTTGCTCCTTACACCCACCAACCAGAAAAAGGTTACCCCTCAGATTCCTATTAAATGTTTCCTCCTCACCCTAAATCTATGTCCTCTTGTTCTTGATTCCCCTACTCTGGGCAAGAGGTTTTGTGCGTCTACCTGATCTATTCCTCTTATGATTTTATACACCTGTGAGGTCCTGAAACGTCTCACTGCACCTTGGTGAGTGTCGGCTGAGTAAGGTTCCAATACCTTGCTATTGATTGAGAGTGCACTGCCTGGATGGTGACGAATCAATTTGTTCATTTGATTGGATTTTGTGAACAGGACATAGCAGGGAAATTCCCTCTCCTTACCCACTCCCCCCTCCAACAATTATCAGCAGACACAATTTTTGTAACTGTACAGGAACAGTGTGGCTTGGTGTGGACCTACTTCTGGTCTTTTGGACTAGTCGGTCCCAGAGCCTTGAAAGTGAAGAGGACAATTCTGACGTAGACAAAAGTGCTGGAGAAACTCAGCGGGTGAGGCAGCATCTAAGGAGCGGAGGAAATAGACGACATTTTGGGTCGAGACCCTTCGTCAGACGGATAGGCGACGTTTCGGGTCGAGACCCTTCTTCAGACTATTCTGACACTCAGTTGCAAAGATTTATTTTTAAGTGGAGGGACGAGAGATATAGTGTGGAAATAGGCCGTTCGGCTCACCGAGTCCTTGCCGACCAGAAATCACCTGTACACTAACACAATCCTACACACTAGGGACAGTTTTACAATTTTACCAACAGCAATTAACCTCTAGGTCTTTGGAGTGTAGGAGAAATCCGGAGCACCCGGAGAAAACTCATGCGGTCACAGGGAGAACGTACAAACTCCATACACACAGCACCCGTAGTCAGGATCGAACCTGGGTCTCTGGCGCTGTAAGGCAGCAACTCCACCACTGCCCCACTGTGCTGCCCTCAATTTTTTTTCTGTTTAAAAAATAAAGTTAAACTGTTTCTTTCACCACTGGCTGAGTCATTCTGTGAATTAACATAATTTCCAAGAAGCAATCATTTTATTCATAGGCGTTACCCATCCTCAGTGTGCCCTGGCTGGGTGTTAACAGTTGAGTTGATACACAAAAGACTGCAGGTGCTGGAATCTTGAGCATAACCTAAAGTGTGCACACTTGGAACACAACTCCCTCTGATTAGCTTTAACAGGAAGGAGGAAAAAGAATATACTCAGCAGTCGGGGGTACGGTCACTGGACTGAGCAATGGCAGGGAAGAGTTAACAAGGGGTAAAGGGGTGGGGCCTGGTATATATAACGGACCCAGGGACAACCCGCTCTCTCTCTCTTCCTCTCGCTTCACATGAGTGCCTGCCACCTTAGCTCGAGCCCATGAGGCAACAGCCTCGCAGCAGCAACAACAACTCTGTGTTAGAGGACCAACGTGTATGTATTTCGAACCTGAATAAAGTACATTTGAATTGTGCCTTCATGGCTGAAGGTGACGCAAGTTGTGGGAAATCACGTGGCAGGGATGCCAATGCTATGACTGTACATGGCCTCTGCTTTGCCGGCTATCGAGTCAAATCAAATCATTTGCCACAGGAGTCCAAACAAGTCATACACAGGTACAACAGCTAGTCCAGAGTGCAGAATATAGTTGCAGGTCTACAATGAGGTAAGTTGAAAGATTGCTACTGCATTCTTTGCTTCTGGGTGGACCATTTAATAACAGGGGGAAGAAGCTGTTCCTGAATTTGGTAGTAGGTGCTTTCAAGCTTTTGTATCATCTGCCCAACAGGAGAGGAGAGAAGAGGGGGTGACCAGGGGTGCAAAAGTTGTGCGATTATGTTGGCTGCTTTCCTGAGGCAGCATGAAACGTAGATGGAGTTGAAGAGAGGGAGTCTAATCTGTGTGATGGACTGGTCTGCATTAATTACTGCAATTTCTTGCAGTTTTGGGCAGAGTTGTTCCCAAACCAAGCTGTGATGCCACCCGTTAGTGTGCTTTCCACAGTTCATTGGTAGACGTTGGTCAGAGTCGTAGGAGACCTGCTGATCTTCCTTATGTAGGAAGGAACTGCTGATGCTGGTTTAAACCAAAGATTTTGGGTTGAGACCATGGTTCAGACTCTGAAGAAGGCTCTTGACCCAACATGTCACCTACACCTTTTTTCAGAGAAGCTGTCTGACCTGCTGAGTTACTCCAGTTTTGTGTCTATCTGCAAATCTTCCTTCTCCTTCTGAGAAAGTAGAGGTATCGGTGGGCTTTATGACAGGACTGTGATGGCCAATGTCCTATTTGTAATCCTATCTGCAATTCATTGCAGAGTTGGTTGTCTGGTTTATTTTTCCTTTTCCAAATTTCTTGTAAATCATGTTTGTTGCACAATAGATCATGTAACTTGAAAATCAAGTTATTAGACTGAAGGTGATTCATCCCAAATCGTGCCATCTGCGTGATAATAAGGCCTGAAGCTAGCCATTAAAAATATGAAACATTAAATGTCACACGCTTTCCTCCAGGAGTATTAATATTTCCAGGCTTTGATTTAAAATAAAGTTGATTTAGAGTTTTGGCTTTGTCAACTCAGAGGGAGTGATATCCACTCTAATTCTCAAATTGTTTTCCTTTCATAAAGTGTAACAAATTCATGCAGCACAGGTGTAGGCCCTTTGCCAAAGATCTCTATTAATTCCATTTACCAACACATGGACCTGTCTTCTATGTCCTGGTGATTGAAGTGCTCCTAGATACTTTAGACATGGTGTAGGAATCTCTGCCTCCATCATACCCTTAGACTTTAGAGACACCGTGAAAGCAGGCTCTTCAGCCCACCAAGTCTGCGCCAACCAACGATCACCCCATACACGAACACTATCCTACACACTAGAGACAATTAACCTACAAACTTGTACTTCCTGTGACGTGGGGAGGAAACCGGAGCACCCGGAGAATACCCATATGGTCACAGTGAGAATGTACAAACCATATAGATCCATTTCCCTCCTAGGATAAATAAAGTTGCATTGTATCATATCGTAGACAGCACCCATAGTCAGGAAGGAACCCAGGTCTCTGGTGTTGTGAGGCAGCAACACTACTACTGCGCCACTGTGCCGCCCTCTTTGGTAATTCCTAATAGGATCCAGTGCGGAGTTTACTAATATTTTAGGGCAGTTTGAGATTAAGAAGGAAGTGGTGTTTGGTCTCTGAAAAGTGTTAACGCCAAAAGATAAATCCCCATGGCCAGGTTATTGAGAGAGGTGATAGCAGGGGCCTTGGTGAAGGTCTTTGTATCCCCTCAAGCCGCATGCGAGGTCCTGGAGGACTAGAGAGTAACCAATCTTGTTTTTAATTTTAATTTAATTGAGTTTGTTGTCACGTGTACCAAGGTGCAGTGAAAATCTTTAGTTGTGTGTAACCAGTCGGCAGAAAGACAAAACATGATTACAATCGAGCCGTCCACCGTGTACAGATATATGATAACGGGAATAATGTTTAGTGCAAGATAAAGTCTAGTAAAGTCTGATATCTTTAATTGGATAGTCCGAGGGGCTCCAATGAGCTCAGGACTGATCTCTGTTGGTAGAATAGTTAAGTTGCCTCCCCGTCAGTATTCCGAGTTTATTAAATCTCATAACTCAATTTGGTTCATTCTCGGGATATAGAAATAATTGGAATAAAAATGAAATTATGCCAATAATGGAACAAAACCCGCTTATACTTCAACAGTATCCTTTCAAAATTGCCTATGAAAAGTTTAAATACCTTGGAATCTATGTGACCAAGAAATATATTTCTTTATTCAAATCAAATTTTCCCCCTTTACTTACTAAATTACACGGAAATATCCAATATTGGAAAACACTTCCCATCTCTTTAGTTGGTAGAATTAATGCTTTAAAGATGATTTTTCTCCCACAATTATTATACTTATTCCAATCAATTCCGATATATCCCAAAACAATTCTTCAAAAACATTGATTCAACTGTTACCAATTTTATCTGGGACTATAAGAACCACAGAATAAATAAAAAACATTTATGCAAGTCCAAAGTTAATGGAGGATTAGCTTTACCAAACTTTCTATTATATTACTGGGCAGTTAATATTAAAAATATTCCCTTCTGGCTGGATGACATTGATCAACAACCAGACTGGCTAAAGATGGAGAAGGAGGACTGCCTACCTTTTGAAATAGGCTCGATTCTTCCAGCTCAGATTAATTTGAATAAAAAAACATACAGAGGAAATCCGATTATACATAGTGCTATAGGTATGTGGAAACAATTAAAACCCACTAAAATTGGGTGATTTATCGCTTTTTCTCCCGATTGCAAATAACCCTTCTTTTAAACCTTGTTTTAGATAGAGGATTGTTCAATGGAAAACCCATGGAATTAAAACGGCGGGAGACCTTTACCAAAATGGCATATTTCTCTCATTTCAGGAACTACAGCAGAAATACACGTTACACGCTAATAATTTTTTTAGATATCTGCAACTCGGAGACTATGTAAAACTACATACGCAAGAAAGCCTTGATGAATGTTTGAATAGACATCCCAATACAAATATATTAATATCTTATATTTATAATATCCTCTTAAATACTGAGGTTCCGTCTTCAGAATCATATAGACGAGCATGGGAAAATGAGTTGGCTCAATCCATAGTAAAAGGCACATGGGATGAAAGCTTACAATTCGTTATTGCTCACTGTTCGTTAAATGCTAGACATCCTTGACACAATTCATAATACTATATAGACTACATTATTCGAAGACAAAATTAAATAGGATTTTTCCAAATATTTCCCCTCTCTGTGATAGGTGTCAATTTCAAGAAGCCAACATAACTCATACATGTATAAAAATCCAAAATTTTTGGGTGGACATTTTAAAAATTGTTTCTGAAGTTATCAATATCCAACTGGACCCAGAGCCAAAATTAATAATTTTAGGATTATCAGAACATACCACAAACTTTACGATAAATCAGAGATAATTTCTTGATTATAGTCTAATAAATACAAAAAAATGGATACTAATATTTTGGAACAAACCAGCAGCCCCCACAATTAATATGTGGATTACGGAAATGACTGAGACCTTGAATTTGGAAAAAAGAAGATTTGTCTTAATGGACAAACCAGAATTTTTTGTTAGAATATGGTCTCCATTTATTGAATTTTTGAAAAAGTAAATTGGTTTAACACCAAATCAGGGTTGAAACCTGAGTTTGGGACTGGACGAATAGTTATACTCTACATTTCCCGGATCTATCTCCATAATCTTGTTATTGGTCATTTCCTTCTGAGTCTCCTTTATTTTTCCTTCTCTCTCTATTACCTTCTCTCATCTTTTTCTCCCTTTATCTTTATTCTTTAAAAAAAACTGAAGCTATGTAATAAATCTGTGATTAAATTGTTGCTTACTATTATTTGTGTACATGCTTCTAATAAAAATATTTCTTTTTAAAGTTGCATCCCCGCCCACACACCGCCTGCCCAGACACATACCCCTCCCGTTGGGGGACCAGGCCTCCCGTGTGACTGGGCCCCAATGGGTCCCACTTATTTATTTTTTTCTTTTTTTTTTCTTTCTTTCTTTCTCTCTCTCTCTCCCTCCCTCTCTCTCTCTCTCTCTCTCTCTCCCTCTATCTCTCTCCCTCTCTCCATATCTCCCTCCCTCTCCCTCCCTCTCTCCTTCACTCCCTCTCTCCCCATCTCTCTCCCTCTCCCTCTCTCCCTCTCTCCCCCTCTCCCTCTCTCACCCCCCCCCTCCCCCCCCTCCCCCCCTCTCCCCCCCCCCCCCCTCCCCCCTCTCCTCTCACCCCCCCCCCTCCCCCTCCCCCCCCTCTCCCTCTCCCCCTCTCCCCCTCTCCCCCTCTCCCCCTCTCCCCCTCTCTCCCTCTCTCCCTCCCTCCCTCCCTCCCTCCCTCCCTCCCTCCCTCCCTCTCTCCCTCTCTCCCTCTCTCCCTCTCTCCGTCTCTCCGTCTCTCTGTCTCTCTCTCTGTCTCTCTCTCTGTCTCTCTCTCTCTCTCTCCCTCCCCCCCCCCCCCCCCTTGAGGTCTTGTGTGCAACAAACGTTTTTCACTGATTATAATAGACAAAACAAACATCACCAAGAATGAATAACGGGTTTTTATGGTCAAAAAGGTGACAGTTTGTGTGATTAGCAAACATGTTGTGGAGTCAGGAAATTATATAATGTCGTTTAATTGACAATAGACAATAGGTGCAGGAGGAGGCTATTCAGCCCTTCGTGCCAGCACCGCCATTCAATGTGATCATGGCTGACCATCCCCAATCACTACCCCGTTCCTGCCTTCTCCCCATATCCCCTGATTCCGCTATTTTTAGGAGCCCTATCTAGCTCTCTCTTGAAAGCATCCAGAGAACCTGCCTCCATCGTCCTCTGAGGCAGAGAATTCCACAGACACCACTCTATGTGAGAAAAAGTGTTTCCTCATCTCCGTTCTAAATGGCTTACTCCTTATTCTTAAACTGTGGCCCCTGGTTCTGGACTCCCCCAAACTTCAGGAACATGTTTCCTGCCTCTAGCGTGTCCAAACCCTTAACAATCTTGTATGTTTCAATGAGATTCCCTCTCATCCTTCTAAACTCCAGAGTGTACAAGCCTAGCTGCTCCATTCTCTCAGCATATGACAGTCCCGCCATCCCGGGAATTAACCTTGTAAACCTATGCTGCACTCCCTCAATAGCAAGAATGTCCTTCCTCAAATTAGGGGACGAAAACTGCATGCAATACTCCAGGTGTGGTCTCACTAGGGCTCTGTACAACTGCAGGAGGACCTCTTTGCTCCTATATTCGATTCCTCTTGTTATAAAGGCCAACACGCCATTCGCTTTCTTCACTACCTGCTGTACCTGCATGCTTACTTTCATAGACTGATGAACAAGGACCCCCAGATCCCGTTGTATTTTCCCTTTTCCCAACTTGACGCCATTTAGATAGTAATCTGCCTACCTGTTTTTGCTACCAAAGTGGATAACCTCACATTTATCTGCATTCAACTTCATCTGCCATGCATCTGCCCACTCCCCCAACCTGTCCAAGTCACCCTGCATTCTCATAGCATCCTCCTCACAGTTCACACTGTCACCCAGCTTTGTGTCACCTGCAAATTAGCTAATGTTACTTTGAATCCCTTCATCCAAATCATTGATCTGTATTGTAAATAGCTGCGGTCCCAGAGCTGCGGTCCCAGTGTATTAGAGCTGCCAGTGTGTCAAACTAGACCTTAGCATCACAAATCCCACTGGTGCTGGGTGAGTACATATCTATGGGTTAACAACTGTAAGTCTGAACCTGAGATCTGTTCAGTCCATTTTCGCGCCAGATTATATTTTTATCGAAAGCTTTCTTTTTAGAGATACAATGCGGAGACAGGCCCTTCGGCTCCGCGTCGACCAGCGTTCCACTCGTACACTAACACTATCCTACACACTAGGGACAATTTACAATTTTGCCAAAGCCAATTAACCTCCAAACCTGTATGTCTTTGGAGTGAGTGAGGAAACCGGAGCACCTGGAGAAAACTCTTGTGGTCACAGTGTGAACGTGCAAACTATGTAGTCAGCACCCATAGTCGGGATCGAACCTGGATTTCTGGGGCTGCAAGGCAGCAACTCTACCACTGCACCACTCTGCCACCCCTGAGGAAGCATTCACCTGAAATTATAATTTTCATGAAAAAACCTTAATCTAGACATTTCACCCTTTTCACAGAGGTTGTTGGGACATGGAACCAGCTGCCATACGTGCTTGTTGAGGCAGCTGGTTCTATGTCTCTAACAACATATAAAGGACACTCGGAGAGGTACATGGACAGGGAAGGTTTAGAGGGATATAGGCCAAACACGGGCAAAAGCTTAGATGGGGGGATCTTGGTCGACGTGGTGTTGCATGACTCTATTTCAGGAGATTGAGTAGAATATCACTTGAAACATCTTCTGCCCTCCACAGATGATGCCTGGCCCGTTGAGTTCCTGCAGCATTGTGGGGTTCTATTATTCACGATTGCAACATCGGCAGTCTCTGTTTAAGTAAACAGAAAGTGTGACATTTTCTGATCAGTTACAGGAATAGTTGGGTGGGTGAGTCAGGATTTTTGGAAGAGAACCATCAGATGGTTGTGTCCCCCTGCTGCATTAAATGTATTTGACTTTAAAAAAATTCCAGGCAAAAGACAATGCATGGAGCATGGCAGGAAAACAACAAAGGGACTGTGGGGGCTGTTCCTGTTATGTTCATAACAAAACATAGGAACAGGCCCTGTCTCCTCTGCCTGAACATGATCCATAGTCCTGCATACCCATTTGCTTTTCTAAAACCCCCTGAAAACCACTCATATCTGCCTCCACCTCCACTCCAGGCAACCACCACTGAAAAAAAAATTGCCCCGCACATCTTTGAACATTCCCCCTCTCACCTAAAGGTTACACCCTCTAGTCTTTGACATTTCCACCCTGGGGGAAAATGTTCTGACTGTCCACCCTATCTACATCTCTCATCATTTCATAAGCTTCTATCTCATTGGGACGACAGATGGCACAATGGGCTAAGTGTTCGGCTGGCGACCGGAAGGTAGCCGGTTCGAATCCCGCTTGGAGTGCATACTGTCGTTGTGTCCTTGGGCAAGACACTTCACCCACCTTTGCCTGTGTGTGAATGTGTGTGAGTGATTGGTGGTGGTCGGAGGGGCCGTAGGCGCAGATTGGCAGCCACGCTTCCGTCAGTCTGCCCCAGGGCAGCTGTGGCTACAGAAGTAGCTTACCACCACCGAGTGTGACTGAGGAGTGAATGAATAATGCGATGTAAAGCGCCTTGAGTATTAGAAAGGCGCTATATAAATCCCATCCATTATTATTATTATTATCTGGATTTCCCTCAGCCTCTGCCGTGATTGGCATAGGTTCATTGATTAACTAGATTAAATTAATCTCAGTTCAACCAAAAATTTAATTTGCAAGTTGAATCGATAGTAAAGGAAGCAAACGCAATGCTCGCATTTATTTCAAAGAGGGCTAGAATACACAAACTGGGATGTAATGCTGAGGCTCTATTAGGCGCTGGTCAGGTCGCATTTGGTGTATTGTCAGCAATTTTGGGTACCATATCTGAGGAAGGATGTGCTGGTTCTGGAGAGGGTCCAGATGAGGTTTACAAGAGTTATCCCAGGAATGAGTGACAATAGACAATAGGTGCAGGTGTAGGTCATTCGGCCCTTCAAGCCAGCACCGCCGCCATTCACTGTGGCTATGGCTGATCATCCACATTCAGTGGATGAACATATAATGAGCTTTTCTTTGGCACTGGGCCTGTACTCACTGGTAGAATTTGGGATTTAGAAGAATGAGGAGGGACAACATTGAAAACGTACAGAATAGTGAAAGGCATAGATAGAGTGAATGTGGAGAGGTTTTTTGCACTGGGAGAGTCCAGGGCTAGGGGTCACAGCCTCAGAATTAAAGGATGTTCCTTTAGGAAGGAGATGAGGAGGAATTTCTTAAGTCAGAGGAACCTGACAAGAAATCTGTAGAATTATTTGCCACAGAAGGCTGTGAAGGCCGTCAATGGGAATTTTTGAAGGCAATGATAGATTCTTGATTAGTACGGGTGTCAGGACTAT
This sequence comes from Amblyraja radiata, assembly GCF_010909765.2. Classification (NCBI taxonomy): domain Eukaryota; kingdom Metazoa; phylum Chordata; class Chondrichthyes; order Rajiformes; family Rajidae; genus Amblyraja; species Amblyraja radiata. The sequence continues at coordinate 21,627,579 of NC_045988.1, forward strand.
GGGGAGGAGGCAGGAGAATGGGGTTAAGAGGGGCAGATAGATCAGCCATGATTGAATGGCAGTAGACTTGACGGGCCGAATGCTCTAATTCTGCTCCTATCACTTGTGACTTCAACCAGCATCTGAAGTTCTTTGTTACTACAAGGTGTTTTTCCTCACTAATCCAAGTGTGTTTGGTTCCACATAAGCCCTGTTATAACCTCCCTGCTAACTGTGGGCTTTATTCCCCATTACGCTCTTGCCTTCAGTTTATTTTTTTTTAAATAATATTGTTATTAGAAGCATATACATATCATAATCAAAACACATATTGTTAATAGATGGGATTCCCGCTATCAAAGTAGTAGGGGTCCTCATTATCAATTGCATATTAACTCTGCTTCTATTTGTTTATTTTTTTTTATAGATCGGAAGAAAGGAGAGAAAAAAAACAATAAAAAAAGTATAGAATAAATGACCAATAATACAACTTTGGAGATAGGTCCGTAGATTATAAAACATAACTATTCATCTAATCCTGGGTTCAAGCTTCAGTCAGGCTTCCGTGCTGGACCAATTTACCCTTTCAAAAAATCAATAAAAGGAGACCATATTCTAGCAAATAATTCTTGTTTGTCAATTAGGACAAGTCTAGTTCTTTCCAAATGTAAGGTCTCTGACATCTCCATAATCCACATTTTAATTGTGGGGGTTATTGGATTTTTCCAAAATTTTAATATTATTTTTTTCCCAGTTATTATACTATAATCAAGGAAATTTCTTTGGCTTGTTGTAAGTTTTAGGCTTTGTACTAATATTAGTTTTGAGTCGGGATCCAATTGGGTATTAACAACTTCAGAAATTATTCTAAAAATATCCGTCCAAATATCCTCACTATCTAAAAGAGTATTATAAATGTGAGATATTAATTTATCTGTATTAGGATGTTTATTCAAACATTCATCAAGAGTCTCTGGCTCTCTAGTTCTGTAATCTTCTGTATGTGATTTAACATAATCTCTAAGTTGTAGATATATAAAAAAGTTACTTGAGTGTAGTCCATAATTCTGTTGTAACTCCTGAAATGAAAGAAAAATGCCTTTCCTATAAAGATGTCCCACCTTTTTAATTCCATAATTTTTCCATTGTATAAAACCTTTATCCAACACAGTGGGTTTAAATGAAGGGTTATTTACAATGGGGAGAGAGAGTGATAACTTATCCAATTTTAAAGTCATTTTTAATTGTTTCCAAATTCGTATGCCATTATATATTATAGGGTTTTCACTATAGGTTTTTTTTTTCACTTTTGTGGGAGCTAACAGAATCGAGCCAATTTCGAAAGGCAAACAGTCTTCCTTTTCCATCTTTAAACAGTCTGGTTGCTGATCCAACCAGAAGTTCATATTTTTAATATTAACTGCCCAGAAGTAAAACAAGAAATTTGGTAAAGCAAATCCTCCATTTGTCTTGGATTTACATAAATGTTTTGTACTTATTCTATGTTTCTTATAATCCCAAATAAAACTTGTGACAATAGAATCAACTATTTTTTTTAAATTGGTAGATATATATCGGGATTGACTGAAAGAGGTCCAGTAATTGCGGAAGAAAGATCATTTTTATAGCATTCATTCTACCAAACATTGAGATAGGAAGTGTTTTCCAATACTGAATATTCTTATGCAGTTTATTAAGTAAAGGCGGGAAATTTAATTTAAATAAAGAGGTATATTTCTTAGTGACATACATTCCTAGATATTTAAATTTTTCGTTAACTATTTTAAAGGGGGATTTTAAAGGGGGGTAAGTTGGCATAATTTCACTTTTGTTCCAGTTAATTCTATATCCCAAAAATGAGCCAAATTGAGTTATAAGATTTAACAGGTTTGGGATGCTAGTTTCTGGATTTGTGATGTATATTAATACATCATCTGCATACAAAGAAATGTTATTAACTGTATCTTTAGTATTATACCCATATATTTCTGGGTGGACTCTAACATTTTCTGCCAATGGTTCAATAGCAAGGGCGAATAATAACGGGATAGCAGGCATCCTTGTCTACAACCTCTAGATAAATTAAATTTAGATGATAACATTTGGTTTGTCAATATTCTAGTTGTTGGGTTAGTATATAAAAGTTTAACCCATGTGCAGTACTTCTCTCCAAGTTGAAAAATTTCCATCACTGAAAATAAATAGGGCCTCAAATGCTTTTTCAGCGTCCAGCGAAATAACTGCTAGATCTACATTAGCTATTCGATTTGAATATATAATATTAAATAATCGTCTCAGATTATAAGATGAATAACGTTTTGGAATAAAACCTGTTTGATCAGGGTGTATTAATTTATGAATCACTAAACTTAATCTATGAGCTAGAATTTTGGTTAATATTTTCTGATCAGTGTTTAAGAGAGCAATTGCTATATATGAACCTGGGTCTTCAAGATCCTTATCCCTTTTTGGTATAAGTGTTATTGTTGATTTGTTTAAAGTTTCTGGCAGTTTCTGTTGAGTAAAGGCGTAATTATACAATTGCCTTCAGTTTCATTGACTGAGGAACAAAATACAGTGACAGATGATGACAAGAATACTGTAGATGTAGTCCATGTTGTACCGAGCAGGCAGTGTTAAATATCATTGGTCTGATCTCAAGATGCAAGTGGTTTATTCACCTGCATGAAGGGAAACAGCATGCAGGCTTCCCCACTGTGTTACAAGTAATTATGGATTTTATACAGGAAATACATGGATGCATCTTGTGGGCGGACAACTGACCAAGGTGGCCCTGAAAAGCTCTTGCCAAAGATAGTCATCAAAGAGGAGAACTATCTATAAGTTTATAGAAGTATTCGGTTCACCTAGGAAATTGGCAAGGAATGGTGGATGGAATGTGATTCTTGATAAGCGTGAGGTAGTGCATTTGGGTACATCAAACCAGGGAAGGACTTGCACAGTAAATGGCGGAGCTCTGGAGAGAGTTATAGAGCAGAGAAACCTAGAGGTACAGCTACAAAGTTTCCAGGAAGTGGCAGCACTGGTAGACAGGATGGTTCAAAGGTCAGTTTAATGTCACATGTACCAATTAAGGTACAGTGAAACTCGAATTACCATACAGCCATACTAAAAAAAGCAACAAGACACACAATTACATAAAAGTTAACATAAACGTCCACCACAGCACATTGCTCACTGTGATGGAAGGTAATAAATTCTGAACTTCATCTTTATTTTCCCATGGACGCGGCAGTTGAACCAACCGCAGTCGGGGCGATCAAAGCTCCTGCAGCCGTCGATCAAAACCCCCATGTTGGGGCGGTCGAAGCTCCTGTGGCTAGGAGCTCCCGAAGTCGGTCCCTAACCAGGGACCGCGAGCTCCACTATGTTAAAGTCCGCAGGCTCCAAGGTCGATCTCCAACAGAGGCCGCCAACTCCTCAATGTTAGGCCGCAGTGCGGACGGAGACACGATATGGGGAAAAAATCACATCTCCGCCGAGAGATTAAAAAAAGTTTCCCCCAAACCCCCCCCCCCTCCCCATCTCCCACATAAAACAAGCTAAAGAACACAAAAACATACATGTAACTCATACTAAAAAACAACAACAAAGGAAACAACAAGACAGACTTGTGTTTGTCTTGAAATTTGCAGAGGGAGGGGGAGGATCCAGTGGTCGTGGTCCATGTGGGGACCAATGACATAGGAAGGACGAGGAAGGAGGATCTGCTGAAGGAGTTTGAGCAGTTAGGGAATAAATTAAAAAGCAGAACCTCGAGGGTACTGATCTCCGGATTGCTACCTGAGCCACGGGCCAAATCGGCGAGGGTACGTAAAATTAAAATAAAATTTAACGTAAAATTAAAAAGCTAAATGCGTGGCTCAAAGACTGGTGTGGGAATAATGGGTTTGGTTTCTTGGGCCACTGGCACCAGTACTGGGACAGGGGGGATCTGTTCTGTAAGGACGGACTTCACCTGAACGGTGCTGGGACTGGGGTCCTGGCAAATCATATAACTAGGGCAGTAGAGAGGTCTTTAAACTAAGTAGCGGGGGGGAGGTATCAAGGGGGGTAATAACGGCAGGGGTAGAGGAAATAGAGCAGGGTATCAGTGGGGAAGCGGAAATTCAAAATGTGACAGGAGACAGAATTTGTGAAGATAAAGATCTAGATGTAAAAGGGGCAAAAACGGAAAGGAAGGGTAGTAAAAATCATCTGAAAGTGCTTTATCTAAATGCACGGAGTATTCGTAATAAGATAAATGAATTAACGGTGCAATTAAGTATATATAGTTATGATATCGTGGCCATTACGGAGACATGGCTGCAAGGAGATCAGGACTGGGAGTTAAATATAGAGGGGTACTCGACAATTAGGAAAGATAGACAGGAAAGAAAGGGAGGAGGGGTGGCCCTTTTAATAAGGGAGGGAATAACGGCAATAGAGAGGAAGGATATTGCGTTGAAGGATCAGGATAGTGAAACAGCTTGGGTACAGATAGAGAATAATAAGGGGAAAAAAACACTAGTGGGTGTAATTTATAGACCTCCAAATAGCTGTGACGCTGTTAGTCAGAACATAAATCTGCAAATAGTTGACGCATGTAAAAAGGGAACTGCTGTAATCATGGGGGACTTCAATTTTCATATTAATTGGGCAAACCAAACTGGGCAGGGTAGACTAGAGGAAGAGTTTATAGAATGTATTAGAGACGGGTTCCTAGAACAGTATGTCACCGAACCGACAAGGGGGGAGGCAATCTTGGATCTGGTCCTGTGTAATGAAGCAGGATTAATTAAAAATGTCATAGTTAGGGACTCGTTGGGAACAAGTGACCACAATATGGTCGAATTCCATATTCAAATAGAAGGGGAGCAGGTTGAAACTCAGGCTAGGGTGCTTAGTCTAAATAAGGGGGATTATGAAGGTATGAGGACTGAGCTGATCAAAGTTGACTGGGATAGCAGACTCAAGAATAAGACGGTACATGAGCAGTGGTGTACGTTTAAGGGTATACTGTATAACCTTCAAGAAAAATTTATTCCTATGAAGAAAAAAAGGGGTAAGGGTAAGAACAGTCAGCCATGGCTCAGTAAAACTATAAAGGATAGTATTCGGCTGAAGGCAAGGGCATATAAGGTAGCCAGAGATAGTGGGAGGGTAGAGGATTGGGAAGCATTTAAAGGTCAGCAAAAAATAACTAAGAGATTAATTAAGACGGGGAAAATAGACTATGAAAGGAATTTAGCGAACAACATAAAAACTAATAGTAAGAGTTTTTATAGCTATATAAAAAGAAAAAGGGTGGCTAAGGTGAACGTTGGTCCATTGGAGGGTGAGACTGGAGAGTTGTTGGTGGGGAACATGGAAATGGCAAAGGCATTAAACGAGTATTTTGTATCAGTCTTCACCATAGAAGACACAAAAAATATTCCAACGCTGGATAAACAGGGGGCGGTAGGAATGGAGGAGCTAAATACTATTAAGATCACCAAGGAGGTGGTATTAGGGAAATTAATGAGACTGAAGGAGGATAAATCCCCTGGGCCTGATGGATTACATCCAAGGGTCTTGAGGGAGATAGCGGTGGGGATTGTGGATGCATTGGTGATAATTTTCCAAAACTCCCTGGAGGCAGGAACGGTCCCAGTGGATTGGAAAATGGCCAATGTAACACCTATATTTAAAAAAGGAAGTAAACAGAAGGCGGGTAACTATAGACCGGTTAGTCTAACATCGGTGGTGGGTAAAATGTTAGAGACAATTATTAAAGAAACACTAACGGGGCACTTGGATAAACATGACTTCATCGGAGAGAACCAGCATGGTTTTGTGAAGGGGAAGTCCTGTTTGACGAATCTGCTCGAATTCTTTGAGGAAGTAACAACCCGGGTGGATAAAGGGGAACCGGTGGATGTGGTATACTTGGACTTCCAAAAGGCTTTTGACAAGGTGCCACATAAGAGACTATTGCTAAAAATAAAAAATTATGGGATTGGGGGTAATATATTAGCATGGGTAGAGGATTGGCTAACAAATAGGAAGCAGAGAGTGGGGATAAATGGTTCATACTCGGGATGGCAACCGGTAACTAGCGGGGTTCCGCAAGGGTCGGTGCTGGGACCCCAGTTGTTCACAATTTATATAAATGATTTGGAGGAGGGAACCAAGTGTAATATATCAAAATTTGCGGACGATACAAAAATGGGAGGAAAAGTAGGGGATGAGGAGGATAGGAAGAGTCTGCAAAAGGATATAGATAAGCTAGGTGAGTGGGCAACAACTTGGCAGATTAAATTTAATACTAATAAATGTGAAGTCATTCACTTTGGGAAAAAAAATGATAGGGCAAGTTATTTTCTAAATGAGGAGGAGCTGCGTTGTAATGCAACGCAAAGGGATCTAGGGGTATTAGTACATGAATCACTAAAAGTTAGTATGCAGGTGCAGCAAGCAATCAGGAAGGCCAATGGAGTTTTGGCCTTTATTGCTAGGGGGATTGAGTATAAAAACACGGAGGTCTTGCTGCAGCTGTACACAGTATTAGTGAGACCACATTTGGAATACTGTGTACAGTTCTGGGGTCCATACTTAAGAAAGGATGTACTAGCCCTGGAGGCAGTGCAGCGAAGGTTTACAAGATTAATTCCTGCAATGAGGGGATTGACATATGAGGAAAGGTTAAGTAGGCTGGAACTCTACTCTTTGGAGTTTAGAAGAATGAGAGGCGATCTCATTGAAACATATAAGATCGTGAGGGGCCTTGATCGGGTGGATGCACCGAGGATGTTCCCAATGATCGGGGAAACTAGAACTAGGGGACATAGTTGCAGAATAAGGGGGGGCTCTTTTAAAACTGAGATGAGGAAGAACTTCTTCACCCAGAGGGTGGTTAATTTATGGAATTCACTGCCCCAGGGAGCAGTGGAAGCAGAAACTTTAAATATATTTAAGACTAAAATAGATGGTTTTTTAGCTGCCAAGGGGATAAGGGGCTACGGGGAGAGGGCAGGGATATGGACCTAGGTATGGTTAGTATAGTAAGACCTGAGTGATCTCCTGGACAAGTGTCGATCGCCTGGATTGGGGTCGGAGAGGAATTTCCCGGATTTTTTTCCCGAATTGGACCTGGGTTTTTATCCGGTTTTTTGCCTCCCCCAGGAGATCGCGAGGTTCTTGGGGTGGAGAGGGGTGATAGCGGTATAAAGGGGAGGGTAGTGTCTTGTGTTCTGTGTCTTGTGTCTACTGTTTGTGGGTAAGTGTGTCTGTTTAGTGTTCAGCCATGAGCGAATGGCGGTGCGGGCTCGACGGACCTGGTGGTCTACTCTCGCACCTACTTTCTATGTTTCTATGTTTCTATGTTTGGCCATTGCTGGCGCCACCCAGTGTACATCTGGCTTACTTGCCTTCATCAGTAAGGATATTGAGTACAGGAGTTGGGAAGTCATGCTACATCTGTACAAGACATTGGTGAGACAACAGTTGGAGTATTATGTTCACTTCCTGTCACTCTGCAAGAGGAAGGATATTATTTTGATAGAAGGGCTGCAGAAAAGATTCAGCACAATGTTACCTGCACCTAAAGGCTTGAGTTATAAGAAGTAGCTGGGACTAGATTTTCTGGAGCAAAGGAGGCTCAGAGGTGCAGAATTTAAGCCATTTCGCCATCAAGTCTACTCCGCCATTCAATCATGACTGATCTACCTTTCCCTCTCAACCCCATTCTCCTGTCCTAGGGATAATATGAGGTGGAACTTCTTTACTCAGAGAGTGGTAGCTGCGTGGAATGAGCTTCCAGTGGAAGTGGTGGAGGCAGGTTCGATTTTCTAATTTAAAAATAAATTGGATAGGTAGATGGGACGAGGTGAGAGTAAGTGTTTGGCACGGACTAGAAGGGCTGAGATGGCCTGTTTCCGTGCTGTAATTGTTATATGGTTATATGGTCTGAAGTAGGGTCCCGAGCCAAGCCTGTCCATCTCCTTCACAGATGCTGCCTGACCCACTGAGTTCCTCCAGCATTTTGTGTTTTGCTCAGAATTCCAACATCTGCAGTTTCTTATTTCTCCAGTTTGGCTTAGTTACCAGCTCTGATGTAGGGCAGCAACAAGGAAAAATATATTCATCAGAATGCTACTACTATATGTAAAATTAAATGTAAACACATAGATGTGTGAAGATGGGGCAGTAATGGTGCCAATCGAAGGACTCTGCCTGGCTTGTGTATATTTATAATTTGTCGAGAGTTGGTTTAGCTTCTGCCTGATTGTTGGATAAAATAGAAGAAGAATGAAGAAATAGAATGCAAAGAGGCAAGATTACCCTGCAGTGGTCCTGAGACCTTTATACCCATATTGTGGAGCAGAATACGCCTCTGCATTTTATTCAATGCAAAATGTCAAATGTCATGCTCGTGTTGAGAGTATCATTGACTGCAAAGAAAGCCTCTTCAAAGCAAAGATAGGGTGAATGTTCACAGTCTCTTTCTCAGGGTAGGGGAATCAAGAACTAAAGACCGGATATTTATGGTGAGATAGGGGAAAGGAGTAAGAGGAAGTTGAGAGGCATCTGGAACGAGCTGCCTGAGGAAAGCAAAACACCATTTAAAAAGATATCCAGACAGTAGATAGATTGGGAAATTTTAGACGGATGTGGGGCAAATGCTGGTAAATTGGTTCAAATGAGGTAGCTTGGTTAGCTGATGAGTTGGTTGAATGAGTTTCAATTTGACTGGTTTCAGTATTGAATGAGCGGGAAACAATTACTTTATTTAACCTTCGAAAGCAGCCTACCATGCTTATAAAAGGCCTTGCTGAAGTCCACACAGCCAACACATACAGCCTGGCCCTCATAAACTATTTAGCTTACTCTTTGAAAAATTCAATCAAATTCATATGACACATATAGAAAAACCACGATGACTGTCTCTAACCAGCCCCTGCCTATCCAAATGCATAGATATCGTATATCTTAGCATTCTCTCCAATAACTTAACTTATAGATGTTGGGCTCAGCAGTCAATAGTTCGCAGCTTTTCTTAAATAGACGCACAACATTAGCCCCCCCCCCCACACCCAGTCATCCAGCACCTCACCCATGTCTAATGATGATCAATGTACCTCAGCCAGGGCTCTTGCAATTTCTTCTCTCTTCACATAGTATCTGGCATATATCTGATTTATCCTGGGAGATTAATCTACTGTCCTACACCTTTGGATGTTCAGCACCTTCTCATTGATAATAAGGATTGTCCTCAAGACATCTCCATTAACCATCTTCCTGTCTTTCCCCACAGTCAACACAAAATACTAATTGAGGACCTAGCCCAGCCCCTGCAGCTCCACATACAGGTTTCTGAGGGACTCCATTTTCTCGCCCTCTAGTTACCCTCTCTCCCTTAATGTACTTATTAAATCTCTCTGCATTCTCCTTAGTTTTATTTGCCGTTTTAATCATGCATTAAATGAATCTGAATTGAAAATGAAATCTTGCTGAATTTCCTTCAGAAGATATGCGAGTGCAGGTTCAGTATTGGTACGATGCAGACAATCTGTGAAAAATAAGCGTTACTGGATTATGCCAACTATGCTGTGGTGTGGCAACAGTTCTGTGGCTGACCACAAAACTAACAAACAGTTTCTACCCCATCATCTCCACAGTTAACTCTGCACTGAAAACACACCCCCCATAGTTAAAATGTATACTGTATAATACCTGCTTTTGTGCAATACTGATATATTCATTTGTAATATTTATTTATATCATTCTATTCTGTGCAATATCTTATATTCTGACAATGACCTTCTGAGTGCAATATCTTATATTCTGGTGAGGGTGCATACGCAGGCATAATGTGTATGTATGTGTCTGTGAATCTATGTGTCACAGTATGCGCACGTGAGTGTATGAAGAATTTTTATTTCTCACTTTTTTGCTGTTATTTTATTGTTATTTTTTATCTTGTACATTTGAGCTCCGCTCAGGCAGAGCGCCTGAATTTTGTTGTCTGCACCACTACAATGACAATAAAGTATAATAGTAAGATTAAACGAGAACTTACCAGTTTGAAGTTTGATCTGTATTTTATGAGGAGTTACGATGAGGGATTACGTGGAGAACCCGCTCAGCACGCATGCGCGGCATACTTCAAAGCAGCGGTGTGGAATCACATATAGACACAGTTATTGAAGTAAACATAGTAAAGACAAGGAGACATCAGTTTATGAATTTGACCCATATTATTGAGGGTGGGAGCGGAGGGCACGTAATCCCTCATCGTAACTCCTCATAAAATACAGATCAAACTTCAAACTGGTAAGTTCTCGTTTAACCTTACTATTTTACTTCGGAGTCACGTGAGTGATTCCGTGAAGATTTCAAAGCTCTGTGATTTCAAACCGTGTAACAGTTATTTACTACATCACTGCCGAAGTCTTTGAGGGAGGAAGTGTGTTATCGTAACCAACCAATGAATCTGTTTGTAGAAAAACACAATGGTATTTTTTAACAATAACAACAAAGAAATTAAATTGCTCCCCTGGGCTTAAATTAAATATTTGCAGTCTGTAAAATCTTTCCTGCAAATAAAACAGGTTTTGCCAACAGCTTATTATAAAATTTCTGAACGGTCTTTCCCTCCACCATCCTGCTGTAGCCAGGATGTGGTTTATAGGCACATCCATTCTTTTAGCCGTCGACGTGGATGCTGCCCTGGTGGAATGAAATTTGTACATGTTAGTTTTTATCCCAGCAGCTTTTAGCACCTGCTTGAGCCATCTCGAAATGGCTCGTCACCCGACCATAAGGTTTTTTATGACTGACCCACAAGGCTTTTCATCTCCCTCGAGTATTTTGGTTGTGTCTATGTAGTATAGTAGGATCATGGCACATAACCGTGTTTCTGACGGGTAAGCCTGGAATTCCATGACTGGATTAGGTGTTCCTGGTCTGCTCTGTTTGATCATTCCCTGGATAACGACAGAGATCTGGTCTGGAGCTGTGAGCATGGTGTCCAGTCGCAATAGGTGTAGTGACTGGACCCTCTGTGCAGATACAAGTGCCATCAACATTAGTGTTTTGAGCATAGATGGTTCCAGGTTGAGGGATCTGGCTGGTGGCCATCCCCTGAGGTATGTCAGGACCACACTGACATCCCATATATGGGTGTACCTTGGTCTAGGGGGTTAGAGTTGTAAATACCCTCCATTAGTTTGACCACCAGCTGGTGGGACCCCATGGCCTGTTGTCCTGGAGCTGGTTTTAAATAGACAGGCAGGGCAATTCTAGCTGTGTTGATGGCTCTGTAGCTGAGTCCTTCATTGTGGTGAAGGTTCGCCAGGAATTCCAGTACGTTGGCAACTGTAGCGGTTGAGTAGGAGGTCCCTGTATCCAAGCAGTACTTCTCCCATTGTTTGATGCTGGACAAGTGCTGTTTTTAGTGGATGTTCGGAGGGATGCTGACATGGTGTCGACGGTTTGTTCTGATAATCCCAGTCCCAGAAGTGGTTTGTGCAGAATCTGCAACCCAGGAGTTTGATTTTTTCATGGCACGGGTGGCTTGTGCCCGACACTGGGTGTTAATAACTTTGGGTCACTGGGGAATACCATCGGAGTTTCAACAACCATGTCATGGAGTATTGGGAACCATGGCTGTGTAGGCCAGTCGGGTACTATCAAAATACCTGAAACAGGGTCCATTTGTACTGTGCGTAGTCCCCGACTGATGAGGCAGAAGGGAGGAAATGCATAGAAGAAGAATTTCCCCAATCCAGTGCGAACGCATCTACCGCTGCTGCCTCAGGGTCTGGTTCCCAAGCGACATACATAGGTACCTGGTGATTTAGCCTTGATGCAAATAAATCGATATCTGGCGTGCCATATTGCTTGATAACTTTTGTGAAAAAATTTTTTGGGGGGTTTTAACATCCATTCGATGTTGTCATTAAATTTACGTGACCTGGTGTCTGCCACTGTATTTATCTTACCTGGCAGGTAAGTTACTGATAGCCAAATATGTCTTTGGACACACCATTGCCAAATTGTGTTGACCAACTTGTCGCATGATAACGATTTTATGCCGCCCATATGGTTAATGTAGGCCACCACCGTAGTATTATCTATTTGTAACCGTACATTTCAAGTGATGCATATTTATGCATATGCTTTTAAACCATAAAAGTCACCCAACATCTCTAGATAATTAATGCCCATTAATTATAAGTGTAAGTGGTAACGATTATTCTGGGTTAGTCCATCTACTACTTGTGCTGGATATAGAGTTAGTTGTTCCCCAGCCTTGAGCACTGTCATCTGTTTGGATAACTGACGTAGGGTTAGTGATGATAATAGGCTGAAAAATATGTCAAACATTTTTTGCCCACCACTGTAGATCTGATATTACTTCAGTGGGTAACTTCATGAAATGATCATAATGACCTGTGTGTCGTTTTTGGTACAAAGGTCCGAATTATGTAGCTGGAAATGCTGCTACCATTTTCCCAACTACTCTGTTACTTGTCGAGTAGTTGGTAGTTTGTTGACCATTATGATGAAGCTGAATTTTAGTTAAAATATAAGAAGATATTAAATTGGCTTCTGGGCTATCTTACATCTTATATTTAGTCTCAAATTAGGCTTGCCTCAGGTTGCAGTGTGTGGGATAATAAACACCATAACATTGTCTCCCAAGGGACAAGCAGAGAGAAAGAGCTAGTCACATCTTTGAAGTAAGATGCCATAAACCAAATGGCCAATGTTTATGAGGGACCAAATGACAGCAAGGAAGCAGCGAAAGATCTAGGGTGTTCTCTGGGAAGATAAAATGGCATTATCCAAATAGCCAATGTTTATGAAGGACGAGAGAGGAACAGGGAAGTGGAAAGATAAAATGGCGTAAACGAAATGGCCAATGTTATCTTGTAACATGTAAACAAAAGGCCTTTGATGTGATGCATTCTGTGGAAACCTTTCCCTGTACCTCTGACCATGACTAATGTCTGAAATGTGCTAAGGGGACAAAAAAACCCTATTTAAGGCAATGTAATTCTGTTGTTCAGTGAGGTGAACGGAGGACGGTCAAGTGTCTGTAATGGTCACTTGACTGGAGTTCTCCCTCCCTTCCATCGGCCGATGTTAAGTAAAGTTTTGAACTGGTCTACCAAACAGTTTGTGTGGTGTCTGTTTATTAAGAAGCGAACCTGGTTTAGTAGTTATAAAAGTAGCTTTTTCAATTAAATTGTTGCATGATTGTGCAATTCAACTATTTTGTCTCTTGGCAATGTTACAGTCACGTAGACTGAATTAATTGTGAAGCGCAAGTAGTCCATGATTGTGGATGGCTTCAACTTAGATTTATCTGGATGCAAGACAACCCCAGGGTTTCGAATAACTGTTTGGTAGCTGAACCGCTAACATAGTCAATTTCATGGTCTTGCCTACCATTTAGGATATCATCAAGATATGCCATGACAATATGTTTTTGTCTTCTGAATATTGCCAGAGCTGGTTTTAGTGTCTTAGTGACACTCTTGGGCTGATGTGAACCCATTGGGTGACGCTTTAAACTGCTATAGCTGCCCCATCCAGGTAAATCTGCGATGATCCTTGTGAATGGTACTAAATAGTAAACATCTTTAAGATGAATGCTTGCCATGAAGTATCCTTTGGAATTTAGTTGTTTGGCAGTAACAACCGGTTCCATTTTGAAATGTATATACTTAACAAACATATTTAGTGAAGTTAAGTCAATGATGATGCGACATCCACCATCTTTTTTGGGTTTAGTGAATATATTTGATACGAATTGCAAGGGTTCGGGTTTTCCCATGATACCCTTTGTAATTATTCTCACCTGTTCAGCTTGTCCCTCTTGTTTCTTTAACGGAGAGGGGAAAAATACCCTCTGGGGTGAATGTTGATCTGGTGGCAATTTTTCGAGTGTGAACTGTATTTGTATTCACTAATGCCATTGAGTATATACTGATCACTCGTGATAGACTCCCATGTGTTAGTATTACTCTATATACTGGTAGGAACCAGACCCACCTACCTCCATGGTTATGGGTATTCTTCTGTTTCCTGCCGGTCTAACGAGTGTTGCACGTCGTCTGACGTGGCGGTGACGTTGGGGGGTGGCAATTTTCCATGGGGTCCGCTCTGGGCCCTGGTCTAAAGAAGACTTTCGGTGATAGAATGCGGAGTTTGTTTTGTGACTATATGACTAATCCAATCAGTTATAGACCATCAAAATCATGTTTCGGTTAAAACAAAATGGTCATGGAGGTGAGATGCATTATTCATTTTGTTGATTCGCTTTTCAGAAATTTCTGCACATATATTAGCAATGTTACAAAATTTTGAGATTTTAAAAATCAAGTCTTTAATTTATCCCATCAGATAAAGCATAAAAAGAAGTTTAATTTGACACCTAATTCACTTTCATATCTTCAGTATTAAAAACGTTATGGCGATTTCCATACTCGGAAATTGGCATCTTGTTCCCTATTGCTTTTTCATTGACTTAACACAAAAGCTGTGATCGAGAACATTTAAAAGCCGATATAACTTTCTTAAAATTTAAGAGAACTGAAAGAAAATTTCAGTTGTTATGCATTGAAGCATTCTGAAACAAATATGAAACAATCTTACTTGGATGACTTGAAATTAAAGCATAAAATTAGTTAGTTACCTAATTGTAGCTAATTACAAAATTCAATTACTAGATCTAAACATCTATCCATTTCTTAAGAATAGATTAACATTTTTAAATAGCCTAAGTGTCCAAATAACATTCACACAAGAATTCCGAATATAACATAATTTTTAAATCTCATTGTCATGGGTTTATAGGCCAAATGGAAGGAATTTAATGTTTAATACCTGTAAATTAATGGCCATTTAAATCAGCTTGCGAGTGGGATTTCTGGAACGGGACCATTTGGAACGCTGAGGTTGCGGTGAATTTAGTCCCCCATATCGGCAGCAAATACACTGCCGGTTGGTTCGGGGACTAAATCACCGTTTTGCAACGTAAAAGGTGAGTTAAATACATCTTAAGAAACATTTTTATACATAAGAATAAACTACTTTCTTTTACCTGGTCCTCCATAAAATCCGTCCCCGTTGTCGGCATTGGCGACTTCAGAAGCTGATTTTAAAATCAGCGATTAACTTGTCGCGTGAATTTTTTTTAAAACACACAGAACGGCCGCAGGAACGATTCTTTAGCAACATCTTGCACTCCAACAAATATAATTCAGGACCAGTTTGGAAAAAAACCCGTTTTAATCCCCCCCCCCCAAACGTGCCAAAATCGCGCACACGGCCAGTGGCAGAATTGCAGCGCCGCTGAAGGTAAGTTTTGTAACATACCTACATATATCACTGTCGATTTCCCCGACTCTGACACCCAATAATGTCTCTAAAGCAGAAGAGAACCGTACAGCACAACAGTACAGCACAGGAACAGTACAGCACAGTAACAGGCCCTTCAGCCCATAATGTCTGTGCCATACATGATGCCAAGACCATCACTTATCTACCCGCACATATCCCATATCTCTCCATTCCCTGCATATCGATATGCTAATCCAAAATGTCTCCTAAATGCCACTAATGTACCTGGTTCAACCACTACCTCAGGCAGCGCGTTCCAGCCACTCACCACACTGTCAAAAACAAAACTTACCCTGCACATCTCCTTTAAACTTCAATGCTGTTAAGGGTCAGGCCAATTATTGTACATTTTACCATTATATTTGACCTCTCACAGTGCAACACCTCACTCTTGCCCAGATTAAACTCCATCTGCCATTTCTCTGCCCATTCTGTAGCTGATCTATATCCCATTGTTAGCTTTGGCAGCCTTCCTCACAGTCACTAACCCCAGCAATCTTGGAGGCATCTGCAATATTCAAAGCTGAATCTATCATTGATTTCTGAATATGTGCTGGTTGGCACAGTTTATTTGTATTCTACTGTAAGCATTTTGAAATGCTTTCATTAATGTTAACCGCTGAGATTTGGGCTTGTGTATTTTATATTTTTCTCCTTTTTGCTGCAGGAAAATAGACATGAAGAATGGTTTGTCAGTTCCAAGTTCCCTGGACCATCAGGAGAACAGTTCGACCATTGTTCAGGTAACAATTGCAGATCCAATTCAGCCAGCTTTACACTGTTAGTTAAAGGTGGTGCCCTAGGGAACCAGATGTTGATCGGGTAGCCATTAAGTTTTATTTATTGTCACGTGTACCGAGGTTCAGTGAAAAGCTATTTGTTGTATGTTATCCAATCAGCGGAATGACAATATATGAGTACAATTGAGCCATCCACAGTGTACAAACACATGATAATTGGAATAATGTTCAGTGCAAGACCAGGTTCAGTAAAGTCCGATTACAGATAGTCCGAGGATCTCCAATAAGGTTTGTCAGTAGTTCAGGACCACTTTCTCATTGTTGACAGAATGGTTCAGTTACCTGAAAACAGAATCTCGATGTGTGCGTTTTCACACTTCTTTACCTCTTGTTTGATGGGAATGGGGAGAAGAGGGAGTGGCCGGGGTGCGACTCATCCTTGATTATGCTACTGGCCTTGCCGAGGCAGCGTGAGGTGCAAATAGAGTCAATGGAAGGGAGGTTGGTTTGTGTGATGGTCTGGGGTGCGTGCACAATTCTCTGCAATTTCTTGTGGTCTTAGATAGAGCTGTTCCCAAACATAGCATCGCGAAAATCTCCATTTTGCTGAGCATCTCTGTTCAGACACAAGGATAAGCTCCCTCCGATGAGTCACTTTAACTTCCCATTCCCAGTCTTGATCACTTCATACAGTATTACACACAAGATCTGCTCAAGAAATAACACCTTTTCCAGTCTCTGGAATTCCACTATTCTAATCAAGCACTCCAATGCAATAGGTCACATTTTCTTAAATAGTTTTTTGGTCTCTTGGTAATTTTTATAATTTCCTCCTTTTATGTCCCTTCTCACTGATAGACCTCTGTATTACTTTTGCCTTTACATTTATCTTCCACCACTTCTCCCATTCTGTCTCGACCTCCCGCAGAGTTTTCCTGTCATTTTCTCTGCAACTTTAAACCTGTATCATTTCTAACTCTTCCCAGTTTTTCAAAAACTATCCTTAAGGGCCTGAAAGACGCTACGACTCTTTGGAGACCTCTCACAACCATATGAGACCTTTCACGACCATACGGGCGACCCCTGGTGACATCTCGCGGGGTGACCTCTCACGACCATAGGAGACCTTTCACAAACATACAACATGTTGAAAATGTCGGTGACCTATCACGGGTACCAGCAGTCGCCTGTAAAGGTCGCGTAAGTGGGACAGGCCCTTTACCTTGAAAGGTTAGCTGTGTTTCTTCCTCCACAAGATCTGATCTGACGAGCATTTCCAGAAAATTCTAGTTATATTTACAATTTACCGTATCTTTAGTTTGGTTTACTTCATGCAAAGGTTGGCCATTGAGTGGGTGGAACACGAAAATAGAATTGAAACCTCCTCCTCCTTCCACAACGTTGAGCTTTTTAACCAAATGTCAATTGGCACTTGGCTCAAGTGATGATCCGGAGCATTTACTTTGTGGTTCTGCTTTTTAATTTGAAACTAAGATACTCGTACACATCCTCCTCTCCTTTGTTCCATTGATATCATTTATTCGGCTTTCTATTAAACCAGTGGGTAGAGCTCCAGTATGAATCATATCATGAGTGACACTGATCTACAACAGATGACAATGATTAGATTCTGTTCCTCTGGCAAAGTTCTCCTCCAACCCTCAAGAGACAATCTTAAACCTTGGCGCTAAGCAGGCAGCATGCTGCTGGGAATAACATGTATCTGTGGCTTCTAGGTTTAGAGATACAGCATGAAAATGGGCCCAAGCCGACCAACATCATCCATACATTAGTTCTGTCCTACACCTACAGTTTACAAAAGGCAATTAACCTACAAACCTGCACATCTTTGGAATGTGGGTGGAAACCAGAGAACCCAGATAAAACCCACGCAGTCACAGAGAGAACGTGCAAACTCCTCACAGACATCACCCATAGTCAGAATGCAACCCGGGTCTCTGGCGCTGTAAGGCAGCAACTCTACCACTGCACCACTGTGCCATCCTTGATAATATTTGACTATAGTACCCCTCGCACCCTGTTTTATTTTAACCCTTGCCCAACACCTCCCCCCCCATCTCTGGATAGCCTCCATCTCTCCGCCCCCATTGCTTATCTGTCCCCTATTTCCGTTGTTCCCACTTGCCCCACCACTCATCCAGCTCCATTCTTCACCTCCTTTCCCATCAGATTCCACACTCCGCAGCCTTTTGTTGCCCACATGTTGTCTCCCAGCCTTTGTCAAATCTACGCCTTTCCCTTTCCCATCTAACCCTTATCTGTCAATCGAACCCTCCTCTCAATATCCACCTAACACTTGCAGGTTCTTGCCCCCCCCCTCCCCGCCTCTTTACGCTGTCTACTTTCCATCTACCTTTTCAGTCCAGATGAGGGGTCTTGACCCAAAATGTCAACTGTCCATTTCCCTGCACAGATGCTGCCTGACCCACTGAGTTCCTCCAACTCTTGTGCCTTTAATTGCCTAGGTAACACTCTCTGATGCATTGTACCTTTCAAATCTCACAGCTCATCTACACTAAGCTGCCAATCCTGGGCCTGTTGACCTTTACTTGGAGGTTTCTGTGACTATCTTTCACCGGACTCTACTGGCTTTACCTTGCACTAAACGTCACTCCCTTAAGGGGCTGTCCCACTGCGGCGACCTAATTTGCGAGTTTAGAAGAGTTTGCCCTCGACTCAAACTCGCAGCATGGTCGACACTTGGTCGTAGGAGGTCCTATGAGGTCACTTGAACTCTCCTTCAAGCTCGAGGGAAGTTCCCGCATACTCGCGGCCTCTGCCAAGTCGCGGAAAATGTTTCAGCATGTTGAGAAATGTTTCGCGAGTAAAATTTGGTAGGCATGGTTCTTTTTAACTCGTAGTGCAGTGGAGTGGGGTCGCTATTTAGTTACAGGCAGTCGAGGGCAGCCTCGGCTCCGATGATGTCCATTACTGTGGGAATCTCTGAATTGAAAGGTTACATTTTTTAATTTTCTTTCGCAGGAAAGTTCACCTGATGAAGAAAACGTTCAACAAAGGTATACTGTTGAATTATTCTCTGTAGTTAACAAAATGCCTTTCTTCGCTATGCCATTTACCAGATTTATTTTCTGTAAAACCATGTTGGGCTGTGTGGAAAATTAGTCTGATTCTGCAACGTAGACAAACCCAAAATGCTGGAGTAACTCAACGGGTCAGGCAGCATCTCTGGAGAAAAGGAATAGGTGATGTTTTGGGTCGAGACCCTTCTTCAGGCTTCCTTCTTCAATCATGGGATGAGTTAGATCGGTGACAGCATGGGCCAAACTATTCTATATTCTATTTGACATACAGGCCAGAAGATCAGGAATCCATCCTTAAAATAATGAAAATTCCAGCCGTTTCCAAAATGTGGCCAAATTCTTCAACCACGTAGATCACCTTATTGTAGCATATATGCAGCACTATTTTAGTTTTATTTCAATTTCCTTTATATTTTATTTTTGCAATATTGCCATTTCCCACTCGCCAATATAGTGTCCTATTGCATTCACTATCACGACAGGAATAAGAAAAACAACATGATTTTCTTTTAGTTTCTTTTGATTTGTCCTTTTGGCATTTAATTGACAATATTTAAACCTTGTAGTTCAGGAAACATAGATAATAGGTGTAGGAGGAGGCCATTCGGCCCTTTGAGCCAGCATCGCTGGTTCACCTTCAGGCATTTAATTTGCTAAAACCAAGGCCAAGTTATCTCTTGCATAGAAGTGACAATTGATATGTAATTTGTTGGTCAACATGTTTATTCCATAATAAAAATGTTCATTATTTTACAGCGTCTTAGAGTCAGTCAAAGAGCATGGACATAGGCTCCTCGGCCCAACTTGCCCATGCTGACCAAGGTGCCCTCATTACTCCTGCTTGCCTGCGTAGGGCTAATATCCCTCTAAACATTTCCTGTCCTAATGTCTTTGAAACATTGCTATTGTACCTGCCTCAACTACCTCCTCTGGCAGCCCATTCCATGTACCAACCACCCTTTGTGTGGAAAAGTTGCCCCTCAGGTTTCTATCAAATCTTTCCCCTCTCACCTTAAAACAACCCTCCACCATCACTTGGATCAGTCTGAAGAAGGGTTTCGGCCCGAAACGTCGCCCATTTCCTTCGCTCCATAGATGCTGCTGCACCCGCTGAGTTTCCCCAGCAATTTTGTGTACCCTCCACCATCACTCTCTGCTTCCTTCCATGAAGCCAATTTTCTATCTATTCGGCTAGCTCTCCCAGGATCCCATGGGATCTAACCTTCCAAAGCAGCCTACCATGTGAATCCTTATCAAGTGCCTTGCTGAAGTCCATGTGGACGATGACTATGGCGTTGCCTTCATCAATCAATTTGGTAATTTCAAAAAATTCTATCTGATTCATGATCTCCCACATAGAAAACTGTGTTGACTATCCTTGATCAATCCTGGTTTATCTAAATGCATATATATATTATCTAGCATACCTTCCAGGACCAGCCTACCATGGATGTTAAGCCCACTGGTCTATAGTTCCTAGGCTTTGCCATGCAGCATTCTTAAATAGAGGCACAACATTAGCCAACCTCCAGTCTTGCAGCACCTCACTCATATCTAATGATGATGAGCATCTTATTGAGCAAGATACTACTGAGTAAGTGTTGAAAGGGCTAAATGGTTCTTTATCTGACTTCATTAACTCATTTGGGAGATCAAATCATTAACTGGCTATCAAATTAAGTCCAGGGTAAATTGCTTTTAGCTATTTAGATAAATAGCACTGGGGAGCAGTGTACATGTAATTTAATCCTGAGCAAGTACAAGTGGTTGCAATATTTTACACCTGTTAAGGGAATTCAAATGTTCGGAATTAAGATAGAGTCACAAGAAACTCAGATGCTGGAATATGGAGCAAAACACAAAGTGCTGGTGGAACTCAGAGGGTCAGGCAGCATCCGTGGAGGGAAGGGACACAGATTAGAGGTGCAACAATATGCTCTTGAACTTTGAATAATAAAGGAACGATGGAAATGTGGCAGTGCTGGAGAACATAAACTGGTTCTGTACCCACAAGCATGCAAGAGGTTTCCCAATAGTAAAACAAGAATGCTTTGAGCAGTTTTAAAAAATAAATTCTATCTCAAACATACATAGAAGCTGGATCAATTTGGAGATGCAAGGGACACAACAAAGACACAAAGTGCCGAATCAATTTGTTGCTTTTAAGTTTGAGTGATGGATTAAAGAGCTTTTCTCCCCATGGGCAGAAATCCTGGGGGGGGGACACGGGTGGGACACGTCCCTCCATGCTTTGAGAGGTGGAGGACAATCCCCCCCATGTTTTGTAATTCAGACTTTATCAGACGCTTTCTAAGGGTTGAATCGGCCCGTTCGCGGGGCCTTTCAGCATCTGGCGCAGATTAAAATCAAACTGCTGCATCGAGGCGATCGAGGTTTCCAATGTTGAAGCCCCCGCCGGCCGATGAAAGGCCCCGTGAACGGGCCGATTCAAGCCCCACGATTCAGGGCGGATTGCTGTTGCTGGAGTCCGGAGTCGGACACCAACGAGGTCAGCTCCCGATGTTACCGTCCACAGGGCCCACGGCCGAAGCCGCGCGCGCGTGTGTGTGTGCGTGCGCGTACGTGCGTGTGTGTGTGTGTGTGTCGCATGCACGTGTCTGTCTGTGGCATGTGCGTGTGTGTGGCCGGCAAGAAATTGTGTCCCCCCCATGTTTCCATATCGATTTCCATGCCTGTTTCTCCCTACACCGATCAGGCTATTAAACGCCACCATCGCCAAATAAGCTGAGCTACAGAGAGTCGAGGGCACTATTTTTGTCTTTGTGCTCTTAAATGTTTGATTGTTTGTTTATTTCATATATTTATATACTGACCTCTTTTTTGTTTATGGTCTTCACAGATTACTATATTTACATATGTGTTATGCTGCTGCAAGTAAGAATTTCATAGTTCCATTTCGGGACATATGACAATAAAACACTCTTAATGCGTGATTTGATCTCATTGGCTTTTTGATGAGGGGATAAAACGGCTTGCTTTTCTTGCTCCCATGTTTCCAAGTTCCTTTAATACTCTTTCCCAACGGCTGCCACACCTCCTTGGGTCCGCGTTGGTATTCAGTTCCTTGCATTCCATTCTGTCCTAACACCCCTTGCTCTCATTGTGATTGTTCTATCCTCGCACAATACTGCCCCATTTCCAGCGTTCCTTTATTATCCAAAGTTCATGAGCTTGCTGCAAGACAAATCTGTGCCCATCTATACGGCAATACAGTGTGAATCTCTCCACATGGTCCTGCCCAATGCCCAATTGGCCCTTATTGAGTTTACCGACAATGTATTTGGCATTTCTGATTGCAGCAAACTGTCCTTCTTCAACCTTCAACCATGGCTACAGTTGACAGCTCCATTCTTCTCCAATACCTCCACTCTATTGTTCAGTTAGATGGCAGTGATCTTCCTTGGTTCCATTTATCTAATCAAAGTGAGAGAACCATCTATAATGGCTTCTCTTCCCTGTCCTGCTCCACTATCCCAAGGTAAACCCATTGTGCTTCATAGCTACGTTTCATATCTCATTCCACAACATTACTCAGTCACCAAATCACGTCGGTCCATGTGTATGCAGATGACATGAATATATCATTCACCTTCACCACTCTCCCTTCCGGCCCTCCAATTCACACACTGTCCAAAATTCAATAGAATCCCATGGAAGAGCAAGGCGGCACAGTGATGCAACTGGTAGAGCAGCTGCTTCACAGACACGGGTTCCATCCTGATCTCGGAGGGTGTCTGTGTGGAGTTTACATGTTCTCTCTCTGACCATGTGGGTTTTCTTCAGGTGCTCCAGTTCCCTCCCACAACCCAACGACATGCGGGTTTGTAGGTTAATTGGCCTCTGTCCCTAGTGTGTAGAGAGTGAATGAGAAAATGGGATAACATTGAACTAGTGTGGATGGGTGATCGATGGTCAGCGTGGACTCGTTGGGCCAAAGAGCCTGTTTCCATGCTGAATCTCTATATTAAACATAATCAATTCCCAGAAACTAAATATGGGGATGAACAACACAATTGGCTTTGATTTCTCTCCCACTGTGCCATTTCTATCCCTGTAACTGACTGAAACTAATCCATACAGTTACAATATCATTGCCTTTGACCAGAGCAAAATTCATTAGCAACAAATTCCTTTCATCAATAACTCCATCTATTTCCTCTTCTGTAAGATCATTGCATTTTGCTTTGTGCAAATATTTCTGATTCCTGGAGATCAGCTTATTTGGTGCTAACATGGTCACCCTGGGAATTGTTGATAATAGTCTGTTCTATTACAGTACAAGGTCGGGGCTTGCTGTTATAAAGGATTTGGGGTCAGTATGCTGTACATTTCATAGTCACGTGTCGGCATGAATAAATCAAACCAACTTAATGGGGGGGAAAAAACAAGATTATTAATCAGATTCTCTACTTACAGGAACAAAATCCAACTATTCGTCACAATCCTGAGAGCTAGTGTGCGGTGAGTATAGAAATTACACGTCACAATAGAAAGGATACAAGCTACACACAAAGTGAGACACCTTTTATAAAAAACACATGAGGAGGTATCCAACTTTACAGGACTAAGCCAGCCACAGACATGCATGAGGTGTTGAATGAGGAAGATACCTGGAGAAAACTTTAGATCAAATTCCCAAAACAATACCTTGCTAGAATGCCAGACGGCACAGTGGCACAGCGGTAGACAGATAGAGATGTTATGTTACGCCTGATGTAGGCAGCTGATGGTAGCTTTGTTGAGGTTAATGGACATGCATGAGAGAAAATGCTCGGCGGAAATAAGAGAGGAGATTGGATTGATGGGGTTACTCCAAGAGTCATCATAGAAACGCTGCCATGGATTTGACCAGAGCAAAAACGCTGCCTTGGATTTCGATTTTCGAGGTACAGCACGTTAACAGGCCCTTCGGCCTGCCGTTGACCATCAATCTCATATTTCTATGTTTCCCATTTTCTATTCCACTCCCTACACACTACAGGCAATTTACAGAGGCCAATTAATATACAAACCACATGTCTTTGGGATGTGGGAGGAAACCAGGGCATCCGGAGGAAACCCACGCAATCGTGGGGAGAATATGTAATCTCCACATGGATAGCATCCAAGATTAGGATTGAACTGTGCTCTGATACTGTGAGGTAGCAGCTCCACCAGCTGCACCACTATGCTACACAAACAGTATAGGAGACCAAAAAAATCTGTTTCCAAGTAACCTCCCGTCAGTAATCAGACATCATTGTGTCTTAAGAACACTGCTGCTATTTTAACCGTGGATGGCCATTGAAATTAACAAGCAGTCACTTCTATTGAATAAATGATATTGCAAACCTTCAATATCTTTAGTTTGCTATAATAAAATGACATTTATTGCTATTAAGATCTTTACGTTTGAAAACAGTAGGAAAAATAACTTACTGCAAGTCTGAAACGCTCCAGCTTCCAACCCTCTTTCCCCATTGACACAAATGTTATAACATTTCTATAACACGAGAGTTCTTTGGAATGCAACTACTGTGTTCTAGCAAAATTATCTGTAATAAATAACATGAATAAAATTTCTGCAGAGACTATTGAATTTATTTTTTAAGCCGTATTAAGACAAATAAAGTTAGTTAGGTCTATAATGAGTGTTGGGTGTATTTTTCCTCAGGCATTGCTCTGGACCTGTGCCTGTGATGGAACCCAGACAAGACAGTGGGAGAATCTCCAACCAGCTGCAGCAGTAAGAGCCTTTTCTCTTTGTTAGCGGCTATGGCTAATATGCTTGTGTCTCACTGTCTTGGTGTCTCTTGCATAAGTACATATATGTGCATTGCTTGTGATCTGTGCTCAATCGTGTGTACATGTCTGTTCACAAACTCCTACTGAACAGCAGGAGGCCATTCAGTCCACAATGCCACTTCTGCCCAGTAAACATCCCCACAGCTCATAATTTTTCTAATGTTTCTACTACTTATCCATTTCCCTTTTTAAGAAGTAACCACAGAATCCACATATACCTCTGTATCGCACAATGATTTCTTTATAACCACAGGAAATGCAAGCAGCATCCACTTGCACGCCTCCCCTTCTCCACATTGTCGACCACCTAGATTCTAGAAGTAGTCAATGTTTCCAAATACACAGGATCAGATGTTAAAAATCCAAAGTGCCAAATGTCAACTTTCTCCCGATGGTGATGGTAGCCTTCTGCACTCACCTATGCTCCTCCGATGTTGAGAAAGGCTAGGCAGACACGTCATTTGGGTTATCAAGTGGGCACCTACTTTCATCGACGTTTCGCTGATTGAATCCACGACGTCTCCAGTAGGCTCAGCGGTGCATTCTGGCGTCCCAGAAGCACCCCCCTCTGTATCTGTCTAGTTGGTTATTTGGGAGACCAAATAGGGTATTTCCTCTTCAGCCAGAGCTACTGGCTACTCCGCTCTACCACCTGTTATGTTTCTTTGATGGCCTGGCGTAAGGCTTGTCCGCTGATCCCCAGGTCCTTCATCAGTCTTAAGGTAGATGTTGCCACGAATCCTCGACATCCAACTTCTACCGGGCAGATCTTAGCTCTCCAGCCCCGCTGTTCTGCCTCTGCTGCAAGCTCTGTATATCGCAGTTTCTTTCTTTCGAAGGCTTCCTGCACAGCATCCTCCCAAGGGACTGTGAGCTCCACAAAATACACCATGTGCTGAGAGTTCGACCAGAGGACAAGATCAGGCCTCAAGTTGGTGATGGCTATCTCTGATGGAACTGTAAGCCATTGGTCCAGATCCACCAGCAACTGCCAATCCCGGGCTGCCTCCAGCTGTCCAAACCTGGCCCTTGGTGGAATTTCCCATTGCCTTTGTCCCCCCCCCCCCCCCCCCCCCCCCCCCCCTCCGAACAAAGGCAATTGTCTTAACTGGGTTGGTTGTTTTGGGCGGCAGGGCATTGTTGGCTGTTCTCCTGCGTTCCAGAGTCGCTGCCTGGCATTTGAGCCCTTGATTATGTCTCCAGGTGTACCGTCCTTGGGAGAGGCTTACTTTACACCCAGTGAGGATGTGCCTAAGTGTGGCTGGTGTTGAACACAGGGGGCATGATGGATCTTCGCCCAGCCATTGGTTGAGATTTTTTGGGCTAGGAAGGACATCATAGGTTGCCCGAATGAGAAAACGTATCCTGCTCACCTCCATCTCCCACATGTCCTTCCAGCTGATCTTCCTCTTTTCCACACCCTCCCATCTCATCCACTGGCCCTGTTTAGCTAGCGACACAGCCTTGGCACACCTACTCAACTCCTCCTGTCGGCGGACTTCGACCCCGACCAACTTCCGGCGCTCCAGTGATAATGCCTTGTTCTAGCAAGGTCGCTTTCCGCCAAGCCGCAAGCCATTTCTTCCGTGTTGGATTTGCCCTACCATGTCGCCTTGGTGGAGAGTAGATTTTGCCTGCTGTGTCTCATTCTTAGCCGTCCACTTCATTCCTGTTACCAGGGTTGGAGCAGCAGCTCGGATGACAGTGTCCCTTGATTCTGCCAGGGTCATCTCTAGTCTGACTTTGGTGCACTTGAACTCCTCTGTGAGACTAGAGAGAGGCAGCTGGAGTACCCCCTGACTGTACAGGCCTACGCTGCTCAAATACCGAGGAACACCTAACTACTTTCTCACGAAACAGCTGATTGTTCTTTCCATCTTCTCAACTCTTGTGAGGGTGATGTCATACATGGTTAGTGACCACATAAGGCGAGGTAATAACTCAAACTGCAGGCACCAGATTTTCAGCTTTCCAGGCAGCATGGATCGGTCGATGTTTGCCAGATCTTTGATGACCTTGTCTAAACTCGTTAGCCTGATCAGTGTCCGACCATCTTCCCAGACTTTTGATTGGCTTCTCTGACACAGTTGGGATAGGTTCTTGATCAATGAAGAACCTTTGATCTGTCAGTTTGCCTTTGATTATAGAAATGCTTCTTGATTTGGATGGCTTGAATTTCATTCTGACCCCAGTGATGTTCTCTTGAAGCTTCCCTAAAAGCTGTCTGGTGCAAGGTGCTGTTGATGTGATGATTGTCATGTCAACCATGTAGGCCCTGATGGGAGATAGACGGACTCCAGACTTCAGCCGCTCGCCACCCACTACCCACTTGGAGGCCCTTATGATGACTTCCATAGTCATTGTAAAAATCAATGGGGAGATGGTACACCCCGCCATAATGCCAATTTCCATGCAGTGCCATGTGGTCGTAAAGTCAGGCATGGTGAAACAGAGCTGCAGATCTTGAAAATAAGCCTTGACAAGGCTTGTGATAGTCTCTGGTACCCTGGAAAAGTCAAAGGATGCCCAGAGGAAACTGTGAGGGACAGTTCCGAACGCGTTGGCAAGGTCAAGGAAAATGACATGCAGATCTCTCTTCTCTTTTCTTGCAGTCTGGATTTGGTGCCAAATCATGCTGGTATGTTCGAACCATGGGATCCCTGCTTTTTGGACTGTTGTATCCACAAGGTTGTTTCTCTCTAAATAGCTGGCCATCCTCTGAGCTAGGATGCTGAAGAAGATCTTACCCTCTACATTGAGGAGACTGATAGGGCGGAATTGGCTGATATCTGTGGATTCCTTCTCTTTCGGAATCAGGATTCCTCCTGCCATGCGCCATGCTTTGTGTATGACTCACTTCTCCCAAGCCACTCTCATTAGCCTCCACAGGAAGAGAAGAACATCAGGAGCACCCTTGTTGAGTCGATACAGCCCTGGGGCTGAAGATGCTCTTGCCCGCTTTACTGTCTGTTCCACCTCCCTCCACTTTGGAGGACTAATGTCCATCTTGTTCAATTGGTGGAATGTCGGATGGAATAGTTGTCTTCTGGTGTCTCTTGTCACCCGCATGCATTCTTTCCAGATGCTCGTCCAGCTCCTGCCTTGGTGTTTTCAGGTGTCCTCCCTTTTCTTTGATGAAGAGTGATTTTACGAACTTATAGGGGTCCTTGAAGAAGTGATCTTGTTCGGTTTTTTCTCGTGATTTCCGCAGATACTCTGCTCGGCTCAGGGTTGCTAAACGGTTTTTGATGTTTCCCTGGAGAATGTTGATGCCCTCCTTCTCACTATCAGATGCCTTTCTCCACTGCTTCTTGAGCTGTTCTCTCCCAGATTATGCATTCCATCTCCTTTTGCCATCTGGACTTGCTTTCCAAAGCTGGTGCCTTTTCCTTTTTCTCTTTTATTCCATATTGTTCTGCTCCATAGCTATAGATGATGTCCCCCATCTTGTCAAGCTTTCTTTGGACTGTACCCCTTACACCCTGTAGGATACTGGTCAGGACTGCATTTATGGTCTCCCATTCTTCCTTCTCCGAGGCTCCAGGCCATTTCACGCAAGGTTTTGTTCCGCTGATCTTTTTCTCCATTGCTGGTTTTCTTGGCTGGATGGGCTCCATATCTTCCTCTGCCTGCATAACTGTGCTTGAGTTTCCTTCAACAGGGAGGCTGATGCCCTGCGAACTTTAGTGAGACTCCAGTCGCTGGACTTCATTCGAATGACTTGATTGACTTCTCAGGAAGTACCTATCAATGCGAGGTCCCTGTTTTCCCTCACTCAAGCACCCTTTCTTTCCTTGATGTACTTTCAAGTCCTTTGAAGATGTTATTTTCATCCAGCCGCAGGAGCAGACCTGAAGTCTCTTCTCGGTGCTGATTGTGCGCATGGTTCTTGTTGAGTGCATGTGTTGCTCATGGTCTTTTCCATTCCTAGGTCTATACCCGTATTGTCCATCAATGAGTCATCTTCCGCCCCCACTCTCGCAGACTCTACGGGTATTCTTTCTTTAATTCTGTTTGTAGCCATAAGCGGGTGCCTCCAAAATACTGAATATAATTAGATCCTGCTGACATGGGTAGCCAGCCATGGGTAGAGTCAAGAATGTTTTATTGTCATGTCCCAGTAAGAACAATGTGATTCTCACTTGCTGCAGCACAAAAGACTGTGTAAACATAGTACACTGTAAAAATATATGATAAATGAGAAAAAAAAGTTCAGTGTGTGTATATATACATACCCATAAGCACGCGCACACACACACACACATATATCGTGTATGCCCCTCTCGGTCATGACTGACCATGGGTGATGCATCCTGGTCAGATGCAAGCCTGGGTGATGTCATATGGAGGACAGACTGTTGCCCATGCAGCACACCCCCCCTCTCCATGTCACTGATCGATCCAAAGGAACAGCAGGGCCATTACAGTTTGGCACCAGCGCTGTCGCAGGAGCTGCCAGAGCGAGGTTGTGGACAACGATGAACTGCCTTAGGGGCTCCGGATTTTCTTGAGGTTTACTCCAAGAGCCTTTTCCTTGACTGGAGATGGCCACAAGGCATTGGAGGTTTTAAATCAGAGTTTTCCCTCTCCTAGATGGACTGCCTTCCCAGGCTGACGAGCCCCCATATATATATATGTATATATGTATGTATATATATATATATATATATACATACTCAAAAAACTAATTCTCTATTTTATCTAGTTTCTCTTCCTATCAAAACATATCAAATTTTAAACATCTCTGGTCAAGGTCTGCTTGGATTCTCTACTTTACACAGAACCCATTTGCTGTGGTCTTTGGATAAAATTGACCTGAGGTCCCGACACCCAATCTAAATCTACAGCTTCTTCAAATGTGCATTGTACGCATCCTTCTTGTTGTTGTGATGTTTTGTATTTCCCTGTCCATTCATGCATGTAGAACAATGTCATTTTAAACAGTTATTTGATGTGGTTTTGGGTCAGGATCATTCCACAGATTGGAGAAGGGTCCTGACCTAAAACATCGCCCCAGGCTGAAGAAGGGTCCCCACCCAAAAGGCACAGTGAAGAGCTTTCCACTCAAGTTGGGTAATGCTAAACATAAATATAGTCAAGCCAAACTCAAGTACAATAGGTAGAGTGAGGGGAAAGATACACAGTGCAGAATATAGTTCTCAGCATTGTGGCGCGGTCAAGGAATGAGCGTTCACGTCACGGCCCTGTTTTCACCAATCTTTCCACCATCACACACAAGAAGTGCAAGACAGGCACCATTGTGCAGATGCAGAGAAGTGTGTTCAGCTCTGGCTGAATAACTTCTAATCTTGTGTGTGGACTCGATAAGAAGAAGAAGAAGAAGAAGAAGAAGAAGAAGAAGAAGAAGAAGAAGAAGAAGAAGAAGAAGAAGAAGAAGAAGAAGAAGAAGAAGAAGAAGAAGCATTGTTGCACACCGGTTCCAGAGACAAGACAGGATCTTGAATGCAGCAAAAGCATCAATACAGAAAGCATTTATTCTTCCTCCAACAACCCATCCCACCAATGAATAGCCTCCCATTTACACCTAGCTGTTCAAGTAGAGTTTAGGTCTGACTGCTGCAGACTTTATAATCACGCATGTTGCTGGCATTAATAAACCAAAGAAGTTTAATGTAAACATTTTAGAATAATATTCAGACTCTTGATATCCTGTTTGTTTCATTATAGGAACAAATTGCAAATATACCAAAAGATTATGAAGGAAAGTATTCGGTGAGTATAGCAGTTGTACAGATCTAGATCTACTATTGTCATGTGTGCTGAGGTATGGTGAGAAGCTTTGTTTTGCCTGCAATCCGGTCAAATCAGACAATACTCTTCATGAAACAATCAAGCCAAACTTTACAATAGGTAGAGTGAAGGGAAATATACAATGTGCAGAATATAGGTTTCATCATTATAGCATAACATAGAAGGAGTACAGAGAAGGTTCACCAGACTGATTCCTGGGATGTCAGGACTTTCATATGAAGAAAGACTGGATAGACTCGGCTTGTACTCGCTAGAATTTAGAAGATTGAGGGGGGATCTTATAGAAACTTACAACATTCTTAAGGGGTTGGACAGGCTAGATGCAGGAAGATTGTTCCCGATGTTGGGGAAGTCCAGAACATGGGGTCACAGTTTAAGGATAAGGGGGAAGTCTTTTAGGACCGAGATGAGAAAATACTTTTTTCACACAGAGAGTGGTGAATCTGTGGAATTCTCTGCCACAGAAGGTAGTTGAGACCAGTTCATTGGCTATATTTAAGAGGGAGTTAGATGTGGCCCTTGTGGCTAAAGGGAGAGAAGGCAGGTACAGGATACTGAGTTGGATGATCAGCCATGATCATATTGAATGGCGGTGCAGGCTCGAAGGGCCGAATGGCCTACTCCTGCACCTATTTGCTATGTTTCTATAACATTTCTAAAGACAAAGTTCAATGTCTGCAGTGAGGTAGAGGGAAATCAGAATGTCCCCTCGCATATTGAAGGACCATTCAGAAGCCTGATAACCGAAGGGAAAGAGCTGCTCCTGAGTCCGTTGGTGTGCTTTCAAGCTTTTGTATCTTCTGCTTAACAGGACCAGAGAGAAGAAAGAATGATTGTGTAGGATGTCTTTGATTATGTGGCTGAGTTCCTGAGGCAGCATGAGGTATAGATGGAGTCATGGTGGGGAGTCGGGTCTGTGTGATGGACTGGGTGACATGCACGACTCTGCAATTTCTTGTGGTCTTGGGCAGAACTGTTCCGAAACCGAGTTGTGGTGCCAACAGTAGACTCTCTACGGTGCATCTGCAGAATGTGTGTAAGGCAATGCTTCTTAAACTGGTGGATGGTTCACCTAAAGGGTGAATGAAATTATTTTTGGGTGAATGAGTTAATTTATGTTTTTTGCTCATGTGACAAAATCAATTATATACAAAATTATACACAAGAGAGAATAAGACGAAAATTACCAAAATTGCGAGAAAAAAAGTCCTATGGTGTAGAACATATTTATCTTTGTGAGGTGCTGAGCACACTGGGAGATGAGTAATGCTTTTGGAACTTTAAAAAATTCAACCCAACTTGATGAGTATCTGCTCCTTCAAAGAAAATTTGAGATTAGATGTTTTTGAGATTAGATTGCTTTTTAAGCAGTGTTATGATAAATGGCCAAACTTGGGTCAATACTGAGTGTTGGTTAGATTTTCCCTTAGTCTTTGTTATGGAGCGGACACAGCAGTGAAACCTAGTAAAGATAGCAGCGGAAATGCCAGCCAAGTGCAGCAGTAGGTGCCTTTTCTATTCACTCCTAATCAATGGTGCGTGTTGGGGTGGGTGGGGGGCGGTAAATGCAGGTTAAAAGAAAAGGAGGGGGGAAGTTAGACAATCTTTCCCTTTCAAAAGATTCAGCCTGGCTCTGAATGACTTCTGCCCTTTATCTACTGTAATGTTCCGTCCATCTAGTTGTGAGTCATGAACACTGTAAACACCAACTGAACTACGAACTGGCTTGATTGCTCCAAGGGCTACTTGAAGTTGACTTCTCCAACTTCAGGTAGCCCTTGCTTTCTATCTCCATCCCCCTCCCCCTTCCTCCCACTAGTCCCACTGTCTCCGCCTATTTTCTTTCTTTGTCCTACCCCCTCCCGACATCAGTCTGAAGAAGGGTCTCGACCCGAAAAACAACGCCAATTCCTTCTCTCCATAGATGCTGCCTCATGCATTGAGTTACTCCAGCATTTTTTGTCCACCTTGCAGATTACTTCAGCAGATTCTGTTCCTAGTTGTGAAAAATTGCCATTTGATTAAAAGTAATGTGTTCTGTTTTTTAGGATTTTGGAAGAGCGCCGCCGAAGAGTTTGGTACGTTTACGTTATGCAAATATGTGCAATGTTTATATTACTAAAATGTTGTCTGCCGAACTAAAGTACTGTTCTCAGTTCAGATTCTGTTTTGCTTTGTTTTGCTTTTCTTTAGTTTAGGGGGGTTTTTCATATTTTTTTGTCTTTTTATCTTTGTTTTTTTTCTACATATATAAGTTTTCTTTTAAACATTTAACTATATTTACATAGAGACCGGGAGGTCTATATTCAATGTATTTTGACACTGGACATATTAGGTTATATCTGTTATTAATGTAATCCTGATCCCTATGTATAAATATCATTGTAATGTTTATCATTACTCTTTTTGCTCTGTCTTTTTTGTTTTGTTTTTGTTTTTTGGAAAAAACTAATAAAACGATTTTAAAAGAAAAAAGTACTGTTCCAAATTGTGAAGCCTTTGTACTTTCATTGTGTCTGGCTAGGTGTGAGCCATCATACTACGTGGAGGAATAACAGCAGCAGAAGATGGAAGAACGTATGGATTGATTCACGGAACTGGGTGATAGTACTGTATTGTGGAAATTACAAACTGCCTTGATTTCATTGACTAGGCAGTGAGTACAGAATTGTTTACATAAGTATGGGTTGGCATAAGTTGGGGAGCGTTTGTACAGTGAAAAGCTTTGTTTTGCATGCCATCCAATTAGATCAGATAACACCGAAGAAGGGTCCCAAACCAAAACGTCACCCATCCTTTTTCTCCAGAGATGCTTGCCTGATCCACTGAGTTTGTCCAGCATTTTTGTCTACCTTGGAGATCCTTGGACTATCTTTGATTGGATTTTACTGGGCATTATTTTGCATTAAACGCTATTCTGCTAAAGGTCTATGAACAGCCTAGCCTTCGGCCTCCAAGGCGCAGGTAATTTTTCGGGCCTTATTTAGGATAAAAAATACCTTCAAAACAAGCATAAGCTAAAGATGGCTCCAATACAGGCCTGGTAAAGCATCACCAGAGAAGACACCCAGCAACTGGTAATGTCCGTGAATCACAGACCTCAAGCAGTCATTCCATGTAAAGTGTATGCGCATTATGGTGCCCTGAAATAGAGGGACTATGTATAAACACTGCTGTAATTTCTACATGGTGAAATTAAAATGTAGAAAAATCTTTATTAAAATCTGACTGTAAACTTTAACCATGTGTGATTTTTTTTATATTACAAATCTCAAATTGTGGAGGACAGAGGCAAATAAATAAACGATGGGTCTTTGCCCCAAACATTACGGAGGACACTTATATATATGTTGTGCTGTTCCATCCATGTGCCTACAATGCTGCAGCAACTAAGAATTCCATTGTAGTCAAGAAATATGTTGGTTAATTAAATATATGCATGTGCCTGTAGTTAATATTTAATCTCTAGTCTGGATGTAGAGAATTATTTGTTTTTAATATAATTAAACAAGAACCCCTAATTTCATACAATTAAGAAAAATTTATCTCATCTAATGCATCGGGAGTTCTAATGTTTGCCAACTTTTGTAGATAATTTGAGGTCAGAACCTTTTTAAATTTTTGTTTGTCACATCAGGCTTTGGAAAACAAATCTGAGAGTGTGTTGGTAGAATTACACTGAGAGCTAGTACAGATGTGATGGGTCAAGGGGCCTTCTTTGACATTAGAAAATGTGGAATAAAAGGGAAATACATGTAGCTTGCACAAATGAAAATACTTGTGACGATTGGAGGTGAATAATAATAAAATGTGGTGCTCCCTGAGAATCAGAATCACACTTAGTTCGCCAAGTATATTTTGCAACATACGAGGAATTTCCATTGGCCAGGTCATTCATACAATTAAAAGCAACGGATCAGTCAAAAACACATTTTAACATGAACAACCACCACAGTCTTCTTCTTCTTCGAGTCCGTTGCAATCTCAGATGTCATTCTGCCAGTATCTGGCGCAGGTCACAGCTGATCGGGTCGGTTCAGCCAGGTCCTGGGGGCTGCACTGGGGGGCGTCGTCACACTCCAGTAGGTGGGACATTGTCTGTACTGCTCCACAGCTGCATGTGTCTTCTGCCTGGTAGTTCTATGCTTTCATAAGTGCTTTGCACCTCCCCTGCTCCACTCGTAATGTGTTGAGGGTCTTCCAGGTTGGCCATGAGAGGTCGTGCCCGCTGGCGAGGCATTCAGTCGGAGTGATTCCTCTCTCCATCCAGTCGTGGGCTCGTGTGTTGAGCTGGTTCCATTCATCTTTCCAGATGTTGGTCCTTGCTGTTTCTTTGGTTGTCTGGAGAGGTGGGACTGTCTGCAAGAAACTGGCTCTGGATTTCAGTCAGGGTGAGGTGCTGTGTGTCCGTGCAGGGGGTGCCTGGTATCGATCTCCTGTGCTCTCCGCTCGTCTTGGGCGACGATGGATCGTCTGATATGGGGGGGGGGGGCAATACCAGCTAGGGCGTAGAGGCACGGGACTGGCGTTGTCTTTATGCATCCCGTGATAATGCGGCAGGTGTCGTTGAGGGTTGAGTCAACCAGTTTGGTGTGGTGGGAGCGGCTCCAGCTTGAGCACGCGTATTCAGCTGTGAAGAAGCACAGGGCTAGGGCAGTTGCACGGATGGTTGGTGGATCAGCGCCCCGCTTTGAGTTTACCAGTTTGCGCAGGATGTTGTTGCGAGTGTTGACCTTGGCTTTGGTGTTCTGAAGGTGGGTTTTGAAAGAGAGTGTCTTGTCGAGTGTGACTCCGAGGTACACGGGGTGGAAGTGGTTGGAGAGTTTGTGGCCATCCCATGAGACGCTCAGTTGTTTTCCTGCATCTCGATTTTTAAGATAGAAGCTGCATAGTTGGGTTTTTGATGGGTTGGGTTTCAGGTGGTTGTTATTGTAGTAGGTTGTCATCTCTTGGAGGGCGCTTTTCAGGACAGACTCGATCTTCTGGAAGTTCCTACACATTCTTCACTGTGATGGAAGGCGAAATAAAGTTCAAATCCTTCCCTTAGTTCTTCCTCGGTCGTGGGCCTCGAGCACCCGTTGACGGGATGATCTTAACTCCTGTAGCCGGCGGCGTTCGGGCCCTCCGGGTTGAGGCGATCTGCTCCTGCATCGGGGGGGATGTCAGCTCCCCCATGCTGGATGATCGAACCTCGAGTCGGGGCTGGTGAACCTTCTGTGACGTTGGAGCTCCCGACTCGGCCTCACCTGAGACTGCGAGCCCTTGATGTTGATTCCACGGTGGGAGCGATCCCAGGCAAGGGATCAGCTCCGATGTTAAGTCCGCGCCCCACGGTGGGGCTCACGACAGTCCGAGGAGGCTTCCAGCTCCACCAATGGTAGGCCGCAGAGCCCGGAGAATGTGATCCGAAAATTGATCACATCTCCGGGAAGGTAAGAACCTGAGAAAAAACGTTTCCCCCGATCCCCTCCCCCCACATAAAACAAACGGAAGAACAGGCGTCAACAGAATCATTCGTCAAGTACCTCAGAATATGACTATCTTGGTCATTAAACACACTAACAATTAACATTAATGATGCAAAAATGAAGGTATCACCATTGAGATGAGCGGCACAGGGAACAGAACACCAGTAATGGGCCTGTCCCACTTAGGCAACTTTTTAAGGCGACTGCAGGAGAATATGCAGTCGCCACATGGTTGCCACATGTTCGTGGGTAGTTGCCGGGGAGTCGCCTTCATAATCGTGAGGAGTTCCCGCATTCTGGGAACTCATTTTGGTCGCCGTGAATTTTTCAACATGTTGAAAAATTAGCGGCGACTAGATTGAAGCCGCCATGGAGAGTAGCGAGAATTCTCGTGCCGTAGGCGGGTCGCCAGAAGGTCCACCAATTTTGTTTGAACCTCAATGAGGTTCAAATGACAACAAATAAATTGTATCATTGTAATGGGTTGCCAGGAGGTCGAAGATTCTTGGAGTGGAGTGAATTTCATTGGCTCATTGGAAAAAGAAAAAAAAGGTAAGCAGTAGTTTTGTTAATGTCTATCGAGCTTCACAGCCGTGTATCTCTGGCTTCTTAAAAGTTATCTTCATTCCTTCTCCCCTCTTCTTTTAAAGGACTTACCGTACACTGTGCTTTAACAGTCTTTTTACAGCACCAACCTTCCTGTTCATCGCGGTGTGGGTCTGTTTCACCTTGGCTTTGCACCATGTGAATTTTTTAGACAGCGCTCCCCTCGCTTTCTCTGTCCCCCGCCTGCATAACGGGCTGGTGAAGGAAGCGATGTGTTTGAGTGTGTGTTCCACTCTGACAGTCGCCATTCCAGTTGCCGGTTTCTCAGGCGACTGTTGGCAACTTGAGAGTCCCCGAAAATCGCCTAAGTGGGACAGGCCCATAAGTCTCAAGAAGAGCTAAAAACACAAACTGCTGGAGGAAATGAGTGTGTGCCACAGCGCCAGCAAGGCTTTGGTGTAACCAGAAATGTGTGGAATTAAAATAGGCTAACTAATTCAGTAAATAATTTGATGATCTTCCTCGGCAGTCCCTTGGAATTGAGAATGACTTGCTTTCACTCATTTCATGGGTTCCAAGTCGGCCGATGAAGGCAATGTGGAAACCAGACTCTTCCACAGAGGGGTAACAAGATGCTGGAGATTTGAGCAAAACACAAAGGGCTGGAGGAACTCAGTGGGTCAGACAGCATCCTGGGTGTGAATTGACAGGCAACATTTCTGGTGGGAAGCATTTTAGGAAGACTCCACCTGAAATGTTGTCTGCACATTCCCTCTCTAGATGCCCCCTGGCCCACTGGGATCCTTACCACTTTGGGTTTTGCTCTTCCACACAGGGGGCAGTAGGTGAATGATGGGGTGGCGGGGAGGTTGTGGGATGATCTTCTCATTTTGCTGCTCTTGAAAGGCTGCCTTGCGCTCCAAATGCATGGCTTCAAGGTTCAGAATACCTGAATGCACCATGCTCAGCATGTGCCTTCCCTTAATAATCTGCATTGCCAAAGAACCACTGCAGTGATTATTGATGAAGAAGAGTCTCGACCAGAAACATCACCAATTCCTTCATTCCATAGATGCTGCCTCACCCGCTGAGTTTCTCCAGCATTTTCGTCTATCATTGATGTAAGCCAGTGAGCTCTTCATACTTGGCCATCTTCCTCTCGCGGGCCTCCTCCAGACGGTCCTCCCACGGCATTGTCAGTTCCAACAAGACGATGTTTTTGGTCGCCTCTGAGACCAGGAGGATATCTGGCCTCAGGGTGGTCGTGGCAATGTGCTGTGGAAATTTCAGCTATTTCACCAGGTCTACGGAAAGCTGCTAGTCCTGCGCAGTCGCCAGGATTCCTGACTGATTCCTGGCTGCTGTGGGTCTTGGCAGCTGCACTCCGGCCTTCACGAAGGTGATCATCTGGGTGGTGGGGCGTTCTCGTCTGCAGCTGCTGATTCCCATTCTGATGGCTTCTGCAATGGGTTTGAGAACCTGGTCGTGACGCCATGTGTACCGGCCCTGCCCAAGAGACTTTGGGCAACAGCTCAGGATGTGTTCCAACGTCCCCTTGCCTGAGCATTGCGGGCAATCTGGAGATTCCGCTTTGCCCCAGATGAAGAGGTTCGATGGGCTGGGCAGGACATCATACACTGCCTGGACCAGGAACTTGATGCGCTGTGGTTCAGCCTGCCAGAGCTCAGTCCATGTGACTTTTCGGTCCATGGCCTGCTCCCACCTTGTCCAGGCTCCCTGCTGCCTCAATCCAACTGCTCTGGTACACCTCTCCTCCTCCACCAATGCCCTCACTTCCTCCTGGACCAGCCTGCGCCTCTCCTTCCCCTTGGCCTTGTCAAACTAGGGAGATGGGAAGATTCCCAGGCCTGCTCTTCCCCGAGTCACTGCTCCCACCAGGACTCTGTGGCGTATCCGGGACTCTGCTTGCAGCACGGCTTTGCCGGCTCTCCACTTCCTCCCAGGTTTCACCTCCACCCCTGCTTGAGCCACCTTGGGGTCACTGGAGTCCCTGTACATCATCACCTCTCTGGCCCGAGTCACCTTGAACTCCTCCTCCAGGGACTTCAGGGGCAGCTGGAGCTTGGTGTTATTTCCATAAAGGGCGATGCTGCTAAGGCTCCTGGGCAGTCCCAGCCACCTTCTGAGAAAGCTGCTGACTTTCCTCTCCAATCTCTCTACGATGGATATTGGGACTTCGTAGACAAGCAGTGGCCAGAGTATCCTTGGCAGGATACCATGCTGGTAAATCCATGCCTTGAACTTGCCGGGAAGCCCCGACTGGTCCACTGCTCTCAACCAGCTCTCCAGCTCCTGACCGGTTGCCTGGACAGATGCTGTATCCTTCAGGCTGCTGTTAAACACCTTGCCAAGACTTTTCACTGGCATTTCGGAGACAGTTGGGATTGGTGACACTTCGATGCTGAAGCGGAACCTGTCCATGACTTTGCCCTTCTTCAGCACCAGTGACCTTGATTTTCCTGGCTTAAACCTCATCCTTGCCCATCCAATCAGTTTCTCCAACCCCTGCAGGATCCACCTGCTTCCTGGCACTGACTCAGTGGTGACAGTCAGGTCGTCCATGAAGGCTCTGATTGGTGGTTGGCGTATTCCTGACTTGGTCCGAGGGCCCCGGCACTCTGGCTCAGCAGACTTGACAATCATGTTCATCCCCAAGGCAAAAGGGATCACAGAGATGGTACAGCCTGTGATGATCCCAACCTCTAATCTGTGCCACTCTGATGTTACTGACCCTGATGAGACTCATGCTGAACTGGTTGTAATAGTCCAGGATGAGATCTGCCACTTGGCCCGGCACATGATGCTTGGCCATGACTGTCTGGATCAGCTTGTGCGGGATGGAGCCGTAGGCGTTGGCCAGGTCAAGCCAGAGCACTGTCAGGTCACCCTTGTTCTCCCTGGCTTCTCTGATGAGTTGGGTCACCACTCCCGTGTGTTCTAGACACCCCGGCACTCCAGATAAGCCTCCCTTTTGCACTGAGCTGTCGATGTAACCATTGCTGGAGAGGAAATTGGTCAGCCGCCTCGCCACTATGCTGAAGAAAATTTTGCCTTCAACACTTAGCAAGGAGATGATTCTGAACTGATCGATCGTCTTGGAATCTTCCTCCTTTGGGATCCAGACTCCTTCAGTGAATCGCCACTGCTGCATCACTTTTCCTCTCCTCCAGATGACTTTCAGGATCTTCCACAGCCGTTTCAGTAACAAGGGGCAGTTCTTGTAGACCCTGATTTTAATTTAGCCTATAGTGAAGGGATTGCATTAAGTAAAGAACATTAAGTATGCAAAATAAGTTAAAATAATTAGTTTTCTTTGGCATTAATTTAAGTTGTGATTCAAGCACAAGTTTCGATATAATGAGACTCATGCTGAACTGGTTGTAATAGTCCAGGATGAGATCTGCCACTTGGCCCGGCACATGATGCTTGGCCATGACTGTCTGGATCAGCTTGGTATGGTATGTTAGCGAATGGTATGGAGTCCCTGTACATCATCACCTCTCTGGCCCGAGTCACCTTGAACTCCTCCTCCAGGGACTTCAGGGGCAGCTGGAGCTTGCCATATGGTATGTCAGCGAATGGTATGTTAGCTTTCATAGCAAAAGGATTGAGTATAGGAGCAGGGAGGTTCTACTGCAGTTGTACAGGGTCTTGGTGAGACCACACCTGGAGTATTGCGTACAGTTTTGGTCTCCAAATCTGAGGAAGGACATTATTGCCATAGAGGGAGTGCAGAGAAGGTTCACCAGACTGATTCCTGGGATGTCAGGACTGTCTTATGAAGAAAGACTGGATAGACTTGGTTTATACTCTCTAGAATTTAGGAGATTGAGAGGGGATCTTATAGAAACTTACAAAATTCTTAAGGGGTTGGACAGGCTAGATGCAGGAAGATTGCTCCCGATGTTGGGGAAGTCCAGGACAAGGGGTCACAGCTTAAGGATAAGGGGGAAATCCTTTAAAACCGAGATGAGAAGAACTTTTTTCACACAGAGAGTGGTGAATCTCTGGAACTCCCTGCCACAGAGGGTAGTCGAGGCCAGTTCATTGGCTATATTTAAGAGGGAGTTAGATGTGGCCCTTGTGGCTAAGGGGATCAGAGGGTATGGAGAGAAGGCAGGTACGGGATACTGAGTTGGATGATCAGCCATGATCATATTGAATGGCGGTGCAGGCTCGAAGGGCCAAATGGCCTACTCCTGCACCTAATTTCTATGTTTCTATGTTTCTATAATGGTTTCCAGATTGACACCTCCCACACAGAGATTTCATCATAGAACGATGAATCATAAACCTGTTGAAATTAAAGCCAATTATGTCATTGCCACAAACACAAAGAATAAGATAAGATAAGGAAAATAAGGAAAGTAATTGACAAAATTATGTTGAGCAATTTATTGTTTCCACCTACACATTTTAAGAAACATTCCACTCATTCAAGAGTACTTTTCTTACAAGAATATGACTATTTATTTTCAGTTTTACTCAGATAAATTAGTAAGAATTGATATAAGTAACAGACAACAGATGAGAGTGGTAAATAATTGTCAAATTACTTTGCAAAAATGTCCAAACATTTTATTATGGGCTATTGTGTGTAGATTGCTGATAAATCAAATTAATTTAATCCATTTTAGAATAATGGTGTAATGTAACAAAATGTGGAAAAAGTGAAGGCGTCTGAATACTTTCTGAATGCACTGTATCTGCCTAATGACTTTTAAATGCTGTAATTGTATCCACCTCTGTAGCTTCCTCTGACAGCTCGTTCCAGGCAAAGCCTCTGCTTGGAAGCAAGAAATGTTTTATTTGGAGAAGTGAACTTGATTAAAAATATCTAAAATATCTAAAATGATGAGGAATCTGAACAAAGTGAACAAGGTGCAGGTGTTCTACTCTGGTAGGTGGGATTCAGGACTAGGTATAAAATAAAAAAGGAAGCGACTTAGGAGGAGATCTCGGAGACATAACAGAATATTCTTAAGTAGCATATCATTGTAATCTAGAATGCAACAAAAAGGGTAATGTAAAAACTATGGAAAAGGGGAGATATACGGAAGTGGCGGCACGGCTGCGGCTCGCCTGCAGTCCGTCCGTTTTTACTTTTTTTGATGTTTTTTTAATCTTGTTTTAGTCAAATTTTGGTTTATTAGGTTGTGTTATGTGTGTGGGGGGGGGGTGAAACATGGTTTTCTGTCTTCCTTCGGGGGAATGCGACTTTCTGTCGTATCCCCCCCTTCTCTGCCTCCGTCTGCGCTGAGGCTTAATGGCGGAGCTGGCGGCCTCCAACTGCGACCGACCTCGAGGCTCCGGAGGCAGAGCCAGCCATAACTCACAACACAAGGCTGGCCGAATTCGGAGCTGTGGCGCGTTCCAGTGGCAGCGGCACGACTAGGGGCTGAGGCAGTGCTCCTGTGGCTGAGGCGGCGTTCCGGCAGCGTTCCGGTGGCTGAAGCGGTACTCCGGTGCCTGAGGCGGCGTTCCGGTGGCTGATGCGGCGTTCCGGTGGCGGCGACCTGAATCCGGGGCTCGGCCGCGGGGCAGTGGATGACATCGTCGGGAGCTCGCAGGTCACAGGCTGGTACCCGGTTTTTACGGATCTCCCGCGGCAACAGCTGCGTCCGCTGGACTGGAGGGCGACATCTCGGCAGCTTCGACCACCCCGGGCCGC
Organism: Amblyraja radiata; assembly: GCF_010909765.2. Taxonomy (NCBI): domain Eukaryota; kingdom Metazoa; phylum Chordata; class Chondrichthyes; order Rajiformes; family Rajidae; genus Amblyraja; species Amblyraja radiata. The sequence continues at coordinate 21,670,036 of NC_045988.1, forward strand.
GGAGCTCGGTTGAGCCGCGGGACTGACACCATCGCCCGGTGGGGTAACAACATCGGAGGCCTGGATCGGCTCAGCGCAGAGGGAGATTAAGGAGGGGAAGAGACAGTGACTTTAAGACTTTTGCCTCCATCACAGTGAGGAGGTGCCTGGTGAACTCACTGTGCTGGATGTTAATTTGTGTTTATTGTGTGTTTTGTTGTTTATTATTACAGTATATGTATGACTGCAGACAACGAAATTTCGTTCAGACCGAATGACAAATAAAGGCATCTAATCTAATCTAATCTAATCTAATATTAGGGATGGGCAGTAGGTGAGTAGTTGAATAGATAAAAGATTCATAAAGTTAGTTTACATTTATTTTAGAAAATAATAATGATTGTGAGACTTGTGTTTTGGGTTTCCAACTCTCTCAAACATTGATGTTTTCCCTATGAAACTCTGTCAGCGCTGTAGGTGGCTGCTATTTGTATATGTATGCAAGCAAAGAATCATCCAAGATGGCAGCGCTGCCTTAGCAGCTGCGGCTCGCCTGCAGACCGTTTGTTTTTTCTTTTTTTTGTTTGTTCTTTTGTCCTGTTTTAGTTAATTTTTGGTTTTATTTTATTATGTTATGTGTGGTGTGGGGGGGGTGGAACTTGTTTTTGGTCTCTTCCTTCGGGGGGGGGGGATGCGATTTATCTTGTCGTATCCTCCGTGTCCGTCTCCGTCTGCGTCGAGGCCTAATGGCGGAGCTGGCGGCCTCGGAGCTGGGGCAGCGTTCCAGCGGCAACATCGGAGTTGTGGCGTTCCAGCGGCAACATCGGAGCTGTGGCGTTCCGGCGGCAGCGGCAGCGGCAACCCGGCATCGGAGCTGTGGCGTTCTGGCGGCAGCGGCGACCCGACAACGGTGCTGTGGCGTTCCAGCGGCAGCGGCTGCGGCGACCCGACATCGGGGCTGTGGCGTTCCGGCGGCAGCGGCGACCCGACCTCGGGTGGACGACAGTGTCGGGAGCTCACAGGTCGCCTCAGAGCAGAGGGAGAACAGGGAGGGAAGAGACAAGGACTTTAAGATTTTTGCCTTCCATCACAGTGAGGAGGTGCCTGGTGAACTCACTGTGGTGGATGTAAAATTTGTGTTTATTGTGTGTTTTTGTCATTTTTATTATATGTATGACTGCAAGGCAACGAAATTTCGTTCAGACCGAAAGGTCTGAATGACAATAAAGGCTACTTTGACTATGACTTTGACCTTGATCTCACTGTGCCTAGTCACACGTGACAATAGAGTATGCCTATTCCTATCCTCTGATTCTATGTCACCGCTCACAAAGGACTGAATTTCATTCCTTACCAACAGAGCTACCCCACCCCCTCTGCCCACCTGCCTGTCTTTTTGTTGTCATCTACTGGTTAATTCAGAGACTAGGGCCCTGTACTTAAAGAAAGGAGACTTTGAATGTATGAGATGGAAATTGGCTAGGATAGACGGGCAAATTATACTTAAAGTGTTGATGGTGGAGATGCAATGGCAAAGATTTAAAAAGTGCATGGATGAACTCCAAAAATTGTTCATCCCAGTCTGGCAAAAACGGGGAAGGCGGCTCAACTGTGGCTAACGAGGGAAATCAAGGATAGTGTTATATTCAAGGAAGAGGCATATAAATTGGTCAGAGGAAGCAGAGGACTGGGAGATATTTAGAACTCAACAGAGGTGGACAAGGGGATTAATTAAGGGGGGGGGGGGGGGAGAGCATGAAAGAAAGCTTGCGGGGAATATAAAAACACTCTAAAAGCTTCATTAGATATGGAGAAAGGAAAAGATTAGTGAAGGCAAATGTAGATCCCTTACAATCAGTGACAAGTGAATTTATAATGGGAAACAAGGAAATGGCAGAACAGTTAAACAAGTACTTTGGTTCTGTCTTCACTACTTCACTAAGGAAGACACAAATAATCTCCCAGAAATACTAGGGGACTGAGGATCTAGTGGGAGGGAGGAACTGAAGGGTATCCACATTAGTCAGGAAATGGTGTTAGGTAAACTGTTGGGACTGAAGGCAGAAAAATCCCTGGGGCCTGATGGTCTGCATCCCAGAGTACACAAGGAGGTGGCCCTAGAAATCATGGATGCATTGGTGATCATTTTCCAATGTTCTCTCGACTCTGGATCAGTTCCTGTGGACTGGAGGGTAGCCAACTCCATGTTTTAAGTAAAGAGGGAGAGAGAAAATGGGAATTCTAGACTTCAGTGACCTGTTTTCCAGGCCCCACTCCCTCATCTTTACCATGGATGTCCAGTCACTCTGCACCCCCATCCCCCACCAGGTAGGTCTTAAAGCCCTCCATTTCTTCCATGACCGCAGGACCAGCCAATTTTTGTCTACGAATACTCTCCTCCGCCTAGCGGAGCTGGTCCTCACCCAACTTCTCCTTCGACTCCTCCCACTTCAGCCAAATCCAAGGTGTAGCTATGGGCACTCGCATGGGCCCCAGCTATGCCTACCTCTTTGTAGGGTACGCCGAACAATCACTGTTCCTCAACTCTACATCCGCTACATTGACGACTGCATCGGTGCTGCTTCCAGCACCCATGCAGAACTCACCAACTTCATCAACTTCACGACTAATTTCCATCCTGCACTCAAATTCACGGAGCATCTCTGACATTTCCCTACCGTTTCTGGATCTCACCATTTCCATCACAGGAGATGGACTATTGACTGACATCTAGTACAAACCTACTGACTCTCACAGGTACCTAGACTACTCTTCTTCCCACCCCTCTTCCATTATAGATAAGGCTCTCTCTAGGGTCTCCTCGATATCCCGCAACTCCGCTCTTGCTCTTCCTTCCCCCCTTTGCAACATGGACAGAGCCCCTCTTGTGCAGCATATAATCCACCAACACATTTGCCACCTGCAAAGGGATCCCACTACTGGCCACATCTTCCCATCTCCACCCCTTTCTGATTTCCGCAGAGACCGTTCCCTCCGCAACTCCCTGGTCAACTCGTCCCTTCCCACCCAAACCATCCCCTCCCCAGATACGTTCCCCTGCAACTGCAGGAGACACAACACCTGTCCCTTTACCTCCGCCCTCGACTCCATCCAAGGACCCCGACAGTCTTTTCAGGTAAGGCAGAGGTGCACTTGCACTTCTACCAACCTCATCTACTGTATCCGCTGTTCCAGGTGTCAACGTCTGTACAACGGCGAAACCAAGCACAGATTTGGCAATTGTTTCACTGAACACCTCCGCTCAGTCCGCCTAAACCTACCTAATCTCCCGGTTGCTCAGCCCTTTCCCCCTCCCATTTCCAATCTGACCTTTCTGTCCTGGGCCTCCTCCATTGTAAGGCCCAGCACAAATTGGAGGAACAGCAACTCATATTTCGCTGTAGCTTACACCCCAGCAGTGTGAACATTGACTTCTCTAACTACAAGTAGCTCTTGCTTTCCATCCCCTCCCCCTTCCCAGTTCTCCCACCAATCTTACTGCCTCCGACTACATTCTATCTACGAGTACGTCCCACCCACTCCCCTGACATCAGTCAGAAGAATAGTCTCGACCCGATACGTCACCCATTCCTTCTCTTCAGAGATGCTACCTGTCCCGTTGAGTTATTCCAACATTTTGTGTCTACCATCGATTTAAATCAGCATCTGCAGTTCTTTCCTACACGAATTATAGACCAGTTAGCCTTACATCAGTAGTGGGGAAGGTGCTTGAGTCGATTATTAAAGATGTTATTCCAGCGCATATGGAAAGCAGTGACAGGATCGGTCAAAGTCAGCATCAATTTATGAAGGAAAATTCATGCTGGAGTTATCTACTGGAATTTTTGGAGGATGTACAAGTAGAATGGATAAGGGAGAGCCAGTGGATGTGGTGTATCTGAACTTTCAAAAAGCCTTTGACATGGTCCCACAGAAGAGATTAGTGCGCAAAATTAGAGCACATGGTATTGGGGGTAAGGTATTGACATGGATAGAGAACTGGTTGGCAGACAGGAAGCAAAGAGAAATTAACGGCTCCTTTTTAGAATGTCAGTGAATTTCACTGTACCTTAATGGGTACATGTGACAATAAACTGACCTTGAACCTTGGAATCTTGACTTGTAGGGTGCCGCAAGGCTCAGTGCTGGGACTACAATTATTTACAATATATATGAATGATTTAGACGGGGAAATTAAATGTGACATCTCCAAGTTTGCGGATGACACAAAACTGGGTGGCAGTGTGAGCTGCGATGAGGATGCTATGAGGCTGCAGGGTGACTTGGATAGGTTGAGTGAGTGGGCAGATGCAGTATAATGTGGATAAATGTGAGGTTATCCACACTGGTGGCAGATTATTATCCGAATGGTGTCAGATTAGTAAAAGGGAAGTGCAACGAGACCTGGGTGTGCTTGTACATCAGTCACTGAAAGTAAGCATGCAGGTACAGCAGGCAGTGAAGAAAGCTAATGGCATGTTGGCCTTCGTTGCGAGAGGATTTGAGTTTAGGAGCAAAGAGGTCTGACTGCAGTTGTACAGAGCCCTGGTGAGACCGCACCTGGAGTATTGTGTGCAATTTTAATCTCTTAATTTGAGGAAGAACATTATTGCTAATGAGGGAGTGCAATGTCGGTTCACCAGGTTGATTCACGGGATGGCGGGACTGACATATGATGAAAGAATGAGTCGACTAGTCTTGTATTCACTGGAATTTAGAAGGATGAGAGGGTATCTTATGGAAACAAGTTCAAGTTCAAGTGAGTTTATTGTTATGTGTCCCTGTATAGGACAATGAAATTCTTGCTTTGCTTAAGCACACAGAAAATAGTAGGCATTTACTACAAAACAGATAAATGTGTCCATATACCATGATATAAATATATACACACATGAATAAATAAACTGGTAAAGTGCAAATAACAGAAAGTGGTTGTTAATAATCAGAGTTTTGTCCGAGCCAGGTTTAATAGCCTGATGGCTGAGGGGTAGTAGCTATTCCTGAACCTGGTTGTTGCAGTCTTCAGGCTCCTGTACCTTCTACCTGAAGGTAGCAGGGAGATGAGTGTGTGGCCAGGATGGTGTGGGTCTTTGATGATACTGCCAGCCTTTTTGAGGCAGCGACTGCGATAAATCCCCTCGATGGAAGGAAGGTCAGAGCCGATGATGGACTGGGCAGTGTTTACTACTTTTTGTAGTCTTTTCCTCTCCAGGGCGCTCAAATTGCCGAACCAAGCCACGATGCAACCGGTCAGCATGCTCTCGACTGCACCTGTAGAAGTTAGAGAGAGTCTTCCTTGACAATCCGACTCTCCGTAATCTTCTCAGGAAGTAGAGGCACTGATAAACATAAAATGTTTATGATGTTGGGGGAGTCCAGAACCAGGGGGTCACAGTTTAAGAATAAGGGGTAGCCCATTTAGGACTGAGATGAGGAAAACCATTTTCAGCCCGAGAGTTGTGAATCTGTAGAATTCTCTGCCACAGAAGGCAGTGGAGGCCAATTTACTGGATATTTTAAAGAGAGAGTTATTAGCTCATATGGCTAAAGGAATCAAGGAATATGGGGAAAAATCAGGAATGGGGTACTGACTTTAGATGATCAGCCATGATCATATTGAATGGTGGTGCTGGCCCGAATGGCCAAATGGCCTACTCCTGCACCTAATTTTCTATGTTTCTCCTATCCAACAATGGCCAATTCTTCATTTTCCTTGAACTCCATCTCCTTTGATATCTCGTTCAGGGGCGGATCTACTGTGAAACTGATGAAGCTTAAGCTTCAGGGCCCCTAATCCCGGAGGTTCCCCAGAAGCGACTTTAATCCAGATATTCTGATAATATCCTAGTTAATAATGGAATACGTTATGTATTTTATTAAGTAAAGATTAATTTGGGTTTTGGGTTCTGAGTAAATGAAAGCTTTAAAATTGGGTTCTGTAGAAGGGCTGGGTAATCAGGAAATTGGAGGCCAACATTCAAACTGCATCCAAGCTGCTTCCTGTTGTGCCCAAGCAAAAGATACTGACAATGGTGAGAAGGTTCTGGCTTGCTTCTGTAAACACAAGCCTTGGGAGCTTGGGAACTTCCTGAGGATTCTGTATCCTCGACTAGCAGAAACTTCTGTGGGCAACTGATAAGGATCCTTACATTGTTTAAGAAGGTACTGCAGATGATAGACCTTTGACTAACTTCCTGTTATTTGGGGTTTCGTAACTAAACTAAGATCGATATAACCATAGCATGATTATATTGTATTAATGACAAGCATGCTTTGAATGGGTAGAGCTGTGATTGATATTAGACGTCATTGCTGCCATTCTGTATGAACATGTGACTATGTTTCCAAAACAGTATAAAAAGATGCTGTATGTCTTCATTCATTAGAGTGATGGCCTGGGAGGAGTTAAGCATCTGCTATATGCTTGACTTTGTATCTCCTAGCACTCTCTAGCTAAATGATCATTAAAGCTTGTATTGGTTTTACCCAACTTATTGTAAGTTGGCTGTTTTAAGAAAATGAACCTTAACATTGGCGTAGTCGGCAGGATTTCACTGGGACCATCAACAGACGACTGAGTAAGAGGCCATAGTTTGTCCGGGATCTGATGGGGAGGATAAAAAGTGCACTATTTGGACCCCTTGAGACCGACCTCCCGAAGAAGCTCCCGGGAAAACTTGCGTCCTTCATAGTAGGTTGATCTGGTGCCCTGCTGAAATCCTTGATACAGACAACAGTAAGACCAATTGTGTATATTTTTTAAGACGAAATTGAGCGGTTTCTCACTCTTTTTCTATCTCTATTTTTTCCTTTCTCCCTCTCTTTTTGTTCTCTCTTCTCTCTCTCTACAAAGGGCTCGTCGGCTTTGTTGAAACATCCGTGGTTTGTCGGGTTGAGATACAGGGGACGAGGTGTGCGCCTGGCTTGTTGAGACATCCGAGGAGGGTCGGATTGAGAAATAAGCGGTGTTTTTTGTTTTTTTTAAAGAAGTCTGCCAAGTTGAGAAACGGGGGTCCCGGTTAGCGGGTCTGCTTCGTTGAGACACTTGGGACCTATTTTAAAGAGTTAAAGAGTTGAAATACTTGGGGCATTGGGGTTTTTTTTTTAAAGAGTTGAGAAGTCTGCTTTCTCTTTCTCTCTTTCTCTTTCTCTGTATCTATCATTGGGGAATAATCTGGGGAACGCCTGTGCAACATATGTAATTTGAATCCTAAAAGTAATAAAGACTATAGAATATTAAGTTATATAAGAAAGAAAATTGTTTGGGAGATGAATCTTATCCGGTCGAAGGAACATGGGATGTAGAAACTTAAAAAGGAAAAAAAAAGGGAAAAAGAAAAAAGGCGCTGAAACGATATAACCCCTTGTCTGACATAAGCAACCCTGTTTATAGAAGAGGGGGGATGAAGGAACAAATTCGATAGGGAAATGAGGAACAAAGTTGGGAATAGTGTAGACCACCTCCCCCATATAAGATCCTGTAGGAGTGGGGGGGAGGCTCCAGAACTCCTACAGGGAAGGGCACCCCCAGAAGAAACTGATACTGATAGCGACTTGGAGACTGAAAAGGTAGATGAGAAAGGAGAAGGGAAAGGGCTGAGGTGGAAGAGGAAGAAGAAGCAGTAATTGAATAATTCAGCAGTGAGAGAGTTAAACAATGCAGATGACCAGCGAGAGAAAACAGCAGATAAATTGAAGAAGATTGGAAGAGAAAAAAAAGCATGAGAATTGAGGCTGCTTAAAAACTTTAACTCACAAGCCAACAGCCTATACCGTTTTATTTATTGTTACTGTGTATGACTGCAGGCAACGTAATTTCGTTCAGACCGAAAGGTCTGAATGACAATAAAGGAATCAAATTCAAGTGGTGATGACATAAAATTGCAGGGTGTAGGTTGACTGAGACAGAATTTGGCAGTTGGAGCATAATGTAGGAATATATATAGGGATGAAGAATAGAAAATAAGACTATCTAAACTTTGGAATGTAACTCTGCAAGGGGATTTGGGTGTCCTTGTAGTTGAATAATGAAGCTAACGTGCTGGTTTAAAAATCCAGTACGTTATTATTTGGCTGAAGATAGCCAGGGGCAAAGTGCCTGTAAAGAATGAAAAGTACAAGAGTACATAAATGTACAAAGTACATTAAGAATATCTTGAATAATTTTCTTTCTAATGTGGTGAAAATAAATATTTTTTTGTCTCTTAGAATGCAAATGAGGAGCCAGGTTTCCTGTTTCCTGTCTTAAATGTGTGGAAGGAAGCCTGTGTTTTGTGCTCGTTGATTACATCAGACCCAGTTTGAGAGAAATCATTATGGGGAGTAAATGTTGAGAGATCGAGTAGATTGGGGGGGAGAAATATATTTGGACAATTGAAAAAACCCCCAACTATCCCTGACCTCCTTCACAGCACTGGGATTCTCATATTTGATTAAATTCTACCTTTGTGCTGTGGTAATGAAAGAAGGGCACTTCAGTGGTAGTAACAGACTATGAAGATAGGATGAGAACAGTTGTTTGCTGTTCCACTAGGCAAAGTCAAGTGTTAGCTTGGCTGCACTGGTGTGCTTAAGTATATGAACACATAACATGGGTAGTGGAAATCTTAGAGCCCAACACACTGAGGGGGATTATAACTTACACTCTCCCCATAGTATAGTGTGACTTGGAAACAGGGAAGTTAGGGGCAGTTTGAGATAATTGCAGTGCCAAATGGAAAATGAGTGTAGCCTGCAGATCAACATAGATAGATAAATTTCACAGGACCCTTCCTGGAGCCATAAAATAAAGGGTACTGTTTAGCATTGATTGATTGCTTTACCTACTGGGTAACGGTATTTCCACGCTGAGATAGAACAGCTAGAATTGTGATAAGGAATCAAAGAGATAATATTTAGGTAAGGGGTCCCTCTTTAGAGTGATCAGGGTAAATGTTTCACAGGAAAGGTGATGAAAGGGACACTGCCTTGTCAGTAGTTAAGGAGTGATTTCATATCTTCCACTAATTTCAGAGTTTTAGATTAGTGGAGGGACTGAATAGAACCCTAAAAAGTTTAAGTGAAGTCTTGACTGAGACTGGACAGGAATGGATTACGGTGTTCAGCTATTTTGATGGTTCAGAACAACCCCAGCTAGAGAGACAGGGTTAAAACCTTTCGAATTAATACAATACGATACGATACAATTTATTTGTCATTTGGACCCCTTGAGGTCCAAACGAAATGCCGTTTCTGCAGCCATACATTACAAACAAATAGACCCAAGACACAACATAATTTACATAAACATATCCAAATAAACTTATCTCTCCACTGCACTCTCCCCCCCATGTCAGAGTCAAAGTCAAAGCCCCCGGCGGGCGATGGCGAATTGTCCCGCGGCCATTAAAGCCACGCCGGGTGATGCAAGGTTGCGCACCGGGTCTTGGTGTTAGAGCCCCCGGCGTGCGCTCGCAGAGTCCCGCGGCCATACCAAGCCGCGCAGGGCGATGGTGTAAGGCCCCACTCCAGGAGCTCTTCAACCCCGCAACTCGGGCGGGAGAAGTCGCCGTTGCGGGAGCCCTGAAAAGCGGTCTCCCAGCAGGGACCCGCGGGCTCCCGGTGCCGCCGTCCGCCAGACCCGCAGTTGCAGCCTCCGAACCTCCGGAGGTCGGGCCGCAGCAGCGCTCCACCACCGCTCCACCCGCTCTGGACTCGGCCAGCTCCGCGACGGTGAGTAGTCGGCACCAGAGCCCCCGGTCTTCCTGTTGGAGGCCGCTCCTCGTTGCAGCCCCAACGACAACGGAGACCCGACAAAGAAAAGGTTGGGTCTCTCGTGCAGGGAGAGATTTAAAAGTTACCCCCTCCCTCCCACCCCCCCCCCCCACACACATACCCCAACAAAAAATAACAAAAACTACATAAAAAACATAGACATAAAATAATAAAAACGCAGACGGACTGCAGAGGCCGCTGCTGACGAGAGTCGCGCCGCCCACCACATAACAAGATAAGCTGTGAAATTATGGATTTACCTACAGGTTCTCAGCGATGAATTAATTACGTATGCACAACAATTAACCCATGCCTTGCCAGGTCTGCATTCTCAGATATAAGAGTCACAGAAGCCACTATCCGTTAAACACAGGGACGAGTCCATACTATCAGACTACATAATGATATGGTACTGGGATCAGAAGAAATTGGGACTGTGTTGAAAGGAACTTTAGCAGATGCTAACAGCAACATCAATTGCAGTGAAGAGGATACATCTGATTGACTTTAAACAGTTTGGAGAACCAAGAAAGGACAATCGGACTATTGATCCTCTTTTATATTCTGGGGTTGGCCCATATAGACTGGACTTGGGGAAATAACCTGTTTTTGTTCATGAGTTTTGAATTTGCCCTTCGTAATAATAAGTGTATGCTGGTTGTGTACGCACATCCCATATAATGGTGAGGAAGGAATACCTCTCATAACAATACTCCTTAACCTTACTGAGATTCTGGCCTTGCACTGTTTTCGCAATAAAACAGCAACTAATGGGTGCCTTCAGAATGGCAAAGTCAAGGACCCATGTTTAAAGGATGGTATGAGGCCTCTTTTAAGACAGGATGGAATGTAAATGAGACCAGGGTTCGGGAAAATACCATGGCTTAAATTAGTGAATTGCCCCAGAGCCCAGTTAATACTACCTGTTATTGTGACAGAAGAAGCAATGGAGTATACTTGAGTAACAGCACCTGCACCAAGGTTAGTGCTAATAGCCGCTGAGTCCAATAAATGGGACGTATTTTGTATGTGGATTCCGGACATACCCATGGTTACGTGGTATGTACCTGGGAATGAGAAGTACTGGGAAAGGTTGATTAGGTCAACCTATAACTGAAGGGAATGTTGTTATTTGATCTTTGTTGTCCCTCACGTGAGAGTGGTGTAACATCTAACTGAATTGTATATTCCCGATGAGGGCTAAGTGAAGTATATCAGAGTCAGAGCAATTCTGGATGATTGCTTTCCCGCTGTATGGGACAGTCTGTCCATCACAGGAATTGATTAATACGTCCCCTGGATTGGAGAAATTGTTTAATTAAATGGTGGATGTCTTTACCTACAAGTAAAAGGCCCTTTCATCCATTATGGCTGAAATGGATGCACTTTGTCGTAGATCCCTATAGGATAATTGGAAGGACGTGCTATTATAGGGTGCGAATGCTGCACTTACATTCTCGATGAATTCTCTAAGATTGCAGATTTAGCAGCACATATCACCAGAGAAATTAAAAATATTACAGAGGTTGGAGAAGAGATGCATAATAGTAAGATTAAACGAGAACTTACCAGTTTGAAGTTTGATCTGTATTTTATGAGGAGTTACGATGAGGGATTACGTGAAGAGCCCGCTCAGCACGCATGCGCGGCATACTTCAAAGCAGCGGTGTGGAATCACAGATAGACACAGTTATTGAAGTAAACATAGTAAAGACAAGGAGACATCAGTTTATCAGTTTGACCCATATTATTGAGGGTGAGAGCGGAGGGCACGTAATCCCTCATCGTAACTCCTCATAAAATACAGATCAAACTTCAAACTGGTAAGTTCTCGTTTAATCTTACTATTTTACTTCGGAGTCACGCGAGTGATTCCGTGAAGACTTCAAAGCTCTGTGATTTCAAATCGTGTAACAGTTCATACTTCACTCGCTGCCGAAGTCATTCGAGGGAGGAAGTATGTTATCGTAATCAACCATGAATCTGTTTGTAAAAACAATAATGGTGTTATTAACAACAACAAGAACAAATGCTCCTCCGGGCTTAAATTATATATTTTTTGCAGATTCTTTTTCTGCAAATGATACAGGTTCTGTCAGTGGTTTGTTATAAAAGTTTGGAACGTATACTCCCTAGACCACCCTGCTGTAGCCAGGGTGTGGTCCATAGGCTCGTCCATCCTTAGTTACTGACGTGGAAGCTGTCCTGGTGGAATAAGATTTATACACGTTAGTATTTACTCCAGCAACTCCCAGTACCTGCTTGAGCCACTAGAGATAGTTTAGTTCGTCACCCGACCATGAGGTTTATTGTGGCTGACCCATAAGGCTTTTTCCTCTCCCTCGGTATTGCTTATTGTGTCGATGTAGATCTCTAAGTGGGTCATGACACATAAAACGTGGTTCAGGTGGGTATGCCCGGAATTTCATGACTGGACCTGATGTTCCTGGTCTGTTCTGTTTGGCCAGCCCTTGAATGGGAAATGTGACACTATCTGGTGTTATAACCATGTTGTCCAATCGCAGTAGATGGGAGAACTGGCTCTTTGTGTTGAGGTAAGGCCACCAGCAAGTCCGTCTTCAGGGTAGGCTGTTCCAGGGTGAGTGACCTGGCTGGTGATCATCCCCTAAGGTATGTCAGGATTTCACTGACATCCCAATTTGGGTGTACCTATTTCTGGGGAATGAATTGAATATACCTCTCCTGTGTCTGATCACCAGTGAGTGGTACCCTTTACCCTGTTGTCGTGGTGCCCAAGTTGAGTAAGCTGACAGAACATTTCCTTCATTGTGGTGAAGACCTGCCAGGAACTCCAGTACAGCTTTTTGTTGTAGTTGAATGCGTAGATCCTGTTTTGGAACAGTGTCCCACTTCTTGATGTTCCTCAGGTATGTTCCCTAGGATATGCGACGGAATGCTGTCATCATGTTGATAGTGCTGCTGATCCAAGCACAGCAGTGGTCTTCCCAATTCTGCAATTCTTTTAATGACCATGTCGAGGACCACTGGGAACCATGCATGTGTACTTAGTCCACTGTAATTTGCGTAGTACCCGACTGATGAAGCCGTAGTACCTATTGAAGAGGGAGAAGGAAGGGAGAACATAGAGATTAGATTCCTCCCCACCCCTCAATACGCGGGAATGTATCCATCGCCGCTGCCTTGAGATTGGTTTCATGTGCCTACTGTGCCAATTTATGCCTACTGAATATATTCTGTATTCATGCCTACTATATTCTGTTGTGCTGAAGCAAAGCAAGAATTTCATTGTCCTATCTGGGACACATGACAATAATCTCTCTTGACTTGACTTGATTTATCTTAAATGTAGGAGAGCTTACAATACCATGCATGCCTTATGACAAGAACAAAACCAAAAATGTACAGCAGTGTAAAAATTGATACCTTTATTATTGTTTAAGAAGAAACTGCAGATGCTGGAATATCGAAGGTAGACAAAAATGCTCCAGTATTTTTTGTCTACCTTTATTATTGTGCTAAGTCTAGATCTATAAAAGAAGACTTTCTAATAACTTGCTCATGTACCAAAAAATGTCTTATATAATATAATACATTGTCGGGATCATAAGAATAGATTTATATATGTTACAGTCATCATACATTGGGAAGGAAATTAAGGCTTTAATGTGTGCTCCTCATGGCATGTTGTTGTTCCCTATAACTCTATTTATCATGTATTTTAAACACCATTGATCCGTATACATTGTGTATATTTAACACCATTTATCATGTATTTTAAACACCATTGATCCGTGTACATTGTGTATATATATATATATTTTTTTTAAATAATTTTATTTATTAGAAGTAGTGTACATTACAATAATATGCCAAAAATAACATAATACATTTCCTGTACCACTTAATATTTTAAACTTTAAAAAGCAGAAAAGTAAAGAGAGTGAAATAGGATAGTAAGTGTGTGAAAGAGTGATCAAAAGAGACCCTTAGACACTGTAGATGGGTTATGCATGCAACCTATAATGTAGTTACCTCATCACCACTAACCACGCCCCATCATATTAGTATAACTGTAGTATCCTCCCTTTGTTCCTCCCACTAGGTCCCAGTACGCCTGAAGGCTGGATGCAGTCAGTGCTGGGACGTGTGTGCCATGTGCTATAATAAAGTACCAGTAAAGGTTACAGTGTGTCAGCTCTCACTCCTTTACATGGCGTCAGAAGTTTAAAACTCGCGCTTCCCGTTTACCGGTTTTCATTTATTTTGTCCCCGTTAGTGCCCAGTGTTGGGTTTCCCTTGACATGGCATCCTCATGCCGAAAGCCATCTCCCCTTGTCTTCGACGCTGACATTGCGGAGCGATGGTCGACTTTTGTGATGGACTACACTCACTACGTCAATATTGCGCACCGGAACGACCCAGCCGCGGTTAAAGCATCACTACTGCTCAACCTGGCTGGTCCCGACGCAATGAAGAGAGCTCAAGCCTTTGTCTACGAACCAGCAGTCCTGGATGACAACGAGCAGCCGGTCGAGCCAGCTGAATCGGCCGACGACCCGGTATGTCTTTTGCGCAAGTTTGTGGAGATATGTGACCTGCCCTCCAACCGTATACTGGAGCGGGCCAGGTTCTTCTCACGCAAGCAACAGCCGGATGAACCTGTTGAGTGCTTCATCGCCGACCTGCGACACCTTGCCCAGCGGTGCCGATTTGAAACCATGCTCGACCAGTTCACCAGAGACATTCTCGTCACTGGCATGATTGATCAGAAGCTACGTGCCGACCTGCTGCAACGGCCTGACCTAACCCTGACTCAGGCAATGCATGCGTGTCGCATTGCCGAAGTGGTCACCCCTCCGCATGGGCAGAGGGGGTCTGACAGCCGAGCCATAAATCTAACTGGTGTTGCTGGACAACGTCGTATGAGGGACAACTTTCGCCCTCCACTTTCGCCGTTCGTACATCCCGGGACCCGAGATCAAAAAAGTGTCCAAACTGCAATTATGTGCACTACACAGAATCACAGTGCCCAGCCCTTGGGAAGACCTGCAATTTCTGCGGGAGAAGGAACCATTTTGCAGCTGCCTGCCGGTCCCGTGGGAAAGTGCCCTCAGCTCCCAGACAACTCCTAAACAACCTTCTGCAAGTTGATAGCGAGATGGATTCTCAGTCCTCTGTTGACGCTGCCCCCGACTCTGAGCTCAGCTATTCCACGGGAGATGTAAGTATTGACACTCTCCTCCACAGCCGATCTCGCCTCCCTGATCCTTCTGTGAATATAACTGTAAACAACAAGTCCTTCTCTGCTAAGCTGGACACGGGGGCGAAAGTGAACGTAATGTCAACAAAGCTGTTCCACCAGATAAGGAAGAATGAGCTGCTGATTGCAGATCGCTCTGTTTTGCGTGCATATGGGGGAGAGGAACTAACACCTGTGGGGAGGGCGACCTTCCACTGCGTGCTTCAGAAATCTTCCCAGGACCTGTCTTTCTTTATTCTGGACAGTGACTGTGTGACGTTGCTGAGCAACCAGGCATGCCAGGATCTTGGTCTGGTGTCGTTTGACCGTACGGTCCACGAGGTGCAAGCTGTGATGGATCCACTATCCGAGTACCCAGACTTGTTTGACGACAAGTTGGGGAAGCTGCCGTTGGTGTACAAGATCGTGACTGACCCATCTGTGGTGCCTGTGATCCGTCCACCCCATAGGGTGTCGTTCGCAATGAAGGGCAAGGTGGAGAGTATGCTGAAAGACATGGTCAACATGGGAGTGCTGGAGGCGGTCAGCGATCCAACCGAATGGGTCTCCACCATGGTCGCCACGTTGAAGAAAGGAAAAAATGAGATACGGGTATGCATCAACCCCAAGGACTTGAATATGGCGATTAAACGGCCCCACTACCCCATGAGGACTGTCGAAGATGTTGCCGCCCAGGTGGGACAAGCCACAGTGTTCTCCGTCCTCGATGCCAGAAGTTCGTTCTGGCAGATACCCCTGGACAAACGCTCCACGGACCTGACCACGTTCAGCACGCCCTTCGGCAGGTTTAAGTTTTTGCGGATGCCGTTCGGCATCAACTCCGCCAGCGAGGTATTTCAGCGTTCAATGGAACAATTGTTTGCAGGTCTGCCCTGCGCGATCATTGTGGACGACATACTGGTCTATGGGAGGGATGTTTCCGAACATGACCGCAACCTCCGACGGATTTTGGACCGTGCTCGGCAGATAAATTTGAAGCTTAATCGGTCAAAGTGCAAGTTCCGGGTGCCTGAGGTCACATATGTTGGCCACATTTTCACGGCCCAAGGGTTGAAGCCAGACCCGCAAAAGACCAGCGCCATCTCAGAGCTGCCCGCCCCGACAGACGTTGTCAGTCTGCAGCGTTTCCTGGGTATGGTGAATTACCTGGGGAAGTTTATCCCCGACCTCAGCGAATTGAGCGCACCCCTGAGACAGCTCACTAAAAAGGACATTGCCTGGGCATGGTTTCCACACCACCAGCAGGCGTTCGACCTGCTAAAGACGAGGCTGGTCAGCACACCTACCCTGAAGTTCTTTGATCTACGGCGCCCGATCGTGGTCACTTGCGACGCCTCTCGCTTCGGACTGGGTGCTGCCTGCCTGCAACCCCACGCTGATGACTCGCTGCTGCCCATCTCCTATGCCTCTAGGACCATGACGGACACAGAGCAGCGCTATGCTCAGATAGAGAAGGAGCTGCTGGCGGTGGTTTTCGCGTGTTCGAAGTTCAAGGACTTCCTATTTGGCACCAGGTTCACCGTTGAGACGGATCACCAGCCACTGGTAACGATACTGAACAAACCTATACACTGTGCTCCAGCCAGGCTACAGCGGATGATGCTGCAGCTACAGCGCTTTGACTTTAAAATCATATATAAGAGGGGCACCGAGATGCATGTTGCTGATGCACTGTCCCGGGCCCCCCGGGCCTCCTGCGACCGGCACCCCTTCGAGCAGTCGGACTTACAGGTACTGAACGTTAACTTCGTCCCTTCTCAGCAACTACAGTGCTTGGTTGCACATACCGCAAACGACCCCGACCTGCAGCAGCTTGCTGCTGTCATCAAGCGCGGGTGGCCCACCAAACGGAATATGTTGCCTGCTAGCGTCCACCCCTATTTTTTGGTCCGCGATGAGTTGGTCCTCCGGGACGGCATTATTATCAAAGGACACAAAGTGGTCGTCCCTGCCTCGCTGCATGGCTTGTATTTTGACGCCGCCCACATGGGGCATCCCGGGGCAGATGCCACTATCTCGCATGCCCAGGAACAGTACTACTGGCCGGCCATGGCTAAGTACATCCAGGCCAGGGTGGATTCCTGTCCGGACTGTAACTCTCTTGCCCCGCATCAGCAAAGACAGCCGCTTTTGCAGCAGCCTGCCCCTGACATGCCCTGGTCTTCTCTGGCTGCCGATATTTTTGACTGGCGTGGGAAGCAATACCTTGTGCTAGTAGACTCTTACTCAAATTGGTTCGAGGTGGACCTCCTCCCTGCCATCACCTCCGAGATGGTGATCAGCAAACTTCGCCGTCACTTTGCCACGTTTGGTTCCCCTGTCCGGCTGCAGACAGACAACGGACGACAGTTCACCAGCGCCGAATTTCGTGCGTTTGCTGCAAAGTGGAACTTTAATCATTTCACCAGCAGCCCGGAGTACCCGCAGAGCAATGGTCTAGCTGAACGGGCGGTCCGCAGCGCTAAGCACCTGCTTGAACAAACCCGCCTCTCGAACGGGGATTTCTATCAGGGTCTCCTGAACCTTCGGAACATTTCCAGAGACAGTACCATGGGATCCCCTGCCCAGCGACTCATGTCCCGTGTTGTCCGCCCTCCGATGCCTATTGCCCAGCAGTCCCTGATGCCCAAAGTCCTGCAGCCTCCTGATGTCCAGCAACGTAT